>NC_080763.1:49979017-50307871 GCF_020826845.1 Diceros bicornis minor
CAGGCCTCCAGGCCTTGGACAGAAACCCACAGACCTGCCTGGGCCCCTAACATGGGGCTGGGAGGTGGGGGCGCACTGTGCTGGGGGAGGCAGGAGGGCCGGGACCCTGGGGCACTGGGACCCCCACGAGGAGCTGACAGCGGGGGCTCTTGTCTGCTGTCCCTGGGGCCGGTGCCCTGGGACAATCAGAAAGCAGGACCACCAGCACAGCACAGCCTGGGGTCCAGGGAATGGAGGCTGCAAGGCCAACAGGACACAGGGCTGGGGAGACTTCCAGAGTGGTGGGGAGGGCCCTGGAGATGCGGTGTGCAGGGCCGGGTGTGTGCAGGAGGGGGCCTGGCCTAGGCTCATCCTGTCCTGGTCTCTGAGCATCCCAGCTTGCCAGGCTGGGTGGGGGTGAAAGGCAGGTGGAGGGGGCAGTGAGGTGAGGAGGGTGACCGGGCCAGACAGGGCCTTGGGGGGGATGTGGGGTTTGTCTAACAGAGCCCAGGTGCAGGATGACCCTGCTGTGACCCCGTCCCCCTGGCTGTCATGTGGAGAAACGACCCAGGGTCCAGGCAGGGTCAGGGTGCGTGATGGTGAGGGGAATTATTTCATGAAGGGTCACAAGATGGGGCTCTCCCATTTCATTCCTTCCTCACATGTTAGCTGGGAACCTTCTAGAAGGAGAAGTTCCCTCATCTGCTCTCTGGTGATTGTGGAGCACAGGTCATTCAGAAATGAACAAAGGTGCCAGTGCCATCCTTGGTTTAGCAGTTAAAGACAGAGAGAAAAACAGATAAAGAGAGACAGATGAGCAGAGAGAGACAGGAAGACAGGGAGAGAGATAGAGAGAGACAGAGGGAGAAAGACAGAGATAGAGGGAGATAGAGAGATATAGAGAGACAGATAGAGAGACAGAGGGAGAGAGAAACAGAGGGACAGAGGGAGAGAGAGACAGAGGGAAACAGAGACAGAGACAGAGGGACAGAGACAGAGGGAAAGAGAGACAGAGGGGCAGAGACAGAGGGACAGAGTGACAGAGAGAGAGAGACAAAGGGAGTGAGATGGAGAGACAGAGGGTCAGAGAGACAGAGGGAAAGAGAGACAGATGGAGAGATGCAGAGAGACAGGAGGAGAGAGAGACAGAGGGACAGAGAGACAGAGACAGAGTGAAAGAGAGACAGAGGGACAAAGAGAGAGACAGAAAGAGGGAGAGATACAAAGGGAGAGAGACAGAGAGACAGAAATAGAGAGAGAGAGATAGAGAGAGACGGATGGAGAGACAGAGGGAGAGAGAAACAGAGAGACAGAGGGAGAGAGAGACAGAGGGTGAGAGACAGAGGGAGAAACAGAGACAGAGACAGAGGGAGAGAGACAGAGGGACAGAGACAGAGACAGAGGGAAAGAGAGACAGAGGGAGAGAGACAGAGGGAGAGAAACTGAGAGACAGAGGGAGAGAGAGACAGAGGGAGAGACAAAGATACAGAGGGAGAGAGAGACAGAGGGAGACACAGAGAGACAGAGAGATACAGAGGAAGAGAGAGGCAGAGAGACAGAGGGAGGGAGAGACAGAGACAGAGAAAGAGAAGAGTAACTGAGAGACAGGGAGAGAGAGACAGAGAGACAGAGAGAGACAGAGAGACAGAGGGAGACAGAGAGAGACACAGAGGGAGAGAGACAGAGAGAGACAGAGAAAGGGAGAGAGACAGAGTGACAGAGGAAGACAGAGAGAGACAGAGAGACAGAGAGACAGAGAGAGACAGAGAGACAGAGGTAGATAGAGAGAGAGACATTGAGAGAGACAGGGGGAGAGACAGAGAGAGACAGAGTTAGAGAGACAGAGAGAGAGGGAGAGAGACAGAGAGACAGAGGGAGGGAGAGACAGAGAGAGACAGAGAGAGTCAGAGAGATAGAGGGAGAGAGATAGACAGAGGTAGAGAGAGACAGAGAGCTAGAGAGAGACACACACAGAGAGAGGGAGAAAGACAGAGAGACTAAAGGAGGGAGAGACAGAATGACAGAGAGAGACAGAGATATAGAAAGAGAGACAGAGAGATAAAGAGAGAGACAGAGAGAGAGGGAGAGAGATGAGGAGACAGAGGGAGAGAGAGAGACAGAGAGAGACAGAGAATTAGAGAGAAAGACAGAGACAGAGAGACAGAGGGATAGAGACAGACAGAGGTAGAGAGAGACAGAGAGCTAGAGAGAGACACACACAGAGAGAGGGAGAGAGACAGAGAGACTGAGGGAGAGACAGAATGACAGAGACAGACATATAGAAAAAGAGACAGAGAGATAAAGAGAGAGACAGAGAGAGAGGGAGAGAGATGGAGAGACAGAGGGAGAGAGAGACAGAGAGAGAGAGATAGAGAGAGAGACAGAGAGTTAGAAAGACAGAGAGACAGAGACAGAGGGAGACAGAGAGACAGAGAGGCAGAGATGGACAGAGGGAGAGAGAGACATAGAGACAGAGGGAGAGAGACAGAGGGAGAGAGAGACAGAGGTAGAGAGAGAGACAGAGAGCTAGAGAGACAGAGAGAGAGGGAGAGAGACAGAGAGACAGAATGACAGAGAGAGACAGAGAGATAGAGAGACAGAGAGATAAAGAGAGAGACAGAGAGAAAGGGAGAGAGATGGAGAGACAGAGGGAGAGAGACAGAGAGACAGAGAGAGACAGAGAGATGGAGAGACAGAGATGGACAGAGGGAGAGAGAGACATAGAGACAGAGGGAGAGACTCAGAGAGACAGAGGGAAAGAGAGACATAGAGGCAGAGAAAGAATAAGAGACAGAGAGAACAAGAGACAGAGAAGCAGAGAGGCAGGGAGAGACATGGGTGGCAAGAGAAGGGAACCAAGGGAGAGAAGCCAACAGCTCAAATGGAGACAGGGTTTGGCCAGGCAGGACAAGGACAGGGACAGGGCAGCACAGGGCAGAGGTGACAGGCTAATGAGAGCTCAGGTGCTGTGGCCACCCCATGGGCCCACAGGCTTACGGGCCACAGGCCTGTCCCCGTGTGACCTCAGGCCAGCTCCCTGGCCCTGCTGGGCCTGGCCAACCTCATCTGTAAAGTGGGGACATCAGAGTCCCTGGGGTGGCCCTCCATGCCCCCTCTCCTCTGCTCCCTCCTGCTCCCCATTGGGGCTGGACACTCCCCACTGGCCTGTTGGCAGACCCCCTGGGGGCCCTGGGTCACAAAGTCAGAAACAAACGGAGAACCATTTTAGTTCACTAGAGTCACCATTCATGGGGCAGTCACTGTGTCACTGACCCAAAGTGGGCCTGGTGGACTGGGTGAGCTCTGTCCTGGGGGAGGGGAAGGGTCCCCCAAATCCTGAGGCCTGGGCCAGCCTGGCCATGCTGGGGGATGGTGGCTGGGGCTGCAGGTGGGGATGGGTGCAAGCTATTTCTGGAAACAGCCTCAGCGGGTGAGAAACATGTTTTTCGGTGTGGAACAAACAGCCATTTGCATGTGCTCTCCGGGGCCAAGTTTGCCCAAAATGAGTAACTTGGGGAGAAACTGAGACTGGAGCTCCTTGCACCTGCCTTGGGGAGGGGGGAGGGAGTGGGGGGCAGGAGTGGGCTCTGTGTCAGGGCCTGGCTTGGGGCCCAGAGACCCCAGCAATGCAGCCCCTCACCCACCATGCAATGGCTCCTGTGGGCCCTGCGGGTTCAGCGTTGAGCACACACAGGCCAGATCCCCTTGGGAAGGCCCCAGCAGCCCCCTGGGCAGGTCCCACCTGCAGATCAGAACTCAGACTTGGAGGCCAGCTCAGGCTGAGACCAGGCCACGAGGAGCCCAGTTCCCCCATGCCCTTGGACAGCTGGGACGTGGCACCCCTGGGACCCTGGCTGGGCAGTGGGATGGGGCAGCAGTGAGACCCCTGCTTGCCATCCAGACTCACGGGTGCTGTGGGGGCTGGGGCATGAGTGACTAGCGAGGGTGCGGGGTGGGGGGCGTCCAGAGGACCCAGGGCTGCTCGTGGCACCAGCCCCACCACTGGTGTTTGCAGCACACTGATGAGGGCAGGTGCCCTGGTGGCCGAGGTGTGTGTCACCGGTCCAAAGGGAGAGGGCATCCCATGAGGAGCCAGTGCCGGTGGAGGCCTGGGTGCTGGCTAGCCTCAGTGAGGGTGACAGGAAGGGAGGGGAGGCCTCGAGAACCCAGATGGGGCTCCAGCCTGTCCATCTCCATGTGATGGGGGTAGTAGGCCGAATGGCTGAGGGACAACCCGTGTGGGCAAGTCAGGGCCAGGAGGGTGACATGGGGTGTGTGCAGAAGAACACCAGGCAGTTCTGTTCCAGAAAGGTCCCTTTGACATTTGGGACCTGACTCATTATTCTGAAAACTGCTGAACCAAGGATGGCACTGGCACCTTGGCTCATTTCTGAATGACCTGTGCTCCACAATCACCAGAGAGCAGATGAGGGAACTTCTCCTTCTAGAAGGTTCCCAGCTAACGTGTGAGGAAGGAATGAAATGGGAGAGCCCCATCTTGTGACCCTTCGTGAAATAATGCCCCTTACCCTCACGCACCCTGACCCTGCCTGGACCCCGGGTCTTTTCTCCACACGGCAGCCAGTGGGATGGGGTCACAGCAGGGTCACCCTGCACCTGGGCTCTGTTAGACAAACCCGACGTCCCCCCAAGGCCCTGTCCGGCCAGGTCACCCTCCTCACCTCACGCCCCTCCACCTGCCTTTCACCCCCACCCAGCCTGGCCAGCTGGGATGCTCAGAGACCAGGACAGGATGAGCCTGGGCCAGGCTCCCTCCTGCACACACCCGGCCCTGCACACCGCCTCTCCAGGGCCCTCCCCACCACTCTGGAAGTCTCCCCAGCCCTGTGTCCTGTTGGCCTTGCAGCCTCCATTCCCTGGACCCCAGGCTGTGCTGTGCTGGTGGTCCTGCTTTCTGATTGTCCCAGGGCACCGGCCCCAGGGACAGCAGCCAAGAGCCCCTGCTGTCAGCTCCTCGTGGGGGTCCCAGTGTTCCAGGGTCCCGGCCCTTCTGCCTCCCCCAGCACAGTGCGCCCCCACCTCCCAGCCCCATGTTAGGGGCCCAGGCAGGTCTGTGGGTTTCTGTCCAAGGCCTGGAGGCCTGTGCCGGCCAGCGCAGCCACAGTGCACAGGGCAGAGGGCTGGCGGGCATCCCAGTGACCAAGGGGACCAGACCCCAGGGATCAGATGGGTCCCCGAGCTGCTCTGCTCCCCACACACACTAGCCCCCAGGGCTCTGACCCAGGACTTGCTCGGCCACTCCCAGCTGCCAGCCAACCTCTGTCATGTGCTCCTGCACTGTTTGTGCTTGGGGTCTTCCCTGAGCAGAGGGCATGTGCCCCCATCACAGACGGGACTCCCGAGGCAGGCTGGGGACTCAGGGCTAGTGAGTGGTGGGACCAGTGGACCCAGATGCTGGGCATGTTCTCAGCTCCATAGGAAGTGGCCCAGCCTGAGTGAGCCTCCGTGGGATCCCTGAGCCTGAAGGGCCTAGAGGGGAAAGTGTGAGTGAGTGTGAGTGTGAGATTGTGTAAGAGTGAGTGTGTTTGAGAGTGAGTGTGAGTGTGAGAAACTGAGTGTGAGATTTGTGAGTGTGAGCATGAGTGTGTGAAATTGAGTGTTTGAGTGAGTGTGGGGCATGGGGTGAGCACATATATGTGGATGCCTGGATGTTCATCTCTGGACGTGTGGGAGCGAGTGTGAGGGGATCAGTGTGTGGTCAGGGGGACATCCGTAAATGTGTCCGTCTGTAGCAGGGTGTGAGTGTACATGAGTGTGTGCTCATCACTGTGGGTGTGAGTGGGTTTGAGGGTCTTGCACCCAAATGCCTGTGCCCACCTTGCTGTCCATCTGTGCATCTCTCTGTCTCCCTTTCTCTTTCTTTCCTGTCTTGGCTCTCTGTCTCTCCCCAGTCTGTCTCTGTCTTTCCCTCTCCCTGTCTCTTCTCTCCCCTGTCTGTCTGTCTGTCTCTCTCTTCCCTATCTCTCATGTCTCCCTGTCTATGTCTCTTTATCTCCCCTTGTCTCGGTCTCTCTGTCATTCCCCATCTCGGTCTCTCCCTCTCTTTGTCTCTCCCTTCCTGTCTCTGTCTCTCTCTCTCTCCCCATCTCTGTCTCTCCCTCTCTTCATCTCTCCCTTCCTGTCTCTGTCTCTCTATCTCTCCACATCCCTGTCTCTCCTCTCTCCCTGTCTCTCTCCCCTCTGTCTCTTTATCTCTGTTTCTGTCTGTCCTCCTCTGTCTCTCTCCCTTCCATCTCTGCCTCTCCCTGCCTCTTTGTCTCTCCCTATCTCCTGCTCTCTGTCTCTCCCCATGTCTGTCTCTTTGTCTCTTACTCTCTCTGATCTCCCCCTCTCTGTCTCTGTATCTCCCTCTCTCTGTCTCTCTTCCTCTCTGTCTCCCCCTTCCATCTCTGTCTCTTTCTGTCTCTTTCTCTCTCCCTATCTCCCCTTCTCTGTTTCTCCCCCCGTCTCTGTCTCTCTCAGTCTCTGTCTCTCCTCCTCTGTCTCTGTATCTGTCTCTTTATCTCTCTCTGTCTCTCCCCCTCTCTGTCTCTGTCTCTCCCCTCCATGTCTCTTTATCTCTCCCTATCTCCATCTCTCCTCCTCTGTCTCTTTATCTCTCCCTGTCATTGTCTCTTTATCTCTCCTTGTCTCTGTATCTCCCCATCTCTGTCTCTCCCTGTCTCTTTATCTCTCCCCCTCTGTCTTTTTATCTCTCCCTGTCCATGTCTCTTTTTCTCTCCCTGTCTCTGTCTCTTTATCTCTCCATGTCTCTTTCTCTTTCTCTTTCTCTGTCTCTGTCTCTCCCCATCTCTGTCTCTCCCTGTCTCTTTATCTCTCCCTGTCTCCCTCTCTTTGTCTCTCTCTCCCCTCTCTGTCTCTTTATCCCTCCCTGTTTCTCTCTCCTCCTTCCTGTCTCTGTCTCTCTCTATCTCTGTCTCTCTCACTGACCCTGGTGCAGTCTCTCCTACCTGGACCTTGGTGCAGTGTCCCTGGGTGTTTGATGCAGGTCCTGCCATGAGCCCCTTGGGGTGTGCCTGTCCTGGCCCACAGCCCACAGAGGGTGGCTGCTGGGGTCCCAGCGCTGTGCCCACAGTCTGCCCCTGGCTGTGGGGCCTGGCACAGGGGAAGCAGGAGGGAGGGAGGCATGCATGGGGTGCAGGGCCCAGCAGAAGTCAATGCCAGACCCTGCAATGCCAGCCTGGGCCTGGCTGTGTTGTGGGCACAGTCCTCATGGGGGCTGCACATTAATGAGTCCTGCAGCTGGTAAGAGCCCTGCTGACCTGGCCCAACCTGGGTGGACATCAGAATAAACTGTGCAGATCCTGGTGGAACCTAGGCTGACCCTGACTGACCATGGACTGACCTTGGCTGACCCTGGTTGACCCTGGCTGATCTTGGTTGACTCTGGCTGATCCTGGTCTGACCCCATTTGACCCTGGCTGAACTTGGTTGACAGTGGCAGACCCTGAGCTGAACTGTTTGACTCTGGCTAGCCCTGGCAGACCTGGGCTGACCTTTGTCTAATCCTGGCTGATCTTGGCCTCTCTAAGTCCTGACCCTGTTTGACCCTGACTGATGCTAGGCTGACGTTGGCTGATCCAGGGTGATCCCAGCTGACACTGGGATAAACTTGGCTGACCATGGGCTGACCCTGGCTGACTCTGGGCTTCTAGGGGCTGGTGTGGGGTGGGGGCTGGGGCTTTCTGCAGGCTTTGGGGGCCTCACTGCCCCCAAAGGACTCTCTGGGGCTCTGGCCCCTCACCTAGGCCCCAGGCCCATCTGGCCAGGTCTCGGTTTAGGGGCATGATTCTCAGAACAGCAGTCTCTGGCTGGGACACCTGGGCTAGGCTGTGCTCACAATGACTCAGCCACTCTAATGCACTATTTTGGGTGTTTCAGCAGGTGATGGGGTCAGAAGGCTTGAGCAGAAAGAGAAAAACAAGAGAACACAAACACCATTGCCTCCCCCTCCTTCCTCAGTCCTCTCCCCACTGGGAACCCCTGTGCTTGATGACCCTCATAGACTGGGGTCTGGCTCATGTGGCCTGGGCCCTGGGCTGATTCTCCTTACACCAAGTCAATCTGGCACTTATGTGTCACTCTGAGCCCTGGAAAGGATGGAGCCAGGTGGTGAGGTTATCGCTTCATTCTCCATCCAGTGCCTAGACCAAGAGGGTCTCAGGTCCCCTGGGAGGCTCCCTCTCCTCCTGCATCACTTCCTAAAGAGGGTCAGGGCTCAGGACCCAGGGCACAGGAACAAGACTCAGGATCTAACATAAAGTGATGCAGGCTGAGAACAGGGCTCCAGACTCAGAATAAATGAGCATAAGTTCAGCACCTAGGCAGAGCATTTAGGACCAGGGCCAGGAGCAGGGATTAATGATCAAGACCAGGGCCTAGTGATCAGGACCAGGGCCCAGTGACAAGGACAAGGACTCAGTGATGAGGACCAGGACCAGGGCTTAGTGATCAAGACCAGGGCCAGGTGACCGAGACCAGGGCCCAGTGATCAGGACCAGGGTCCAGTTACCATACCTGCATAGAGTGACCAGAACCAGGGTTCAGTGATAAGGACAAGAACCAGGGCTCAGTCACCAGGACTAGGGTCCAGTGATCAGGACCAGGGCTCAGTGATCAGGACTGGGCCCAGTGACCATGACCAGGGCCCAGTGATCAGACCAGGGCTCAGTGATCAGGACCAGGGCCCAGTGACCAGGACCAGGGCTTAATGATCAAACCAGGGCTCAGTGATCAGGACCAGGGCCTGGTGACCAGGACCAGGGCCCAGTGATCAGACGAGGGATCGGTGATCAGGACCAGGGCCCAGTGACCCAGACCACGGCTTAATGATCAAACCAGGGCTCAGTTATCAGGACCAGGGCTCGGTGATCAGGACCAGGGCTTGGTGACCAGGACCAGGGCCCAGGGATCAGAACCAGGGCTCAGCAATTAGGACCAGGCCTCAGTGATCAGCACCAGGTCCCAGGGATCAGGACCAGGGCTCAGTGACCAGGACCAGGGCTCAGTAATCAGGACCAGGGCTCAGTAATCAGACCAGAGCCCAGGGATAAGGACCAGGGCTCAGTGACCAGGACTAAGGCTCAGTAATCAGGACCAGCGCCTAGTGACCAGGACCAGGGCTCAGTGACCAGGACCAGGGCTTTGTGATCAGGACTAGGGCTTGGTGATCAGGACCAGGACCCGGTGACCAGGACCAGGGCCCTGTGACCAGGACTAGGGCCCAGTGATCAGACCAGGACCCAGTGATCAGGGCCAGGGATTAGTGACCAGGACAAGGGCCAGGACTCAGTGATCAGGACCAGGCCCCACTGATCAGGACCAGCGCTCAGTGACCAGGACTAGGGCCCAGTGATCAGGACCAAGACTCAGTGATAAGCCGGGGCCCAGTGATCAAGAGCAGGGTGCACGGACCAGGACCAGGGCCCAGTGATCAGGACCAGGGCTCAGTGACTAGGAACAGGGCTCAGTGATCAGGACTAGGGTTCAGTGATCAGAACAAGGGCCCAGTGACTAGGACCATGGCTCAGTGATCAGGACCAGGGCACAGTGACCAGGACAAGGAGCAAGTCTCAATGATCAGAACCAGGGCTCAGTGACCAGGACCAGGGCCAAGACTCAGTGATCAGGACCCAGCTCAGTGATTAGGACCAGGGTGCAGTGGTCAGGACCAGGACTAGGGCCTACTGAGCAGGACCAAAGCAAGTGACAAGGACCAGGGCTCAGTGATCAGGACCAGGCTCAGTGGTCAGGACCAGGGCCCAGTGACCAAGACCAGGGAGCTGATTGCAGTTTTTGGGTGGGGTCTTGCTCTATATCCTCTTGGTGAAGCCCAACTCTTGCCTGGCCCTGTAGCCTTATGCAGAACCTGTTCAGGTGGGCACTAGGCAAGGGGGAGCCCATCTCCATGCTCCCCGTGACCCCACTGTGGGTTCTGAGACAGGCATCCTCCTTTCCCAAGCGTCCGTCCCCTCCTGTCCCCCTCCCCTCATTCAGAGTCTGAGAACTTCTGCCTTGGGGATCAGTTTATTGCACCAGGAAGGCCTGTGTGGGAGTGTAGGGTGGCTTCCAAGCAGGGCTGAGCTCTGGCATCCAGCTGGGCTTCCAGGAGGCTCCTCCAGGCTCCTCCCTGCAAACACAAGAGGGGTCAGGGCACCAGGGGAGCTCCTGAGGTGGGCAGGGTCCTTGCCAATGCCTCATCTCCAGCCTGGCCTGGCTTATGGGGGACTAGATTGAATCCTGCAGTGACTGCACCTGGGTGAAGCTGACACCTTGACCTTGCTGGGGAAACATTTGCTCTGACCCCTAGGCCTGCCCATATCCTCAGTGTTTGTGAAGGGACTACCTCCCTGGGAGACCAGACCCCTAAGTGTGGGGGAACAGGTAGATGCTCTTCTGGTAGATGAGCGCCCCCGCCCCCATCAACCCACTGCTCTGCCTCCTTGCCCACCCCCACTTGTGCTCGGCTGGCTCCTGCTCAGTACTGGGGGACTTCTTTGCTGCCGGATGGGCCCCGGATGCTGGTCACAGTCAGTGCCGTGCTGTAGAAGAGGCTCAGCAAGAAGAGGGTGAGCAAGGTGATGGTGGTGGGCCACAGGCTGGCTCCTGGAGCATCCTCCTCCAGGCCCTCCTGTGGTGGGTCCAGCACTGCCCAGGGAGATGGCTCCTGGAAACCTGCAAGACACTAAGAGCCTGTCAGGCCTGTGCCTGTATGGGTGGGGGCCAAGCCAATGCCCTCCCCTCCTAGCGCCCTTGGGGTTGGGACAGAGTGTCCTAGCTCAGGTCTAAGGCTGCCTCAGGGAGAATGAGGTGGCTGCGACCCTTGCAGCTTTTGAGATGCCCACAGAACCCCTGTCTCTGAGGGTCTCAGGGCACCTTAGGGAGAGACAGCTGGCAGGGCAGGAGGGTGGGCATTGTCTTTGCTGCTCCAAGGAGAGCTCAAGCCCAAGGGCTCCTGGATCCCAGCCCTATCTGTATCCTTAGCAAGCCCTCAGCAAGCCCCTGATCTCGGGCTGGCCTTGGCCTGGGCCCGGAGTGGGGCCAGAGAGGACCAGACACACCCACTCTCAAGGTGCTTTGGGTTGAGCCATAGATCTGGATCTGTGGTTCAGTGAGCCAAGGGCTGCATGGGCATGACCAGGGCCCTCTGTTGCCCTCCCAGGGAATGTAGCTGATAAGCTACAAGGAGCACAAGGGAGGCCCAGATGAAGGCCACCAGCACAGGCAGCCCTGCTGTCCTCAGGGTCCTAGGGCATAGACCTCCTGTGTTACATGGGATTTGGGCCTGCTTGTCATATGCTGACACATCCAATCATTCATCCATTTTCCCATCCATCCATCCATCCAGGACTCCATCCACCCATCCACCCATCCACCCATCCATCCGTCCATCCATCTGTCCGTCCGTCCATCGATCCATCCATCGATGTGCCCATATATCTACCCACCCATCCATCCATCGATCCACCCATCCATCCACTATCCATCTACTTATCCACTCATCCATCCATCCATCTATCTATCCATCTTCCCATCCATTATATGTCCTATGATTCATCCACCTGTCTGCCTGCTGTCCATCTGTTGGCTCAGCCCTTCATCTACCGATTCTTCTGCCTTCCTGTCTCTTTAGAAAGCTCCTCCTTTGGGGTCCTGGGTCTCTTGGTGGCTGGAGCACCTGCTCTATGGCAGCACTTCTCCAATTAACCCGTTGCTACCCCTGTTGCTCTTTGGTGACTGCACTCGAGAGGGGAGCAGTGGCCAGGGTGGAGAGGGGGCCCCACTCTGCCTTGGCCCTGGGAGCAGAGGGAGGCACCAGAAGGCTGGGTCCCCTGAGGAGGCCCAGAAGGTCTGAGACAAGAGCAGGGGCCTCGCTGCCCCCTTGTGGGAGCCCTGGTGCCAGGTGTCCCCACAGCAGTCATGGGGCTGCCTCTCTATGCTCGGTCTCCCCTGGCTTCCTCCTCTTCTGCCAGGAGCTCCATGCAGAAGCTGCAGAGGGGCCCTGGGTGGGAGCTGTCTCTTCTGACCATTCCCCACCCCTGTCCCCATGCTGTCTATGGTTTGGGCTATACTTGGGTTCAGGAAGCGATGGGAGACTTGAGTCTAGGGACAGGCAGGGAGCAGAGGCTGCCTACGAGGGGCCTGTGGAATTGACCCCTGAGCTGTGCTTAGCTGGACACACAGAGAGGCCTGAGGCCAGGAGGGGTGCAGGGCAACGGGACTGGGCCTGGGGAAAACCTGCTGGGGGCTTGCGTGGGGACTCCCCTTGCCTTCCTGGAGCTGGGCCTGCGCTGTGAACTTTCTGTACCTGTGGGGCCTTAATGTCTGTGTGTGTGTGCGCGCGCACATGTGAGTGTGAGCACGTGGGAGCGTATGTGTGCATGTGTGTGTGCACCTGTGTGCACACATACAGAGCAGCTTAGTGTGGGTGGGGAAGACTGTGCTCAGGTTGAGGGTGGTCCCCCTTCTGTGTGAGGCAGTGGGGCCGTCCTGCACTTTGTGCCTTGCACCCATCAAGGGCAGCATGGGGCCCCTGGAGTCCAGCCCTCCTTCCCTCGCCGTTCCTCCCATGACACCCAACAACGGCACCAGCTTCTTCCTGGCCACCTTGCTCCTCTCTCACCCTCTCTAGTCCCTCCTGGCCGCCCCTAAAGTCAGTCTTCTGAGATACAAATGACCATGCCACCTTCCCACTGTGAACTGCCCATGAAGCCCATTGCTCTTAGGACCCACTGGGCTGTGCCTGCCTCGCCCGACTCTGCCACCCTCGGGTTTCAGTCCCAGCTCAGCCTCAACCATCATGCATTACGTGCTCACACTCATGCTTACACACTCACACAGCACATGGGTATGCTAGGCACGTCAAGGTGCCAGGCTGAGTGGGGAAACTGAGGTCCAGAGAGGGACAGGGCAGCAGGGTACTCTTTCCTCCTTGGGCCCTGCCCCCTCCCTGGCATGCCGCAGACCCCGAGGACGGACAGAAAGGCGGCTGGATGGAAGCGAGGAGCTGCTTTGGGCGAGCATGGAGTTTATTCAAGGGGTGGGCGGGGGCAGCTCAGTAGCAGGTGCCTTCTGCCTCTGCCATGACCACAGACACATTGACGTGCGTGGGTTTACCCGCCAGGCGGTCGATGGTCTTCTGGGTGAAGCCCAGGGGCAGCGCCTCGTGGCCCACCATGCAGGAGAAGCTCTCTCCCTTCTTCCAGGCCTCGGCCTCCACGCGCAGCAGGCTGGTCACGGCGAAGGTGGTGACGCTTTGGTCGGGCTCCTGCAGGGGCTCCCAGGTTAGGTACTTCTCACGGGGCAGCTTCTGGTTGCCTTGCAGCCAGAGCACCAACACATCCTTAGGGCTGAAGCCCCGCACCAGGCACGTCAGCGTCACCAGCTCGTTGAGGGCCAGCTCCTCCGACGGCGGCGGCAGCAGGTGGACCTGGGGCTTGAAGATGTTTACTGGAGGGTGAAGAGCCGGGTCAGGAGTCTGGGCAGGGAGGAAAGAGCCCCTCTGCCCATTGGGCACCCTGTGCCTCAGTTTCCCTCTGTATAAGGTGGGTGGGAGCACACCCACATCCTCTAGAGGCTAGGGGGAGGAGGCAGGCTTAGGAATGTGCCTCGCATACTGTACGGTGCTGTGCGGCACCTCACCAGCGG
Organism: Diceros bicornis minor; assembly: GCF_020826845.1. Taxonomy (NCBI): domain Eukaryota; kingdom Metazoa; phylum Chordata; class Mammalia; order Perissodactyla; family Rhinocerotidae; genus Diceros; species Diceros bicornis. The sequence goes on from NC_080763.1 coordinate 49,992,665, forward strand.
CGTCTGAGCCCACCTGTGGTTTTGGCGATGGTGACAGTCTGTGACTCTTTGGACTCAGGGTGCGTGGCGGTGCAGTAGAATTTCGTCCCACTTTTCCATTGCTCAGCGCAGCCTGGCAGGACGCTGGACACGCTGTAGCGGCCACTGGGGTTACGCACGGGGGTCTTCTGGATAGGTCTTGTCCCAACTGAGGGACTCCAGGAGAAGGTGACACCCTGGGGGTCTTTCAGGCCGCTCAGTGTGCACGTGAGGCTGGCATTGGAGCCCAGGAGCAGGTCCTCGAGGGCCGGCGGGTGCAGAGACAGGCGGGGCGGACCGCAAAAGGGGCACTTACAACAGCCGTCAGGTTCTGGAGCTGCTAGGGAGGCCGGAGCAGGTCAGCGCCCCCCTCCGCCTGCCCGCCCTCCCCTTCTCTCCCCTCCAGCTCCTGCCCAGGCCCCCTCCTGGCCTGTCAGCTGCCACCCACTGGGGGCTCAGCCTGACAGCCCACTTTTGTCTGAGGGGAGTCCCAGCGGGGGACACAGCTCCAGGTGCTGGGTCATGAGGGGAATGTGGTAGCCCACTGCCCCTCCCCAGCCGCCCTCTGACCTTTGCAGGGCACGTCCACAGACTTGCTAGGGCTGGTGTAATGCTGTACTTCGCATTTCACGGTTTCTTCATCTGGGCACTCTTTGGCTGGCAGGGTCAGCTGGCTGGTCACGGTGTACAGGCCATTGGCCTCCGAGGGGGGGAAGGTCGTGACAGACACGCTGTCCCCGCTCTTGCCCCAGGTCACCGTAACGGGCTCTGGGTAGCCCAGTGGGAAGAAGCCCTGGATCAGGCAGGCAATGACCACAGGGTCAGACGAGTCGGCGCTCCGAAGACTCAGGGGGAAGATGCTGGGGCTGGTCACGGACGCTGCAACATAGGACGTGCTGTGAGACAGTGGGCCCTTGTGTGGCCCAGACCCCAACAGCCCCACGAGGATGGGATGGTACCCGCCTCTCCTTTACACTAGAGGAAACTGGCACAGAGAGGGTTAGTGACTACCCCAAGGTCATGCAGCTCATATGCCATGGACCTGGGGTTGGAACCAGCCTCCTGAGTCCAGATGCACTATTTCTGAAAACACTTCTCAGAGTTCTAGCATGTGGACCCAGACACGCTCCTTGGACAGGGCCTCTAGCACAGGCCACTTCCATATGGGAGTGGTGATTATTACCCTTGCTTCTCCCCCGACCAGCCCTCCGTGGGTGCCGCCGGAGCCCCAGCCCCCTCTGTACAGTGGCACACCATGCCCTCCCCAGGGCCTGGGGGGTCATGAGAGGTGTGCCCATGGGAGGGCACAGGTGAGGACAGAGTGCTCTGATTTGAAGCTGAGCCTGCACCAGGGGCTGGCTTGGCTGTGCTGGAGGTGACACTGGGGAGGAGAGAGGGCCTGTGCCTTCTGTCCTCTCTCCCACTTCATCAGTCAGGGCCCCAGTCCAACCACCCACCACTCTACTAATCCCATTCCCACCCCCTAACAAACAGAAGTCAACCCTTGTGGCCTACAGAGTTTTGAGGCCAAAGGCCCAAATCTAAATCAGTCTGTCTGGGATGTCCCACCCAGACAGGCTGGGCTACACGGGGCGGGGGGGGGGGGGGTCTGCCCACATGGACTTTCCATTCCCATCAGGGCAATTGGTGAAGGGGGAGAAAGCATCACGGATGCACCCTGAGGCTGCACATCCCCATGCGCCCCCAAGAATCAGGGTGAATTGGCTGCTTGGAGACCAGGACTCTGGGGGTGGTCCACACTCAACCAACCCCTTTCCAGTCACTGCAGCCCAGCTCAGGCCAGCTCAGCCCAGTTCTGCCCAACTTAGCCTACTTCAGCTCAGCTCAGCCCAGTTGAGCCAAGCTCATCCCACTTCAGCCCAGCTCAGCTCAATTCAGTCCAATTCAGGCCAGCTCAGCCAGGCTCAGCCCTGTTTAGCACAGATCAGCCCAGTTAAGCTAAGATCAACCTAGCTGAGCCCAATTCAGCCTGACTCCACTCAGTTCAGGTCAGCTCGGCGCAGTTAAGCCCAGTTCAGCCCTGTTTAGCACAGATTAGGCAGTTAAGCCAAGATCAGCCTAGCAGAACCCATTCAGCTCAGTCCAGCTCAGCCCAACTCAGCCCAGCACAATTCAGCCCAGCTCAACCCAGCTCAGTGCAGCTGAGTTCAGCCTAGTTAAGCCAAGATCAGCCCAGGTGAGCTCAGTTCAGCCCAGCTCAGCCTAGTTAAGCCCAATTCAGCCCTGTTTGCACAGCTCAGCCCAGTTAGTCCAGCTCAGCCTAGTTAGCCCAGCTCAGCTCATTCTCTTCAGCCTAATTCAGCCCAGCTCAGCCCAGTTCAGCCCTGTTTAGCACAGATCAGCCCAGTTAAGGCAAGATCAGCCTAGTTGAGCCGAGCTCAGCTCAGATCACCCCATCTCAGCCCAATTCAGACCCGTTTGCACAGCTCAGCCCAGCCCAGTAGTTCAGCTCAGCTAGCTCAGCCAATTTCAGCTCAGCCCAGTCCAGCCCAGCTCAGCTCAGCACATCCCAGCTCAGTTTAGCCCAGCGCAGCTCAGCCCAGTTCAGCCCAGCTCATCCCAGTTCAGCCCAGTTCAGCTCAGCTCAGCACAGCCCAGCTCAGTTTAGTCCAGCACAGCTCAGCCCAGCTCAGCTCAGCCCAGCCTAGCCCAGTTCAGCTCAGCCGAGTTCAGCCCAGCCCAGTTCAGCTCAGCCCGGCTCAGGCCAGTTCAGCTCAGCCCAGTTCAGCCCGGTTCAGCTCAGCCCAGCTCAGGCCGGTTCAGCTCAGCCCAGCTCAGCTCAGTTCAGCCCAGCCCAGCCCAGCCCAGTTCAGCTCAGCCCAGCTCAGCCCAGCTCAGCCCGGTTGAGCCCAGCCCAGCCCAGCCCAGCCCAGCCCAGTTCTGCTCAGCCCAGCTCAGCCCAGTTCAGCCCAGCCCAGCTCAGCCCAGTTCAGCTCAGCCCAGCTCAGCCCAGTTCAGCCCAGTTCAGCTCAGCCCAGCTCAACCCAGTTCAGCTCGGCCCAGCCCAGCCCAGCCCAGCCCAGCCCAGCCCAGCCCAGTTCAGCCCAGTAAAGCTCAGCTCAGTCCAGCCCCGCTCAACCCAGCTCAGCTCAGTTCAGTTCAGCCCAGCTCAGCTCAGTCCAACTTAGCACACTTCACCCCAGTTCAGCCAGCTCAGCCCAGCTCAACTCAGTGCCATTCAGCCTAGCTTAGCCCTGTTCATCTCAGCCCAGTTCAGCCCAGCTCAGCTCAGCCCAGCCCAATTCAGCTCTGCCTCATTCAGCCGAGCTCAGCCGAGCTCAGCCCAGTTCAGCTCAGTTCAGCCCAGCTCATCCTAGCTCAACCCAGCTCAGCTCAGCCCATTGCAGTCAGCTCAGCTCTGCCCAGTTAAGTCAGCCCAACTCAGCCCAGTTCAGTTCAGTTCACCCCAGCTCAGCCCAGTTTAGTTTAGCCCAGTTCTGCGTTAAATCCAGCCAATCCCTGCCCAGGCCTAGCGTCCTGCCCTGTGGTTTCTGGGATCCATGGCAGTCTGCCTTTCTTTCTTGTCTCTCTGTCTTGGTGTCTGTTGTCCATTCCCCTGGTCCTAGGCAGGCACTGTATGGCCTGGCTGAGGAGGAGATGAGGCCTGAATAGCTTCCGGGACCCACCTGCTCAAGGCTGCTGGAGGGTCCACCATGGCTGAGAGAGGCCTAGGTCTCCCTCCACCAGGCGGCCTGGGCTGCAGGTCCAACTGCTTGCCTACCCCAGAGAAGCTGGGGTGGGGAGAAGGCCCAGGCCTCATCCAGGCCCTGCCTCAATGGCTGCGTGTCCTCAACAGACTCCTGTCCTGCTCTGGGCCATTTGCCCACCTTGGGAGTGAGGCTGATGCTGTGAGGGGCAGGCTGGGAGGGGCTGCACGCCTGTGTGTGGCCCACAGACGGGGTCTCTCACCCACTTCCTGCCCCGCCAGCCACGGCCTCTTGCCTCCACGTCATGTCTGGTCTGTGGTCTGGCTGTGGCGGGGCCAGGTGTGTGTGGCCTGGGCTGTCTGACCTTGTGGGATCCTGGCCTGGCCTGAGACCACGTGGGTGCAAGGGCAGGCGCCATGGTGGGGTCACAGCTCCATATTCTGCCCATGGGGCTGGCCTGGGGGCCGAGATGCAGGGAAGCAGAGGCCAAAGTACACAGAGTTGGGGCCTCAGGGACACTGAGGTAGAGATGGTCCCAGAGATGGAGATGGACACTCCATCTCTGGGCCAGAGGGGAGGCCGCAAGGGCTGGCAGGAGTGGGGGCTTTGAGGAACCGGGCTGGCCCAGAGTGACCCCCAGCAAGCAGGCCTCAGTAGACCTCAGGTCACATGGTGGTGCGTGAGGGTGAGGAGCCGCTCCAGCCTGGCCATGACCAGTGGCAGCCCTTCCCTGGCCATCCCATGAGCAGCTGGGGCCCCAGACTGACGCTGGGGTGAGGGCGTGGGGGCCACTCTGTCTGGAAGCCTGGAGGGAGCCCTTCGGGTTGGACCGCTGAGGTGTCACCTCCATCCACATCCACCCAACTCCCTGCCCAGGGCTTTCCTGCCCCGTCAGCCCCAGGGAGGCTGCCCGAGCTGTGTCCACTCTGCCTGCTCCTGAGCACCCCGCCCAGCCCTCCCTGGCACCCCCTCCAGTGGCGGCCCATGCCTGGGCACACAAGAGGCTTTTGGGCCTGATTTGTGGTTGTGTTCATTCGTTCATTCATTTCTTCATGCACAAAGGGGTCTGGAGCCACACACAGGACATGATGGCTCGCCCACCAGGAAGGACACTGTTGGGGGAGAGCTGCAGGAGCGATGGACATGCTGGACCTGGGGGAGGTGGGCTCTCTCTGGGGAGCTCGGGAGGGCTGGGGATGGGGGTCAGAGCAGGTGGGGCGGGAGAGGAGGAGATGGATGGAGGGAGGGGAGCCCGGGCACCCCTGGGTGGACAGACAACCCTTGCCTGGCTCGAGGAACCTCTGGGGGTTTTGTCATGAAGCCCAGGATCCCCACAGCCTCACCCATGAGGAACATTTCCTCCCAGGGCCTCTTGTCCCCACCATCGTTGCACGCCAGTGCCAGCGTCACCTGCATTGCGATGAAGACCCTCACAGCTCCACCTCTTGCCTGTGAGCCCCCAGGCCCTGCACCATCCAAAGCCCCAGCTCCCGCCCACCCGAGGGAGCAGGAGGAACCGGACTCAGGACATGCGATGGCACCTTGCGGGTCAGGGTGGCGCGTGGCGTGGAGGAAGCAGTGTAGGCGCTGGAGGGGATTCAGTGCCTGCCCTCTCCCTCGCCTCCCCGTTCCCCTCGCCTGGCACTCCTGCATGGACACACTGCCCCACTCTGCCCCACTGTGGGCACAGAGGCCCTGGGACTCAGGGCAGAGGAGGGCACGTCCGTTTGGACCTGAGGGGTCGCAGTAGTTGGGTGGAAGGACCCGGAACTCAAGGAAGAGGCCTGAGCTGAAGTGTGCTCTGAACCTTCCGTGTGGCCGGGACTGCCCAGCGCAGGGGTCCAACTGGGCATGGAAAGACCCAGGAGACGAGTCCTCCCTGGGCTTCTCTGGAAGGAGGAGGGGCCTCTGCTTGGCCAAGGCCTGCTGGCTGGGCACGTGAGTGTCTCGGGGCCACCAAGACAAAGGACCATGGCCCGAGCGGCTGACAGAATTCATTCTTGCGGTCTGGAGACCAGAAGTTATCCAGGTGTCGCAGGGCCACGCTCCCTCTGCAGGCTCCAGGGGACAGTCCTTCCTGCTCCTCCAGCCTTGGGGAGCCCCAGGTGACCCTGGGCTTGTGGCTGCATCACCCCGGTCTCTGCCCCTGCCTTCACACGGCCTCCTCCTCTGTGTCTGTGTCTCTCCTCCTCTGTCTCTCATAAAGACACAAGTCGCTGCATTTAGGGCCACCTGGACAATCTTGTCTTAAGATCCTTAACTTGAATCACATCTGCAAAGAGGCTTTTTCCAAATAAGGTCATATTCACAGGTTCCAGGGCTTAGGACGGGGACATAGCTTTTGAGGTCACCATTCTGCTCACTGTGGTGGGTTAATAAGAGAAGGAAGAGGAGGAGGGGCAGAGGGGACCCTGAGAAGGCGACCTTTTGCGGCTGGGAGGGTGTGAAGCCAGGGTTGCTGGCATGCCCGTCGTGGGTCCTGGAGCCCGACTACCAGGTGTGAATCCAGTCTGTCTTCCCCTCCCTTGGCCCTGCTCTGGGGCTGGTGCTCCCCCCGTGCCGGGTCTGTCGGCCCCTCTAGATGGGTGACCGTCACACCTTCCTCTCTGGTTTGGGGGGCTGCACTTTGCCTGTGAGTGATGGCGCCCGGCTCACAGGGGATCCACGTGAGCCGAGCCCCTGTTGCCCTTGTTCTGGGGTCCATGGAGGGGTCTTGTGATCTGGGGTGAAAGTCAGAGAAAGAAGACAGTCAGCTCTGCCCTGGGGGGCTCCCCGCCCAGGAGACGGGAGGAGGCGCCTGGGCCTCGGCTTAAGAGAACCTTGCAGGTGGTGGGTGGATTTAGGGCCTGGTTTCCTGCGACGTGTGTGTGTTTGTGCAAGTGTGAGTGTGTGATAATGTGTGAAGGTGCCTGAGTGTCCCTGAGTGTGTGACAATGTGTGTCTGCATGTGAGTGCAGAGCGGGGCTGGGGCTGCAGCCTTGGCCTTGTCCTGAAAAGATCTCTGCTCCTCTGAGGCTCTGTTTAGACCAAATCCTCGGTGTCTTGAGACAAGCCTCAGAGTTGCCCAATCCTGGGTTTTCTACCCTCAACAGGAGGCCTGCTGAGGTCCTACCCCTGAAGGCTGGGCACTCGCTGTCAGAGCTCATGTCCATCCTGGGTCCGTGTCATATTCCATGTGACACCATGTCTCCCAGCACGGAGCAAGGCTCTCTCTGAAAGGCCATCGCCAAGAGTGGAATCTCCCGTCAAAAGGGTCTGGGCACGTGTGTGCTGGGAATGTGGCCCTGACAAACGGTCTCAACAATTCACACACCCTCAGACAGGGCCAAGAGGGCCACCCCTACCCCTGGTTTCATCCAGATTGTAAAGTTTCTAATTATTGAAACATTTTCTTCCTATTATTGGCCCCCTAGTTTTTCCTTTCTGTGAAGGACCCTCTGCTCACTTTTCTTTCTTTTTTCTTTTTTTGGTGAAGAAGCCTGGCCTTGAGCTAACATCCGTTGCCAATCGTCCTCTTTTTGCTTGAGGTGGATTGGCCCTGAGCTAACATCTATGCCCATCCTCCTCCGTTTTGCATGTGGGACGCCGCCACAGCATGGCTTGATGAACAGTGTGTAGGTCTGCGCCTGGATCCAAACCCACGAACCCTGGGCTGCTGAAGCAGAGGGTGCAAACTTAACCACTACGCCACCAGGATGGCCCCTACTTTTCTTTTTTATTGGTTCCTGAGTGCTCTTTGTGTAGGAGGGAATCCTGCCCTTTTCGTCACGTGTGTTCACATATTCTGCCCCCACTTCCAGTGTACTTCACAGAGACGGTTGTGGCAGGTCTCTCCAACCACAGAAACCACCTTATTGTCCTGAGGAGGGGCACAGCTCTGTGCCCACCACTGTTCTTGGCCAGCTGACTGCCTCACGATGCCTGTGGCTCCTGCCTTCCCGGCTCACCAGGCTTCTTCTCAAGGATGGCAGCGGCCAGCCCCAGACAGCTCATGTGTCTGGCTCAGCTCATCAGGACATCTGAGTGGGCTGGCTGGCAGAATGGGGGGAATGGGGACCAAGGATTGGCTTGTCTGCATGCACCCAGTGGATGCACGGATTGGGGTGGGTGACCGGTGATCCCAGAGGCTGATGCCGGTCCCCTATGGTGACTGTGCAGCTGTGTCCCTGTGGTTCCTACACCAACCACAGAATCAGCCCCTCAGATTGGCCCACGGGGGTTGGAATTGTTGCTTTCACATTAGCGTGGGAGGGGGCAGTGAGTCTGGGCTGGAGACCACTGGAGCGGGTGTTATGGGCACTGAGCTGGGGATCTGTGGAGGTGTTGAAAGGACTCTTAAGACAGCAGCTGGCTGGCCACTTGGGCCCTCAGGGCCCCAGAGCTGCCCCCTGCCCCTTCCTTCTAGTCCCCCGTCCACGCTCTTGGGGGCCCTGCCTCCCACCCCCGTGGGACCACAGTTACCACCCCCAAAGCATGCTCAGGTGGCGTGGGTTTGTAAAAAGGAACTTTACTAAGAAACCTGGTGAGAAGGAAACAGGACCGACAAGCCAGGAGTGAGAGGTTGGATGGGGCCATGGTGGACGGCTTTGGGGGTAGTTGGGCTGAGGCGGCTGCTGTGTGGACCCCATGGGAAGCTCCTTCTGCTGTGGGACTCCTCCTTCCACCCCAAGGGCTCTGCCCGAAGCCCTGAGCAATCCTGTGGCCTCTCCCCAGAAGGGCTTCTCTGCCTCCTCGTTCTGTAGGGGTGGGGCTCCGGTGGACAGCAGGAAGGGTGGGCAGAGGGAAGGGGTTGGGCACTTGAACATGGGGGCAGGGAGGGTCGGAATAAGTCTGGGGAGTGAGGCCTCGGGCTGGACTCAGACTCTGAGCAGTGGGCTGGGCCATGGGCTCCAGGCCCTCATTGTGTTTCAGGGGTTGTTCAGTCAAATGGGAGAGGTTCTGCCGCCAGGAGCCTGGGAGGAGCGCAGGGTGATCACACCCATGCCGAGCCCAGATCACTCTGTGGAAGGGACAGATGCTATTCTGGGGCTTGTCCCAAAGTGGGGTGGGGTGGGGGCTGTGACTGGCAGGTCCTGTGGGTCCTTGAACCTTGGGGCTGAGCTGGAACCTGCCGGATGCCCATGCATTGGTTGTTGGGTCCCCAGCTTTGGCCCCTTTGGGGGGTGGCTGCTCCCCTCCTCCCACCCAGGACAGAGCAGGCAGCCTCAGGGATGCTGAGACAGGGAGAAGGCAAGGCCTCATTTTTCGGTCTCCAGGCCTAGGCTGCTGGCTGCATGACGTTCGTGTAGTCGTGAACGGTCTGGGGCTTCTCCTGCAGGATGGCGGCGAAGACCCACTTCACCTGGGAGGAGGTGTGCGTGAGGGCGGCTTTGTTCCCCGGACTCGGGATCTCCCTCTGTCTGGGCCTCCCAGGCCCCTCTGCCCGGCCCTGGAAGCCCCGTCTGTGCTCTCACCTTGAAGAGGGTGACGGTGGCACTGTAGCTGACGCTGAGCAGAAAGAGCGCGATGAAAATGAAGAGACTGGTCCACAGCCCTTCCATCTCTTCGCTCTCAGCCCCCTCCACGCACAGGTCCTGCAGGTCCAGCTCTGTGGGCACCAGCAGTCAGCCCTCCTGGCCTCGGCCTGTGGCGGGGGCAGGGCAGGCCTGGCCGCCCTCAGAGTGGAGTGAATCAGGGCCCCGCATGCACCCCATTCCTGAAGCCCTGGTCTCCGCAGCCCCCGCTGATGGCCAGAGTGCAGAGCTCCCTGTCCAGCCTCCTCTGCAGCTACCCAGAGCCACCAGCCAGTCCTGGAGGGCTGGGGGTCTGAAGCCCCCAAGTCAGCCGGCGGCTGTGTGGGAGTGGCCCATCTTCTGCCCTCTCCTGACCCCGCCCCCAAGATGGCCCCTATTTTCTCTCCCTTCACTTCTTACGGCTTCTCCCCTGACTACCGGTCACCCCCACTCAGCCCCACAGGCCCCTGACCTCAGCTCGGGCTCTGCCCCCCACCCCCTATGTCCGTGGAGCCCCCACCCCCGATGCTGCATCAGGCCGCCCAGCCCAGTCCCAGCTCATCTCCACGCTCGCCAGCCTGGGGACCCCTCCAAGCTACACTCCGATGGACAGCTGCCCCACCTGGAGCTCTAAGGAGGGGCCTGAGCTCTGCAGCCTGGCTCATAGGACCTGGGACAGCCCCACAAATCATCACGTCATCACAGCGGGTATCCTGAGGGGCTGGGCCAGCTGTGTGGACCTTGCCCAGGCCTGGGGGAGCCCAGAGCTGCCTCCTGGCCCTACGCTGGCCCGGAGATGTCCCGCAGCCTCTCGGCTCCACCTGCCCTGGGGCTGGGCCCCCTCCCCTCCCAGCACAGGAGGGCCCCAGTGCCTCTGGGCTGGTGTCTTCAGAGTGTGGGCTGGCCCTTTCCTGCTTTTCCTGTGGATACAGTGGGTGCTCGTGTGCTAGGGAGTGTGTGTGTGTGCATACAGGATGAGAGTGGGGGGTCTGGGCCATGTGCACATGGCTTGGTGCTTGGGTGGGGGTGGGGTGGGACCAGCAGCCTGCTCTGAGATGTGGTTTAGCAGGAAAGCGAGATGAAGCCCATACCCTGGGGGTGTGTGTCCATGTGTGCGTCTATCTGTGTCCATGTGTGTGTCCATCTATGTGTGTCTGTGTGTCTGTGTCAGTGTCCATCTGTCTGTCCATTGGGTGCAGCTGACAAGAAAGGGTTGAACTGGGAAGGCCGGGACCACAGAAGGAAGCCATGTGGGTCTTACTGGGCTCTCAGCCAGGGTGGAAGGCCCCTCCATGTCCACCTTGGATCCAGAGGTCCGGGTGTGACCCAGGGTTCGAGGGACGGCTTGGGCGTGCCTGAGCAAGAGGGAGGGCCCTGGGAGGCCACACGAGAGCACATGCGAGACACATCAGCTCGTGTAGGGTGCCCATTGTTGGCGGTGTGGGTGCTGGTGGAGTCACCGTGTGACTTGGTGTGGGTGTGGGGCTGGCGCAGTGTGAGCGTGTGAGCACTGGCACAAGTGGATATGACCGTGTGTGAGGCTCCCAGGAGCCTGTGTTTGAGGGCTGGGCCCTTCCCCAGGACCAACTCAGGGTGGAGTGAGGCCAGGCAGCAAGACAGGGGCACTGGGTGCTGACCCCAGCCTGCTGTGACCATGTGAGTGGGGAAGGGGTCAGAGGGCGGAGGTGTGCCATGGGCTCGGCACTGGCCCCTGTGTGGGTTGGGGGCTTGCCCTGGCCCACTGTGCTCTGGAGGTGATGGCAAATGGGGCTGACAAGGGTGCGGCTGCCTGGGGTCCCTGTGTGTCTGGGCTTGTGGGGGTCTGACTCTGCCCATTTCTCGACCCAAAGAGCCTGTGTGGACAGCTGGACCTGGGGGTTTGGGGCTTGTCTGTGTCTAGGGGGCCATCAGGAGGCTGGGGGTGGAGGCCGAGGCCTGTAGGGCCTCCAGGAGAGGTAGGGGCTGTGGGCTGGGCTGAGGTCTCCTGGTCCTTCCCCTGGGACCACCCTCTGGCTCTTAGGACTCCTTTGAGTGGACAGGACCCACAGTGTGGTTGTGGGGAGGGCCCACTGACACGACGGTGACCGTGCATGGAGCCACGCCTCAGCCTTGCCCCGCCCCTCTGGCCCCCTCTTCTGGTGGTCCTTTCCTCTGCACCAAGATGCCCCTACCCACAGCCCGGCACACCCCCTAAAACAGGCGCGCCCAGGGCTCTGAGCAGGCACTGGAGTGTTTATTGACAATGACGGACAGAAGGTCTGGCTGGTCCCCACCCCCACCCCAGCAGGATGGAGCCCTGGGAGGGAGAGCAGGTGGCGGGCCGGAGGGCATCATTTACCACGGTCTTTGGACACTTGTACGTCGAGGGTCCTAGAGCCAGGCAGCGCCTCGTGGACCACTCGGCAGGTGAATTCGTTCTTCAGCTCCCAGTCTGCCCAGCTGACCTCCAGGCGGCTGAAGACGAAGAAGGCTGGGCTGGGGCCGTTGGCCTTCTGGGGCCGGGTGGTGGCTTGCTGGTCTGTCTGAATTAGGACATCATTACGCAGCCACTGTACGGAGATGTCCGAGGGGAAGAAGTTCTGGATCAGGCAGGTGAGGGTGACCTTGTTCTTGGTCTCCTCCTCCTTCTTGGGTGGCGGGAACACGTAGACCTCGGGGGGAGCACGCTTGCCTGCGGACAGGCATGGGGTCAGCCCAGGCTCTGCCCAAGGGCCCGCCCACCTCCCTCTGGCCTGCAGCTCACCAGAGGCCTTGAGGATGGAGTGCACGATGGGCTTGGGCAGGTCTGGGTGGGTCACCGTGCACCTGTAGGTCTCGCCCTCGATCCAGTCGGTGGTGTCCACAGGCAGGGTGGATGTGGCGGAGAATGTCTTGTTAAACTGTTCACTGGCGACCATTGTGTCCTTCTGCACGGGGTTCCCGCTCTCCCGGGACCAGGTGATGTGTAACTTCTCCTTGTTGGCTAGGTCTACCACCAGGCAGGTGACCTTGGGTGACTTGTGGACGTACAGGTCGAGTGGGCTAGGGGGGATCAGGTAGACGCTCACGCCGCGGGGATCAGACTCTGTTTGGGAAGAGGGCTGCGTGAGGCCGCGTGCTGCCCTCCCCTCTGACCTCCGAGTGTTGGGTGTCGGCGTTGGGGGGGTGCTGTACCTGTGCACATGCGGGCCTGGTCCATAAAGGTCATGCCTCGGTAGGTGACCTGGCAAGTGTATGTCTTTTGGGACTCCCACTGGCGCTGGGTGATGTTGAGCTCGCTGCGTGTGGAGGCCAGCTCGCCCTCCTGCTTGGCGGGGGCAGTGTGCGTGAACAGGTCCTTGTTCTCCTGCCCGTCCACCAGCCAAGTGACGTTGATGTGACCAGGGGTGTAGTTGGAGATGAGGCACAGGAGCTGGATCCTGGTGTGGGAGTCGCCGCGGGGGTCGCAGGAGGAGTGGAACAGCTTCACGGTGGGTGAGGTGTAGGCCACGGTGCACCCTGGGGGTGAGGGTGGCAGGCGCAGTGTTGGCCTCCCTGAGCCCGGGCCCCCACGTCCCAGCCCAGGGCATCACCAGCAGTGGTATCATTTGAGCCCCCCTACCCCTCCCACCAAGCCGGCCCTTCCTCCTCTGACGGCGCCCCCTGTGTGGTGGGCGCGGCCGTCGTGGCTCACCGGTGACGCTGTTTTTGATGAGGGTCTCCAAGTGTGCCACGCTGCAGGTGAACTTCTGCTTGGCCCACTCGCCTGAGGCGGTCACCTGGCTGGTGGTGGTGTAGAGGCCAGAGGCTGGGTCGAGGATGGCAGGGAAGGTCACGGTTCTCTGGTTCAGGGACCCTGTGTCCCAGGTCACGGTCAGCAGCTCTGGGAAGTAGCCCGTGACCAGGCAGCCCACTGTCACGGAGGCGGTGACAGTGTCTTTGCAGCAGGCGGCCAAAGGGAAGACGGATGGCGTCTGTCTGGAGACTGCGAGGACGGAGGAGAGTCAGCACTGACCTTGGGGCTGTTGACCGTCGTGTGCCAGGCCAACTGCTTCTGGGACCCAGGGGGTCTGGGGCCCCTGCTCCAGCCTCAGGGGACAGATGGCTTATTTTGGACTCTTTCTTCATCCCTTGATTCCAGCAGAGATGCCCTCCGATGAACCCCTGCTCCCACCAGGAACAGTTGCTGTCACCACCCCCAGCCAGGACTCCCCGCCCTTGGCCCTGAGTGCCTGAATGTGGGGTTCTTGAGGAGTAGACGTGCCAGCCCATTCCCTGAGGCTGAGGATCAGAGCCCATGGCTGCCCATTGGTGCCCGGGGACCCAGAAAGCCCCCCAGGACTCACCAGGCTGCCCCTCTGCCCCCACCCATAGACCTCCAGTGGGGAGCGGGACCCTGAGACCCCCAGGAACTGTCAAACTGTTCCTTCTGCCCTCACCCATAGACCTCATTAAGGTCCGGGCATCCAGAGGCCCCTACCCCCCTGAATCACTAGTGTGTCCCTCCCTCAGCCCAAAGCCCTATGGGCCTTGTCATGGGCAGGTCCACCTGCCACCCACCAGGCCCCTGCTCCCTGCGGCCATGGCTCAGCTCCTCAGTCCCCTGAGGGCTCCGCCATGGCTATCCCTTCACCCTACTCCTTGCCTGACCAGCCAGGCCTCCTTGGCTCTCTAACCTCCCTGCTTGCCTCCTGGGGAGCCCGACCACAGACCCCATGGATGGAAGATGAAGACCCCACAGAGCCCATCACAGTCCCTCCCCAACAGGCTACTCTGGTTTACATAGCCACTTGCACCTCCCCTGGCCTTGGAGCCTCAGACCCCATCCTGGCCTGCTTCCCAGCTCAGCTCTGTCCATCCTGCCCCACTCTGCCCATCTAATCCAGCTGAGCATAGTCCAGACGACCTTGTGTCAGCATGGCGGAGGCCAGTGAGACAAACCAGCTCCACAAGTCCAGCCCAGCCCAGCCTAACCAGCTCTGCCCATTCCACGCCAGCTCAGCACAAGACAGCCCAGCTCAGCCCAGCCCAGCTCAGCCCAATTCAGCTCAGCCCAGCCCAGCCCAGCCCAATTCAGCTCAGCATGGCCTGGCCTGCCCCAATTCAGCTCAGCTCAGCTCAGCTCAGCTCAGCCCAGCCCAGTGCAGCCCAGCCCAGCCCAGCTCGGCTCAGCTCGGCCCAGCCCAGCTCGGCTCAGCCCGGCCCGGCCCAATTCAACTCAGCTCAGCCCAGGCCAGCTCTGCTCAGCGCAGCCCAGCTCAACCCAATTCAGCTCAGCCCATTGCAGCCCAGCTCAGCCCAATTCAGCTCAGCTCAACACAATCCAGCTCAGCCCAGCCCAGCTCAACCCAATTCAGCTCAGCCCATTGCAGCCTAGCTCAGCCCAGCCCAGCTCAACCCAATTCAGCTCAGTGCAGCCCAAATCAGCTCAGCTCGGCCCAGCCCAGCCCAATGTAGCTCAGCTCAGCCCAGTTCAGCACAGCTCAGCCCAGGCCAGCTCAACCCAATTTAGCCCAGCTTAGCCCAGCCTCGCTCAACCCAATTCAGCTCAGCCCTGTGTAGCCCAGCTCAGCCCAGCCTAGCTCAGCCCCGCCCAGTTCAACCCAATTCATCTCAGCCCAGTGCAGCCCAGCTCTGCCCAGTGTAGCCCAGCTCAACCCAATTCAGCTCAGCCCAGCCCAGCTCAGCTCAGCTCAGCCCGGCCCAGCTTGGCCCAGCCCAATTCAGCTCAGCTCAGCCCAGGCCAGCTCAGCCCAGAGTAGCCCAGCTCAACCCAATTCAACTCAGCTCAGCCCAGCCCAATTCAGCTCAGCTCGGCCCAGCCCAGCCCAGCCCAGCCCAATTTAGCTCAGCTCAGCTCAGTTCAGCGCAGCCCAGCCCAGGCCAGCTCAGCCCAATTTAGCCCAGCTTAGCCCAATTCAGCCCAGCCTAGCTCAGCCCCGCCCAGTTCAACCCAATTCATCTCAGCCCAGTGCAGCCCAGCTCAGCCCAGCCCAGCTAAGCCCAGCCCAGTGTAGCCCAGCTCAGCCCAGTGCAGCCCAGCCCAGCCCAGCCCAGTGTAGCCCAGCCCAGCCCAATTCAGCTCAGCCCAGCCCAATTCAGCTTAGCCCAGCCCAGCCCAGCTCAGCCCAGTGTAGCCCAGCTCAACCCAATTCAGCTCAGCTCAGCCCAGCCCCGCTCAACCCAATTCAGCTCAGCACAGCCCAGCCCAGCTCAACCCAATTCAGCTCAGCCCAGCGTCGCCCAGCTCTGCTCAGCCCAGTTCAGCCCAGTTCAGCCCAGCCCAGCTCAGCCCAGTTGAGCCCAGCCCAGCTCAGCCCAGTTCAATACAGCCCAGTTCAGCCGAGCTCAGCCCAGTTCAGCCCAGGTCAGCCCGGTTCAGTTTAGCCCAGTTTAGCCCAGCTTTGCCTAGTTCAGCCCAGCCCTGCGCCGCCCCGCCCAGCCCAGGTCTCCCAAGAGAGCCCGTAATCACCACCCACCTCACTTACTGTCCTTGGCCCCGCTCAGCTGGGCTCAGACTCTCCTGACCCAGCCCAGCTCAAGTCAGCCGAGTCCAGTCACGTTCACGTCCAGGTCACCCTGCTTCAGCTTCAGGCGGCCCAGCTGTGCCAACCCAGGACCCCCCAGTCCAGACTCCCTCAGCTCTGCTCAGCTGGACCACCTGACCATGCCCTGCCCATCCAAATCAGCCCAGTGCAGGACAGCCCAGCTCAGGATGGGCCTGGCCCCATGGAGGATACCCTCGCATTTGACCCAGTTCACCCTTGCTAAGTCCACTCACTCACTTAACCCAGCCCAGCCCGGCTTCATCCACCCAGCTCGGCCCAGACCACCTTGGCTCAGGAGAGCCCAGCTCAGCCAAGCCCTAGTCAGCCACAGGCAGCCAGACAGCCCAACCTGGTCAAGTCTGCCCCACAGCTGGCTGGGATCACCCCCTTATCCACTTAGCTCACCCCAGCCCAGCCTAGCCCAGTTTGGGTCAGTCCAGTTTAGCCAGCTCAGTCCAGTCCTGCCCAAATCAGTCTAGTCCTGTCCAACTCAGCTCAGCCTGGCCCATCTCAGTCCACCCAGCTCACTTGAGCTTAGTCCACTCAGCCCAGCACAGTCAAGCACGGCTGAGGATAGCCCAGATTGACCAGCGTGGCCCACCTGAGCCCAAGATAGTTCATTCCCCTCCACACAACTCCGTCCACTCAAGCCATGCATGGCTCAGCCCAGCCCAGCCCGGTCCACCCTAGTCAGACCAGCTCGGGCCAGCACAGCTCAGGCCAGAGGATGTGGGCCCAGGCTGGCCAGTTGTGCAGTCCAGCACAGGGACAGCTCCTTGCTGCTTTTCCCCTGACCCTGGGCTGGTGCTCGCTGTCCCGGCCGGATGCAGGCAGATCCATGCCCAGCCCACTGTCTAGCCCTCTGCATGGTTCCTGACCCTCAGCCTTGGGCCTCGCCCCAGCCCTGGCCCATCTGAGGTTCTCCAGGTTGGCTTTGGGCAGTCTCTTGCTTCCCTGTGTCCCCACGCAGGGAAGGGACAGCTGAAGGGCAAGCAGTGACCGAGAGGCTCTGTTCACGCTGGGCGGGCAGTCCAGGTGCCCTCTCCCCAGCCATGGCCCAGGAAGCCCGCCCTCTCTGCTGCTTGGGCCAGCCACAGAGGCTGGGGTACCTGAGGTGCTGGGGTCCTCTGTCAGGTGGCTGCGGCTGGTGTGGCCTGTCCTGGCTGGCTGTGGCCATCGGCCAGCTCCCTGGATACTCTCCCAGACAAAGTGCATAGTTAGAAACCATTGTTGTTATTTTTATGCCCAGACAATAGGGCCTGGAGGGAGGGGAGCTCTGCCTCAGTGCTCTCAGCTAAAAATGGGGTGGGAACCCCCAGGGGCCTCGGCAGCTCTGGAAGTTCCCTTTTCTCTCTCTGTTCTTGGGAAGTTGATTGAGTGACAGCAGGGTCTCAGGTGAGGCCCCTGTGCTGTGGACCAGGTGCTCTCCTCTCTGTGTCCTCGTCTCCCGGTCTATCCTGCCCAGCTCATGGCATCTCTCCCTTGATGCTGTGGGTCGACCAGGTGTGCTGTCAGTATACACCAGCGGTCACTGTGATGCCCCGGGAAGGGAGAGGGCACCGCCACCGCTGCTCCTAAGGTAGCCCTGTGAAGAAAGGGTGGTGGCCATTTTATGCATGAGAAGTCGAGGCCTGTGTGGGCCACGTGCCTGAGATGTGAGTGCAGGCCTTCCCAATGGCACGCCGCCCGCGTCCCTGTGTTCCACTGCCTGGAGGAGTGGGCTGGGGCTAGCCCAGTGGGGACGGCTCTGGGTGTAAGTGTGCGGGGCCATGGGTCCACTTGGGGACAGGCAGGCCTGGCCCTCCACCAGCACCCTCGGGCACCCTGCTGGCAGGCGACCTCGCCCATTGCCACCTACTGGCTCCCAGGCCGCTGTCCTGCGGCTGGGGCTCCCATCAGGACTGTGACCAGGCAGTGTGGCCAGTGAGGGCTGGCAGGGACCTGTGGGGAGGCTGGACTTGGCTGTGAGGTTGGCCGGTGGCTCTGCAAGACCCCTGCAGCCACTAGACCCTGGGTTCTACCAGGCCATGTCTGTGCTGCATGTGGGGACCACGGAGTGGCCTTCCTGGAGGTGCCCGCAGCATCCAACTCTGCTTTGTTGGGACCGCTGGCCCACCGTCGACCTCCGCTAATGTGAGCTGTGCCAAGCGAGGGCTGAGTGCAGGCCTTACCTTCTTGCAGTTGATGTGTCCTGCAGGCCTGTGTGTCTCCAGAACTCCCCAGAGGCCCAAGCGCACACACAGGGGAGGCCACGGGAACCTGCCAGCCCAGCAGGTCAGCGTGAGCTCCTGGGAAGGGACGTGCAGAGTCTTTGGAGAGAGAGACACCAGGACCCTGTCCCCTGGACCCAAGATACCCAGGGCCGGAGGTCCCCATGTAGGGAGGCTGTGCAGAGATGGGCTCTGTCAGGCCTGGCACCCTCAGAGGGATGTTTGGGCTCATTTGGATGACCCCAGGAGGGCTGTTGGGTGGCTGGGCAGGAGCTGACCCCATGCACAGAGGCAGGGCCCTGCAGGGCCTGGATGTGAGGCCTGAGGGAGCCAAGGCCCAGCCTGACCCCTCCCCCCACCGGGGCAGACTGTCCTGGTGTGTCCTGCCCCACCCTTGGCCCTGGGGACAGATGCCACGTGGAGGTGGAGGGGGAATGCCGAGTTCCTTGGAAGGACGCGTGATTCTGAGAGAAACCACAGGGCTGGCAGAGCCCCACTGGGAAACCTTCTGCCATCCCTGGTCCCAGGCCTGCCCTCGTGTGAGTGTGTGGGGCGGGGGCTCCACCTGGTCCTCATGGCATCCCCCTGCTCATTCTCCCCAGGCTGTGGGCATTTGGGGCAGGGCCCTTGGTGCCTAGCCAGCCCTTGGCTGTCCGCCAACGTCCTGGGACGTGCTGGGCTACTGGTGCCGAGGCAGGGAGGGTATGTGGGGGATGGGCCCTTGTCTCCAGCCTCCACTGCCCTTGAGGCCCCTCCATCTTGGAGGAGAATGGCTCTCATCTCCCTCTGGGCTCCCACGGTCAGCTCAGCTCCAAGCACGTCTATGCTGGCCGTTCCGCTCCTCTCTGGGGATGTGGCTGCCTGGCTGCTCCCCTCCTGCCCACTAGGTGCCCCCTCCACCCAGCAGGCACAGTGCCCGAGCCCTACTGGCTGTCCTGCCCTGGTCTTCACACCTGTCTTGCCTGCAGCCTCCCCTGCCTGGCCAGGGCCAGGGCCTGGCTCAGGGTCCAGCTGCCCCTCCTGTGGCCCCACAATGCAGCTCCTTTACTTCAGTGACTCAGCCAGATTCTGCATCTAAATGTGCTGCATCTCAGCTGTGCACGTGTGTGTGTGGGTGTGTGCCCATGTACGTATGCACGTGTCTCTCCATGTGCATATATGCGTGTGTGTGCACATATGTGTGTTTGGGGAAGCAGGGAGAGGGTTTGCCCTCCTACCCTAGCCCTCGAAAAGTCCTGCTGACGGAGGAGGACTGGGCATCAGTGAGCGCAAGGACAGAGCTGCTGCTGCGTCTATATGTGGCTGGTCGGGGTGGGGTGGTGTTGCTTGCTGTCCACAGGAGCCCCCAGTGCCGGCCCCACTGTGCTAGAAGATGTGAAGCCTGGAGCTGGGAGCCTGCACAGGGCAGGCGAGCCTTCCTCAGGCTGCTCCTGAAGGACCCGGTTTAGGTGGGCCTAGAGCGGGATTCCTTGTGGTTGGCAAGTGCTCGAGGAGAGGGGGACTTGGGGACTGGCAGGTTAGATGGGGCCCAGCCAGGCAGCGTGGGAAAGGTGGGCTTTGAGTCAGGGCAGTTTTAAGCCTCCGTCTGAGGCCGGGCCGCTACGTTAGGGCCTTGGGGTGACCAGAGACCAGTGTCGGCTCTAGCTAAGGGGCTGCTTGGGGGGAAGGCCAGGCTGCAGATGTTTCTTAGACCCTTCCGGGCCGGGACACTTCCAGTGGGCAGCAGCAGTTGACCTTCCGATCCCTCAGACTCAGCCGGAGGCTCAGCACCCCAACACCCATGGTGAGGGTAGGCACCAGATTTCTCCTGTGCCGTGAGACCAGCTGACCCCTTGTTGTCCTTGGTTGTGGCCCCAAACTCAGGCCTGTGGATGCTCCCATCCCCCAACACGGTTTCCTTCTCCCGGGCAGGTGTGGCACCCCCCCGTCAACTCCTACATGAGGCTGACTGGCCCTGTCCCACGCCTCCCGCCATCCCCTCCTGTTGCCGGCCACCTCACCCAGGGAGACCCTACCTGTCCACCACCCTGTGTGGCCCCGGCTTCCAGCCTTGCACTGCTTTCCCAGCGAGGATGCCATCCTTAGGATCTCTCAAAAGCTTGCCATCCTGAAGGGTGCATCGTGCTGTCTCCTGTTCTAATTTAAATACTCTTGTTACTAATGAGCTTGAGTATCTCTTCAGAGACTCGGGAACTATTTGGACTTCAGTCTTTGCTCTTACGGTGTTTTCTAGGCAATTTCCTGGAAATTTTTCAAGGCAGTCGTTTCTAGACATCAGCCTCTTGCTAGTTTTAAGCTTGCGATGACCTTGTCCAGTTAATCCCTGTCTATTAATGTTGCTTGTTGTTCTTTATTTAACAGAAATTCTTGATTTCCTTGCGGCCAAATCCATAAGTTATTTACCCTAAGGCTTGTGCTTTTGGAGGCTACTGTACAAGTGTCCTGTGGCTGCTGTAACAAAGGACCGCGAATGTGGTGGCTTAAACGACAGAAATGGACTTGCATCCTGGAGTCCAGAAGTGGGAAACCAAGCCGTCAGCTGGGCCGCACTCCCTCTGAAGGCTCCCAGGCGGCCCTTCCTGCCTCTTCCAGCCCCCGGTGCCTGTTGGCATCACTCCAATCTTTGTCTCTGTCTTCACCTGGCCTTCTGCCCTGTGGTCAGCTCCTCTTCCTACAAGGTCATCAGTCGTTGGACTTGGGACCCATCTGAAATCTAGTAGATCTCCTCTCAAGATCCTTAACCTCATTACATTTGCCAAGACCCTATATCTGAATAAGGTCACATTCTGAAGTTCTGGCTGGACAGACATGCCCTTTTAGCTTTACAGTTGGCCTTTCTGATGTCAGCATGTAACCCTAGTGGGCTCCACCATGCACCCTGCATATGGTGTGCAGTAGAGACCAGGTTGCAGTCTCTACATAAGAAGCCAGTGTCCCCACCCCACCCCACCCCATCGCCTGACAGTGCCATGCTCCTTGTGTGCCAAGTTCCTATAAACAGGCCAGCTGTTTCTGCGCTCTTTCCTGTTGCTTGCATCTGTCAGTTTGTGCACAAGTACCATCCTTTTTCACTGTTGGTTTTGTGTGTGTAATTTAGGGGAAGAGTCTCTCTGAAACCCCTCATCCTTTGCTCTTATTTTTCAGAATCGTCTAAGCTGTAAATGGATCTCATAAACAAACAAACAAAATCAACCCAGCTGGAATTTTGATTGGGAATACATTGTATTTCTTAGTCTGGGAGACAGACAACACTTCAGTCCAACAAGTCATGCCATCCTTGACCCACTGTGTATCTCTCCAGCCATTCAGATTTCTTTGGTACCTTTTAGCGGACTTTGAATTTTTTCCACAAATGTCTTGGATGTTCTTTCTCAAGTAATTCCTTATATTGTAGTGAATTATGCCTTGTCTTCTGTTACATTTCCCTGGTAGGATTTGTGGACGGAGAGGAATGTGGCTGCTTTGGGTAAGCTGGTCTTGCATTTGGAAATCTTCTGATTTTCTTGTTAGTTCTAATAGCTTGTCTGCTGATTCTATTAGATTTTCCTTAGAAATGATCATATCATCTGCAAATGATGACTATTTTACATCTTCCTGTTCAATCTTAACAGCTCTGTTTTTTGCCCTTGTCACGTAGCATTGGCCAGGACCTCCGTTACATGAGCATACATTACATGAGCATTTTCAAACTGTTTTGACCACAATCCTTACAAGTAAAACATTTTACTATTGTGACCCAATATATGTACATATATTATTTTTATATATCATAGACATACATTATTCTTCTATACATATGTTATATATATTTATTTATGTAACTTAAACAAAATTTTATGAAAAATATTTACCCTTGTTATGTACAATGCATAAACTTTTATCTTCTATTTTTCTTTGTTTATTAAAAAAAGACTGGCTGTAACTCTCTGATTTGATTTCACAATCCACAAATAGGTCAGGTCACATATCTGAAAAACACCGTGCAAAGCAGGATAACAGCAGTGACGTGGACACTCTTGCCTTGTCCCTGATCTCATGGAAACATTTCTAAAGTTTACCCATCAAATGTGTTCGCTGTAACTTTATTCTTTCTTTCTTACATTCTTTTGGATTAATAAAGTATTTTTTAGTATTCCACTCTAATTTCTCTATTGACTTTTTAGATAAGCCTCTTTGCGTTATGCTGTTAGTGAATATAATGTGAATCCTGAACTTGTTACAATAAACTTAGATTTAATATTTCACTACTTCACATAAGTTATAAGAACCTTGAAACAAAAACCTCTCAAAAAACAGAAGTCCAGGACCAGACAGCTTCCCCAGTGAATTCTACCAAATATTCAAAGAAGATTTAATGCCTACCCTTCTCAAGCTCTTCTAAAAAATTGAAGAGAAAGGGACATTTCCTAACTCACCTTGTGAGGCCAACATTACCCTGATACCAAAATTAGACAAAGACAACACAAAAAAGGAAAATTACTGAGGCTGGCCTGATGGAGTAGTGGTTAAGTTTGCACACTCCACTTTGGTGGCCTGGGGTTCGCGGGTTCATATTGAGGGCACAGACCAACACACTGCTCCTCAAACCATGCTGTGAAGCTGTCCTATATACAAAATAGAGGAAGATTGGCACAGATGTTAACTCAGGGACAATCTTCCTCAAGCAAAAAGAGGAAGATTGGCAATGGATGTTAGCTCAGGGCCGATCTTCCTCACCAAAAAAAAAAAAATAAAAACACACAAAAAGGAAAATTACAGGCAAATTTCACTGATGAATATAGATGCAAAAATCCTCAACAAAATATTAGCAAATCAAATACAACAAGGATCATACACCACAATCAAGTGTGATTTATTCCAGGGATGCAAGGATGATTCAACATCCACAAATCAATGTGATACACCACATTAGCAAAACAAAGAATAAAAATCACACAGTCATCTCAATAAGATGCAGAGAAAGCATTTGATAAGATCCAACATCCATTTATGATAAAAACTCTCAATAAAATAAGTACAGAAGGAATGTACCTTAACATAATAAAGGCCATGTATAACAAACCTATAGCCAACATCATACTCAATGGTGAAAAATTGAAAGCTATTTCTCTAAGAACAAGACAAGGATGCCCATTTTTGCCACACTTATTCAACATAGTACCGGAAGTCCTAGCCGGAGCAATTAGGCAATAAAAAGAAATAAAAGGCATTCAAATTGAAAAGGAAGAAGTAAAACTGTCACTATTTGCGGATGACATGCTTTTATATACAGAAAACCCTAAAGAATCCACCAAAAAAACCCTGTCAGAAATAATAAACAAATACAGTAAAGTTGCAGGATACAAAATCAACATACAAAAATCTGTTGCTTTTCTATATACCAACAACGAAATAGCAGAAAGAGACATCAAGAATACAATCCCATCTACAACTGCAGCAGAAAAAATAAAATAAACTAGGAATAAATTTAACCAAGGAAGTGAAAGTCCTATACACTGAAAACTATAAGTCATTGTTGAAAGAAATTGAAGAAGACGCAAAGAAATGGAAAAATATTTAACGTTCATTAATTGGAAGAATTAACATAGACAAAATGTCCATATTACCTAAAGCAATCTACAGATTCAATTCAATCCCAATCAGAACCCCAATGATATTCTTCACAGAAATAGAACCAAGAATCCTAAAATTTATATGGAACAACAAAAGACCCTGAATAGCAAAAGCAATCCTGAGAAAAAAGAGCAAAACTGGAAGTATCACATTCTCTGATTTCAAAATATCCTACAAAGCTATAGTAATCAAAACAGCATGGTACTGTCAGAAAAGCAGATGCACAGATCAATGGAACAGAACTGAGAGCCCAGAAATAAGCCCACACATCTGTGGACAGCTAATTTTTAACCAGAACCTACGATGGAGAAAGGAAAGTCTCTTCAATAAATGGTGTTGGGAAAACTGGACAGCCACAGGCAAAAGAATGAAAGTAGACCACTACCTCACACCATACACAAAAATTAACTCATAATGGATTAAAGATTTGAATGTAAAACTTGAAACTATAAAACTCCTAGAAGAAAACATAGTATGCTCTTTGACGTTGGTCTTAGCAGTATCTTTTTGAATATGTCCCCTCAGGCAAGAGAAATGAAAGAAAAAATAAACAAATGGGACTACATCAAAGTAAAAACTTCTGCACAGCAAAGGAAATCATCAACAAAATGAAAACACGACCTACCAGGTGGGAGAAGATATTTGCAAACCGTACATCTGATAAGGTGCCAATATCCAAAATATGTAAAGAACACAGAGAACTCAACAACAGAACAACTAATAACCCAATTAAAAAATGGGAAGAGGATCTGTATAGACATTTTCGTGAAGAAGAAAGATAGATGGCCAACAGGTACATGAAAAGATGTTCAACATCACTAATTATTAGGGAAATGCAAATCAAAACTACAATGTGATATCACCTCACATCCGTCAGAACAGCTATTATTAAATAGACAAGAAATAACAAGTGTTGGAGAGGATGTGGAGAAAACGAAACCTTCATACACTGCCGGTAGGACTGCAAACTGGTGCAGCCGCTGTAGAAAACAGTATGGATAGTCCTCAAAAAATTAGAAGTAGAACCACCATATGATCCAGCCATTCCGCTTCTGGCTGTTTCTCCAAAGAACACAAAAACACTAATTCAAAAAGATACACGTACCCCTGTGTTCATTGCTGCACTATTCACAATAGCCAAGAATTGGAAACAACGTAAGTGCCCATCAACAGATGAATGGATAAAAAAGATGAGGTATATATGTAAAATAGAATACTACTCAGCCATAAAATAAGATGAAATCTTGCCATTTGTGACAACATGGATGGTCCTTGAGGGTATTATGCTAAGTGAAACAAGTCAGACAGAGAAAGCAAATATTGTATGATTTCACACATATGTGGAAGATAAACACACACACACACACACACACACATAGATACAGAGAACGGATTGGTGGTTACCAGAGAGGAAGGGGAGGAGGGGGAGGGTGAAAGGGGTAAAGGGGCACATGTGTGCAGTGATGGCTAGAAACTAGACTTTTGGTGTTGAACACTATGTGGTCTACACAAGAAGTAGAAATATAATGATGTACACCTGAAATTTGTATAATGTTATAAACCAATGTTACCTCAATAAAAAAAAAAGAATGGGTAAAATGGTAAATTTTATGTTACGTATAATTTTGCCACAATAAAAAATAAAAATTACAAAAACAAAAAAAAAACCTTGGAAAAGTAGTTTCATTTATCAACCATCCTTTGTGTTACCGTCATATATTTTGCATCTATACATGTTATAATCCCCAAAATACAGTTATAATTTTTGCTTTAAACAATCAATTATTTTTTTATTTAAAAAATTTTTTTAAAAGTTAGGTTTATTGAGGTATAATTTACATACAGTAAAATTAACTTCAGGTGTACAGTTCGATGAGTTTTGATGAATATATACTGTAATATAACCACCACCACCAGAATTAAGATATAGAATATTTCCAACACCCCGAGCAATTTCTTTTGTTCCCCCCTTGTACTCAATCCCTTCCCATCACCCCCAGCCCCTAGTAACCGCTGATATGATTTCTGTTCGTATGGTTTTGCCTTTTCCAGAATGTCATATAAAGGGAATCATACAATATGTAGACTTTGTGTCTGGCTTCTTTTACTTAGCATAAATCTTCTGATGTCCATCAGTGTTGTTGCATGTATCAATAGTTTGTTCCTATTTTTTTCTCTCTCTCTTTTTTTTATTGTGAAATTTTTGTTGTACAATATTGTTTGTCAGTCACCATATAAATGCATCCCTCCACCCCTTGTGCCCGCCCCTCCACCCCCCCGCCCCTGGTAACCACCAAACAGTTCTGTCTGTGTGTTCGTTTATCTTCCATATATGAGTGAAATCATGCAGTGTTTGTCTTTCTCTTTCTGGCTTATTTCACTTAACATAATACCCTCCAGGTCCATCCATGTTGTTGCAAACGGGACGATTTTGTCTTTCTTTATGGCTGAGTAGTATTCCATGGTATATATATATACTGCATCTTCTTTATCCAATCATCAGTCGAGGGACACTTTGGTTGCTTCCATGTCTCGGCTATAGTGAATAATGCTGTGATGAACATATGGGTGCATAAGCCTCTTTGGATTGTTGATTTCAGGTTCGTCAGGTAGATACCCAGTAGTGGGATAGCTGGATCATAAGGTATTTCTATTTTTAATTTTTTGAGGAATCTCCATACTGTTTTCCACAGAGGCTGTGCCAGTTTGCATTCCCACCAGCAGTGGATTAGGGTTCCCATTTCTCCACAGCCTCTCCAGCATTTGTTGTTTTTCATGTTGGTGATTATAGCCATTCTAATGGGTATAAGGCGATATCTTAGTGTGGTTTTGATTTGCATTTCCCTGATGATTACTTGTGTTGAGCATCTTTTCATGTGCCTATTGGCCATTTGTATATCTTCTTTGGAGAAGTGTCTGTTCTTTTCTTCCGCCCATTTTTTGGTTGGGTTGTTTGTTTTTTGTTGTTCAGTTGCATGAGTTCTTTATATATTATGGAGATTAATCCTTTGTCGGATATATGGTTTGCAAATATTTTTTCCCAGCTGGTGGGTTCCCTATTCAGTGTGATCCTGGTTTCATTTGCCTTGTAGAAGCTCTTTAATCTGATGAAGTCCTACTTATTTATTTTTTCTTTTGTTTCCCTTGTCTGAGTAGACATGGAATTCGAGAAGATCCCTTTATAGCTGATGACGAGTAGTGTACTACCTATATTTTCCTCCAGGAGTTTTATAGTTTCAGGTCTCACCTTCAGGTCTTTGACCCATTTTGAGTTAATTTTTGTTTATGGCGAAAAACGATGGTCTACTTTCATTCTTTTGCAAGTGGCTGTCTAGTTTTCCCAGCACCATTTATTGAAGAGGCTTTCCTTTCTCCACTGTATGTCCTTAGCTCCTTTGTCAAAGATTAGCTGCCCATAGATGTGAGGTTTTATTTCTGGGCTTTCAATTCTGTTCCATTGATCTGTGTCTGTTTTTGTACCAGTACCATGCTGTTTTAGTTACTATTGCTTTGTAGTATGTTTTGAAGTCAGGGATTGTGATGCCTCCAGCTTTGTTCTTTTTTCTCAGGATTGCTTTAACTATTTGGGGTCTTTTGTTGCCCAGTACGAATTTTAGTACTCTTTGTTCTATTTCCGTGAAGAACGTCCTTGGGATTCTGATTGGGATTGCAGTGAATCTGTAGATTGCTTTAGGTAGTATGGACATTTTAACTACGTTTATTCTTCCAATCCAAGTGCATGGAATATTTTTCCATTTCTTTATGTCATCATTGATTTCACTCAATAATGTCTTACAGTTTTCATTGTATAGGTCTTTCTCTTCTTTGGTTAAATTTATTCCTAGATATTTTATTCTTTTTGTTGCAATTGTAAATGGGATTGTCTTCTTGAGTTCTCTTTCTGTTAGTTCGTTGTTGGTATATAGAAACGCAACTGATGTCTGTAAGTTGATTTTGTACCCTGCAACTTTGCTGCAGTTGTTATTTCTAATAGTTTTTTTTTTTTTGGTGAGGAAGATTGGCCCTGAGCTAATATCTATTGCCAATCTTCCTCTTTTTGCTTGAGGAAGACTGTCCCTGAGCTAACATCTATGCCCATCTTCCTCTATTTTGCATGTGGGAGGCTGCCACAGCGTGGCTTGATGAGCAGTGTGTAGGTCTGTGCCTGGGATCTGAACCCACGAACCCCAGACCGCCGAAGCAGAGGGCACGAACTTAACCATTATGCCACTGGGCCAGCCCCCAAAAGATAATTATTTTGCTTGCGTATTTCCATCTCTGCTACTCTCCTTTCTATCCTGTAGACCTGAATTTCCATTTGGTGTCATTTTTTTCAGCACGAAGATTCTCCATTAGCTTTTCCTTTGAGAGTCCTCTTGAAAACACACTGTCAGTTTTTGTGCATCTGAAAATGTCTATTACACTTTCATTTTTGAAATGTATTTTCTCTGGATATAGAATTATGGGTTGATATTCCCCTTGAAGGGAACTTTAAAGATGCCATTCAATTGTTTTTTGGCTATGATTTTTTCCAATGAGAAACCAGATGTAATTTGTTCCTGGTATGTAGGTGTCATTTCTCTGGCTGCTTTTAAGATATCCTCTTTATCCTTGCTTTTCATCAGTTTGACACAACGTGCCTAGGCATGGCACGTCATATTGCATTTACTGTTAGGAATTGGCTGAGCGTCTCGAATCTGTAAATTGGTATTTTCATCACATTGTGAAACTTTTGGTTTTTATTTCTTCAAAGACTTTTTCTGCCCCATTCTATCTCTTGTCCCCTTCTGGGACACCAATTTCACATATTTTTGAATGTTTCATAGTGTCCTACAGGACATTGAATCTCTTTTCATTTTTTTTGGTATTTTTATCGCTATTTGGATTGGATACAAAAGAATTTTTATTGATATATAGAATATCTATATTACATATAGATATATATTACATATATAATATATAATACATATTATATATCTATATATCTATATAGATACATAGATAGTTTTCTGACATTTCTTATGCCTTCTCCAATCTGCTGTTAAGCTCATCAAGTAATTTAAAAATTCATAATTATACTTTTCAGTTTTGGAATTTTCATTTGGTTGTTGTAAATAGTTTAGATTTTTCTGTAGAGATTCTCCATTTAGTTACTCATTATGAGTATGTTTTCCTTTAAGTCTTTGAACATATTTAAAATGGCTTCTTTAATATCCTTGTCTGCTAATTGAGTCTGTGTCTGTGTCATCTTGGGATTGATCTCCATTGATACTTTGTATGTGACAGTGGGTCACATTTTCTTCTTCTTTTGCATATTTAGTAATTTTTGAACATGTGTTGGGTGTTGTGGATGATATGTAGTACAGACTATGGATTTTGTATTCTTCCTCAGAAAATTATTGGCTTTCATGTCAGAGGCAGTTAGCTTGACTGGACTCAGACTCCACGTCCATCTGCTGTGTGGTTGGCCGGAACTGAAATCTATGCAGGTTTTCAGCCTCTAAGCTGGTGTTTTTTGCTGGGCTTTTTGGAGTTTCCCCTACACATGCACAATTGATGGATCAGCCCAGGACTGAGTAGAGATTCCATGCACATTTTGGGGTTCCCCTTTGGTGTCCCTCCTCTTATGGACATCTCCTCTTCATCTCCAGCTGCTCTTGAAATGCAGCCCTGAGTCTCATGACCTGAGCCCTCTGGCCAGGATGGTGCCGTGTCTGCTGTGTTCCCCTTGCACCTCTGGCTTGGCCTGGGGGGCACCTGTAGACAGACCTTTTTTTTTTTTTCCAAAGTTTTTTATTTATTTATTTATTTTTTTCCCCAAAGCCCCAGTAGATAGTTGTATGTTATAGCTGCACATCCTTCTAGTTGCTGTATGTGGGACGCGGCCTCAGCACGGCCGGAGAAGCGGTGCGTCGGTGCGCACCCGGGATCTGAACCCGGGCCACCAGCAGCGGAGCACGCGCACTTAACCGCTAAGCCACTGGGCCAGCCCAAGACAGACCTTTTGAGGGATGATCTCCAGTGTCTGCTTGCAAGGCCATTCTCCATGTTGTTTTGTTGTTTGCTGTTTCTCAAAACCATTGTTGTTTTGAGCAGTTTTTCTAGACCTTATGATGCTGTCTGCAGGGGTTCGTCTGGTACAAGCTGCTCCCCCCCATAAGAATTGGAACTACTTTCTTTCATGTGGCTTTTCATTTTCATTTCCCTTGTAACTAGTGTGGTTCAGCATCCTTTTCCTATGTTTAAGGCTATTTGGATATCTTTTGTGAGACATCTCTTGGACCAGAGATGACTTCTTATGTCTTCAGTGGGAAGCAAGGCACTGTCTTGCACCCCCTTCCAGGTTACCCAACTCAGCGGGAGATCCACACTCTCCATTGTCTTTGAGCTCTTTTACAACTCTGTAAGTTGTAGAGAATCGAAGGCCATGGGAATTCTCTCCTCTGGAAGGATGGTTGATTCTTCCCTGCCTTCTGTGGAAAAAGCCAGGTGCATTTGAAAATGCATCTGCTGATAAACTCTTTTTAGCATTCTTGATTCCACTATTTCAATGAGGGACTTTGAATTCTACTTTGCACTGGTTACAACCCCTTAATTAATGAGTTAAATGAAGTCTTTGAAATGTGTTCATTATCTGTCTATATAAGAGTCATGATCACCGTGTTTTAAAACCTGTCCTTTAACATGTCGCAAATGTCTTCTCCCCATGGCCCCACTTATCCCGGGTTGAGGAAGTTCTGTGACCCGGGCGGGGGCAGGAGACCAGGTGTTGAGGAGCAGACTTGAGGGATGCCGGCCACCTGGTTCCTCCAGGGCTCTGGGTCAGGGCGCTCCCCTGGGACAGCTTCCCTCAGTCCCTTCTGTTGTGTGGCCTCACAGCCCCACACTTTCCCCTCACAGCACTTATCACAGTGTCCTTATGTCACTGTTTGTGGGATCATGTACTTCACATCTGGGGAGATGGACGCAGGTGGATACTGAGTGGGAGAGGCCGGCACAGACACAGGCCGGGGGAGGGTGGGTGCATTCTGCTGGGTGCATTAGGAGAGACTGACAGAGGAGGAGGTGTGGAGCTCAGAGCTAAGAGAAGGCTGTGTAGGATTTGCTGGGTGTGTAGAGGGAAGGAACACCAGCAGAAGGGACCAGTAAGGGCAAAGACTTGGGGTGGGAGGCAGCGTAAGTACCCAGGTTAGATATCCGAGTGTGTGGTGACAGGGCACTGCATTTGTGTGTTCCTGGACTTAACTCCCCTGTTTTGGGCTGAATTGTGTTCCCCAAATTCATTTCTTGAAGCCATGACCCCCAGGACTTCTGAATATGGCTGTAGCTGGAGATAGGGTCTTTCAAGAGGTAATAAGTTAAAACGGGGTGAGTAGGCTGGACCCTAATCCAGTGTGACTGCTGCCCTATAAGAAGAGGGGTCAGGGCACAGACACTCGCAGAGGGAGGCTGGGGCAAGGACACGGGGAGAAGAGGCCGTCTATACAGCCAGGAGAGAGGCCTCAGCAGAAACCCACTCTGCTGACACCTGCTCTGGGACGTGCAGCCTCCAGACATGTGAGAGAACAAATATCTGTTGTTCAGGCCGCCCAGGCTGGTCATTGCAGCAGCCGTGCTGACTCATACACACCCAGCCCTGGGGTCTTGCTTCTGGCCATGACCAGTGTTGGAAGCTCCTTCTGCCCCCCGCCCCCAGGCTGGCCCTGCTCCCCACCAGGCCCCGTCAGCCACCTCGCCCCTCGTCATTGCCCTGTTTCTGGGCTGCCTTCCTCACCCACGGAACCCCAGGGGCTGGAGGAGAGCTGAGGGCAGGAGGGGACGGCTGGCTGGACGGTTCTGGAGCTGTGAGGGTGTGGAGGGAGCCCCTGACACAGGACTGGGCCAGGTTTTGGATTTCACAAGGTGTGTCTACATACTAAGGTGTGGAATTTTTAAGGATGTTTTATTGTCGTTTTTAAAAAAAGAAATGGTAAAGAAAATCAGTGGGCTCCAGAAAGTTAAAAAGAAGGAAAAAAGATACCAAAGCTACAACTGTGGCCTTTCCTTTGAGCAACCTCTCTGCTGTCTGTCCCCTGGTAGTTGGGGCAGGGGTCTGCCTCCCCTTCCTGTGTGCATCCATGTCCTTCCCATCTAAATTGGGTACTTGCCATTCGCTCTAGACGTGAGAGGGGAATCAGTTCCGAGGGCTGTGAGGCTGGGTCTCTGAGCTTGGTCACCCGGTCTGCTCCCCAAGGCCATGGGCTCCTTCCTCGGTGGGCTCATCTCTCACTCCTAGGCCATGGAGCAACCTGGATTTCCCGTGGAATGTGACTCCGGCCCCTCTCCAGGAGGCCCATCTGGCCGGACGCTTACCCCCACCCCGCGTTCTGCTGCCGCCATCCGCCACGGCGCCTGCAGTGGCCGTGGGCCCAGGCCTTCTTCTGAGTGGTCTTCTTGGGTAGAGTCGATCCGATTGACCGTTACAGGCAGGTCTGGAAGCTTCCCTGTTGATGGACGAGGGCCCTGTGTCCTCCTGGCCTTGCTGGCAGATGTTCCCACTCGAGGATCTGACACCTCACGTCTCCTCTCGGGAAACCTGTGTCCTCTACCCTGGCATGGATGCGATTTGCGTGAAGACCCGTCCCTGCCCAGAAAGACAGGGGCACGTTGGCCCTCCACCTCCTCCAGGGTGACCACACACGCTGACCCCGGGGCAGTCCTGGTGAGGGACGCTAGGCCCTGATGACTCAGCGTCCACACGGCCCTGGAGTTTCTTGGTTGTTGCTTGGAGGGGCCAGTGGGCGTCCACCAGCTCAGTTTGGGGTTGCAGCTGCTGTCCGCTTGGTTCTCCAAATGAAGCCAGGGGGCAGGATACAGCCTGTGGTGACTGGGAAGCCAGAGAGCTGGGTGCAGGCCAAAGGGGCCGTGAGGTCAGAGTCTGGCGAGGTCAGAGGGCAGAGGAGCAGGTCTGGGCGGCAGGCTGAGCAGCAAGAACTGACGGACCCTGATCCTGTCTGGGGTCTGGGGCGGCCCGGGACGCCTGCCCAGGAGGAGTGGCCCTAGGCCCCCTGCCCGATCATGTTCCTGTAGTCGGGGACGATGGTCCGCTTCAGCTCCACCACCGAGGAGAAGATCCACTTCACCTGCAGCGGGCGGGCGAGGGGGTGAGCATGGCCTGGACCCCAACACCAGCCT
Source organism: Diceros bicornis minor (assembly GCF_020826845.1). Classification (NCBI taxonomy): domain Eukaryota; kingdom Metazoa; phylum Chordata; class Mammalia; order Perissodactyla; family Rhinocerotidae; genus Diceros; species Diceros bicornis. Next base: position 50,025,346 of record NC_080763.1, read on the forward strand.
CCCGCCAGGTCTGCGCTCCCTGCACCTGGGGCCACCTGACAGTGGGGGGTCCCGGTGGGGATGGCATGGGGACATGCTGGGGACAGTGAGGGCACAGAGTGTGGGGTGGCAATGGGGCAGTGAGGTGACAGTGAGGTGACAGTCATGAGATGTGTGGGAACAGTGTGGGACAGTGTGAAAACATGGTGGCAACAGTGAGGGGGCAGTGGCGGACAGTGTGGGGACATCATGGTGACAGCAACGGGACGATGTGGGGATGGCCTGGCCCACCTTGAAGAGGGTGACGGTGGCGCTGTAGCACACGCTGAGCAGGAAAAGCGTGATGAAGATGGAGATGGTGGTCCACAGCCCATCCAGCTCCCCAACCTGGGTCTCAGCACAGCTCTCGTCCAGGACCATCTCTGGACAGGGAGGGGGTGGTCAGTGCTGTGCCTGCCCGAGGGTGCCTGGCACAGGGTTGGCGGTGATGTGGGGGGTGATTCCCTCTGGGGCAGGGTGGGCGGGGCAGGTGGAAGCCCCCAGCTGGGTTGGGCCAGCAGGGGCTTCAGGTCAGTCTCTGGGCACTGGTCTCAGCTTGCCCATTCCTCCAGTTGGGACCCCAGGACTCGGCTCACACCCCTGACCCAGATCTCAGCCTGGCCAGTGGGAGACCAGCCCTCTCCTCTGCTCTGCCCTGTGCTGTGGCCCTCTGGGGAGAAGGTGTCCCGACCCCTGCAGGACAGAGGCTCAGGTCCCACATCCTCTCCTGGGGACCAGGCCTAGAGGGTGGAGGGTCAGCAGAGCCTGTCCACAGTGGGGCCTGTGTCCCAGGGACGGGCCGAGACGGGGTTGGGGTGTGTCCCCAGAGAATGAGTGGTCGAGTGCTGGGGACAAAATGGGTGTGGGGGGATTTCTGTGTGTCAGGGTGGGGGTGTTGTGCCCTGGGGAAGAGGAGGGCCGGTTGTCAGAGCTGGTCAGTGTGGTCAGTGTGAGGATGAGGCCTGAGCAGCCCCTGGGGTGTTGGAGGCTGTGGGGACCATCTGATGTCCACGGTGAGAGTTCAGGAGACCAGGCTCCAAGCTCTGTTGGGAATGTGCAGGTTGCCCTTGTGTGAGCCCCAGTGTGTAAGGCCTGCGTGTGTGCGTATGTGTGTGTGTGCTCATGTGTGTGTGTGGAGGTGGTGTGTGCTGGCACTGCTTGGTGAGAGGGGCTTGATTTCATTGGGTCTGGGCTCAGTGTCCACCTGGGCATCAGGGACTGTCCCTTCTCTGAGCACTCAGGGCCACCTGCCTCTGTTCCTTTGGGGACCAGGGATGATTGTCCCCATGTGTGGACAGGCCTGGCCCCTGGCAGGATGAGGCCAGGCATTGCCACTTTGCCTGAGGGAAGGTAGTGGCCTGATCCTGGAGTGCCCGAGGGCAAAGCAGGCCCTCTTCCCACACCAGGGGCCAGGAAAGCATCCCGTGTGTGCCAGACCCACCTGGTGGAGTTCTGGAATGACCCAGTGGACAGGGAACCCCGGGAGACAAGGACGGGCCACTGTCCCACAGCTTGGGCCCCTACAGAGGAGGGACAGCCTGTGCACACATTTCCCTGAGGGGCTCCAGAGGGGTTTCTCCTGTTCCCTGGCCACATTCCAGCCCCGAGCAGCTGCTGCTGGAGGGAGGCCCAGAGGAGCTGCCGCCTCTGGTAAAGCCCCCTCCCCTCCTCGGGCAGCCCCTCCAGCAATCCTGGGCGGCCTGTACAGCCCAGAGCTCTGGGTCCTGCCTGAGTGGGACCGTCTCTCTCCCCTAATGGTGACAACTGTCGTCTCAGAGCTTGGCCACCCTACCTCCCCAGTGCACCTGAGCTCTGCCTCAGAAAGATCCATGACATCGTTGCAGGGTCCCAGGGCCATGCTGGGTGCTTTATTTCATGCCGGGGTGCCCAGGAGGTATGTACACAGGGGCGGGGGCTCAGAGTCCTCGTGGGACCCTGAGAGCCCACAGGGAGGGAGAGAGGACTCTCAGTAACGCTGGGCACGTAGCTCATTTACCCGGAGACTGGGAGGTAGATTTCTCCGTGGAGTGATTGTGGAGAGCCTCGTGCATCACCACGCACGTGAACTTGACTCCCTGCTTCCACCTGTTTCTCTCCACCGAGAGCTTGCTGTACACGAAGTAGGACCCATCAGCGTTCAGCTGGGGTGGGGTGGTTCTGTACTTGCCCTCCGGCTCTGACTCCCCGTTGCTCTGCCACTCGACGTTGACCTCAGGTGGGTAGAAGTCTTTGACCAGGCAGGTGACACTGACCGTGTCCTTGGCCAACTCATCCTGGTGTGGGGGCAGGACGTACACCTGTGGTTCCCGGGCCTGCCCTGTGGGGTTGGGGTCAGTACAGATGGTCACTCCCTTGGGGTTCCCTGGGGACCCTCCCCACACCTGTCTGTCCTGCTCCCACCTTTGGCCTTGGAGATGTTCCTCTCAATGGGGGCTGGGAGGGCTTCGTTGCTGACCCTACACTTGAACTCCTTTCCACTCAGCCAGTCCTGGTGTTGGATGGGGAGGACGCTGACCACGCGGTAGGTGCTGTTGAACTGCTCCTCCTTCGGCTTCGTTGTAGCTGTGTTCACCTCTGTGCCATCCACATACCAGGTGAACTGGACATCGTGGTCTTCATGGCCCAAGTCTACCACCACGCAGGTGACCTCGGGCTTTCGGGAGATTGTGAGGACGTCCTTGGGTTTCGGGGGGAAGATGAAGACAGAAGGCCCTCCTGGGAGTTCAGGACCTGGGGTGGGTGACATGGGGGGTCAGCACCTGGGCAGGCCTTCTCTTGGGGACTTGTCCCCCCTGGGCCACGCCTGTGCTCAGGCCTCCTCCTGAGGTTTAGGGTGGGGCCTGGCTTACTCACCTGTGCATTTGGGACACTGTGACCTATCGATCCATGGGATTGGGCCGGACACTGTTGAGAGAGCAGACTGGGGGTTACCGGGGCTGGAGGGGGATAGCTTTGGGGTGGCCTTAGGTCAGAACCAGGTTTTTGCAGATCTGAGACCAGCGCCCACCTCTGTGGGCCCAGGGGCTGGGTTAGGGCTGTCCAGCCTGCCCCCACCCTGGGCATGGGGGAAACGTCCAGAGGACCCCTCCCTGATCTAGGGAGACCTCCCCTGCTGCCCTGGGGTCCAGGCAGGAGGGCTGACCCTGGGCCTGTCTCGCAGGGAACGCCCTCCATGTGGCCCCTCCTCTCACCGATTGTCTTGTCCACCTTGGTGCTGCTGGCCGGGTGGGCTACGTTGCAGATGTAGGCATGGCCCTCCAAGCTGCTGGCAGGCACGATCACCACGCTGCTGAGGGTGTAGAGCCCCGAGGACTGCAGGACGGACGGAAAGGTGTGCACGCCTCTGGTCAGTCCGCCTGAGTTCCAGGACACGGTCACCGGCTCTGGGAAGTAGCCAGAGACCAGGCAGCCCAGGGCTACCGTGGGGCCAGATGTGTCCCCACAGCTGGAGACCAGTGGGAAGACTGATGGGGCCGTAGTAGAGGCTGTAAGAGAGGAGGCCGTGTGACCACCAGGGCCTCACCCTGCGAGGGTCCTGGCAGGGTGTCAGGTTCCCAGGCCTGGGGCATCACTGAGCCCAGCGCCCACGTGCTTCCAGAGAGTCTGCAGACTAGATGCCTCGTATGGGTCCCTCTCCTCCAGGGCTCATGCCTCTGCAGCCACGGGCTCTGGATTGGTCAACACTGGATGACCACCTGATTAGAGCCCCTGCCCCCTTGTCCCTGTTCAGGCCTCATGCAGGAGGCCCGCCTGACCAAGCCCTCTGTCTGAGTCCTGACCGGAATTCCCTCTCCTGGCCAGCTTCTGCTGGTCCCCCAATCCGCAGTCCTGTTACCACACCCTGGCCCTGCCCTGGGTAAGCGGGCCCCTCCTTGGATGGGTTGGCCTTTACCTCCAACTGCCAGTGTCTGCTCCCTGCACATCAGCCCAGAGCCCTTGCTGTGGCCTGTCTCTCCTCACCAGGCCCCATGTCTTCTGGGTCAGCTCAGCAGCCAAGGCATCCTGGGTGCCCGCCCCCGTCCCTGCCTTGAATCCCATCCCTTCCCTGTACCCCATCCTAGCCCTGTACCCTGACCCTGCCTTTTACTCTGTCGATGTCCTGGACCATGTCTGTGTTCTTGTACCTGTCTCTGCCCTAGACCCCGTCTCTGCCCTGGACCCCGTCCCTGCCCAAGACCCTGTCCCTGCCCTGGACCCCATCCCTTCCCTGGACCCCGTCTCTGCCCTGGACCCCATCCCTGCCCTGGACCCCGTCTCTGCCCTGGACCCTGTCCCTACCCTGGACCCCATCCCTGCCCTGGACCCCGTCTCTGCCCTGGACCCCATCCCTGCCCTGGACCCCGTCTCTGCCTTGGACCCCGTCTCTGCCCTGGACCCTGTCCCTGCCATGGACCCTGTCCCTTCACTGGACCCCGTCCCTGCCCTAGACTCTGTCTCTGCCCTGGACCCCGTCCTTGCCCTGGACCCTGTCTCTGCCCTGGACCCTGTCTTTGCCATGGACGCCATCTCTGCCTTGGACCCTCTCTCTGCCTTAGACCCTGTCCCTTCATGGACCCCGTCCCTGCCTTAGTCTCTGTCTCTGCCCTGGACCCCGTCCTTGCCCTGGACCCTGTACCTTCCCTGGACCCTGTCTCTGCCCTGGACTCTATCTCTGCCCTGGACCCTGTCCATTCCCTGGGCCCCAACCCTGTCCTGGACCCCGTCCCTGGGAATCTCCTTTTCCCCCTCCCCTCCTGTCCCTGCGCCCCCCAGCTCAGTCTCCTAAATCCTCAGGTCCTCCTGGCATGGCTTCCTGGGCTCACCTCTGGTCCCTCCCTCCCAGAGCCCCCTGCCCTCAAGCATCCCTGTTCTTGGGCCTGTCCAGCTCCTTGCTCTCTCCAGAGCCCTCCTCCAGCCATGATCCTTCCCCAGCCCAGCCTGCCCCTCGACACAGGTGGGAGCCGTGCACGGCCCTCGGCCCTCCTTTTCCCTCAGTGCCAGCATCCCCAGGCCCCAGTGCAGGCCAGGGTGCACCCTCTACCTACACACTCGGGCCGGGTCTGTCCCCTGTGACCCTGAGTCCTGTCTGCTCAGCCCCAGGGCCCTGCCCGGACTCTTACCAGGCTGGCAGCCAAGGGTCAGGTCCCAAATGGGCCCCTCACCCTTCCGTCCTCCGGGTCCACTGCCTTGTGCCACCCCGTACTGCTTCAGCGTGTCTACCTCTCCTGTCCCACTTCCCAACAAGCCCCTGGAACTGGCTTGGTATTCTTGGATCCAAGAACTGCATTCCATCTGGTCCCCTCAGGGGTGCCCCCATGCCCTTGTGCCCCTTAAGCCACAGAGGACTTCCATCCCAGGGTCCCCCTCCATCCTAACTCACCATCACCTGGCCTCTCAACCAGCTCACACTCTCTTGCTGCACAGAGAGGACACCTGAGCCCCCTGAGCCCCAGCTGGCCCTGCTCCCTGTACCTGCTCAGATCTGCCTGTCCTGGGCGCTGTTTAGCTCAGGCCATCTGCTTCTTGTCCCCTGTGCTCCTGGGCCATCCCCTGCCCCGTCCTACCTTCCCACCTGACCCTGCTCACCTGCCAAACTCTGCCTGCTCCCCTGGAGCTTCTGAGCAGCCCCTGTCCCGTCCTACCCTCCCATCTGACCCTGCTCACCTGCTAAGCTCTGCCTGCTCCCCCGGAGCTCCTGGGCAGCCCCCTGCCCCTTGTGCCCTCCCACCTCCCTCTGCTCACCTGCCAAGCTTTGCCTGCTCTCCTGGAGCTCCAGGGCAGCCTGCCCCTCCTGCTTTCCCACCTGACCCAGCTCACCGATAGCTGCTCTGCCTGCTCCTCTGGAGCTCCTGAGGCAGGCTCTGCCCCTTGGGCCCTTTCAGCTGCCCCTGCTCACCTGTAGCTGCTCTGCCTCTCATCCCTGGAGCCCATGGTCCACAGCAGCCCCCTGCCCCTCCTGTCTTATGATCCCCTTCCCACCAGAGCCCTTGGCTTAGCCCAGCGCTGCTGGGTCTGCCCAGGGCTGCCTCTGCCCCTCCTGCCTGTCCCACGGCCCTCAGCCCACGTTTGCCCTCGCTCCTGGACTCATTTGTTTCCCAGGGCTCGGCTTTGTCTCTTGGAGCCACCAGGAGCGCACACTCTCTCTGGCCAGTTCTCCCCTGGCAGAGGCCCTCCCCTGGCCTGGTCCCCTCCCGGAGGAGCTCCTGGCCCCAGCTGGGCCTCACCCTCTCCTTGCCCCTCACCACCCTCGGAAGCCCCATCTGGAAGCCCCCTCTGGACCTTGCTCCCTGCAGCTGCCGGGTCAGCTGCCCTGTGCCCACCAGCTCACAGCCGCCGGAGCGCCAGCTCCTGCTCCTGACCCTCACTGCCTGGCTACCAACGCCCCTCCCGCAGCCCACTGAGCTCCTGCTCAGCCCTTTGCTGTCTGAGTTCTGAGCACACGGGAGCCCACGCTCCCCCTGGCCTACTCCCGGCTCACCTGCTGCCTTCGGCCCTGGCCGTAACCCAGGACCCCATGGCCGCCACCTCTGACCCTGCTCTGGGGCTCAAGTCAGCTCCATTGGCCTGGATGGGACCCTTAGGCCACCTGTGGGTCCTCTTCCTCCCCTGTCCTGGTCCAGCCCCCTCCCAGTATCCTGGGCATAAATCCACCTGTCCATCCTGGTGTCCATCATGCAGCAGCTCAGCTCCTGCCTGGCCCTGCCCTCAGCATGGCTGGCCAATGGCAGCCTTCATGCTTTTGGCCTCCCAGCCCATCGTGTTCCTCAGTGTTGATCTCCTTCAGCCTCCGGTGCATCCAGCTCTGTTGGCGTGGGCATGCCCCTGCCCATGGCTCCCTGGTGCCTGCGCTTATTTGGCACTGTGGCCTGTGGGCAGCCTGCCTTCTCCTGTGCTGGCTCAGCTGCTCGAGCTCATCTGTATGTCTTTGAGGGCCTCATCTCCCCTCAGGTCCTGTGGCTGGTTCCACTGTCCCTACTCTACTCCCTCTGCCCCTGCTCCATGGGGACACCACTCACCGAGGGTGGGGGCCGTGGAGGCGGCTGCCCCTCAGCCCAGCCTGGGTCTCTGAAGAGCCCCAACTCCCTCCCTGCTCTGGCTCCAGGCACATGTGGCTCCTCGCCGCCCCGTGCTCTGTGCCCACTGCCCTGCTTCCTAGGAGTTCATACTGGTTCCCGGAGGTGTGAACGCCTCCCGACAGCCCTGCAAAGACTAAGAACGGGATTGAAACTGGGGGGCACTGCTTTCTTCCTGAAGTTCCCTTTTCTTCTGGGTAGTTTCTGTCTTAGAGAGCCTGGGGGTGTACAGATATGGCCAAGGCTGCCAAACATGTGTGTGTGGGAGTGGGGTGGGCGGATGCTTGGGACCCAGTGGAGAGTGCCGGAAGCCCGGTGTCATGTGTTGTTCTTTGCTCTCTGCCCCCTACAGGGATTGTGCCCACTTGACCCACCACCAGCCGGGGTACCCAGGCCTCTCACCTGAGCCATCTGGTCCCCCGAGCCCCAGTGGGCACGTCTCCCTGCCTGGGTCAGCGTGCAGTGTGGACACAGGCTGTCCTGCTCACAGCCTGCAGCCCAGCTGAGGGCCTCATCCTGTCCACTCACCAGGACAGCCTCCCGAGTAGAAAGCTGTCTTCCTCTGGGTCCCTGCCTCTTCCCTCCTTCCCTCTCTGGCTTCATCCGGGGATGGATCTCTGATCAAAGGGTGGTGCAACACCCGGGGTCAGAGGGAAGCTATTCTCCTGGCCACAGCTGTCCTCTGGAGGACAGACCGAAGTCTGACGGGCAAGGACAGAGTTCATGGTTGTCACTGGGGCCCGAAAGTGCTCCTCTGTCTAAGAGACAGTGCGCAGTCCCTCGACTCCCGTGTGTGAGCCGAGACCCAGCTGTCCCGTTTGTGTGGGGACACCAACCCTCAATGTCTTGTGTCTTGGAGTGCCGCGGCTCACCTCTGGCCCTGCGTGCACCCTTGTGCTGCCCTGTATCTTCCATGTTAGGTCTTGGATCAGGTACCTCTGGGAGGCAACCTAGCCCCCACCCCAGAATTGCCCGGGGCCAGGAAGGTGACTGGGAAGGGCCAGGTCTGGTTCCTTCCAAGTGGTTGGTGGACAGGGGCTTGTGCTGTGGCCCCTTCAGGTGGGCCAGGAGCAGAGTCCAAGGCTGTAGGAAGCGAACTTTCAGGGAGGTCCCCTCAAACATAGGAGGTGAGCAGGTCCTCCCACCTATTGGTGTTTGCAGTATCCTGTGGTACCAGGTGTCCCTGGAGCCGCCCTGTGTCCTCCAACAGTCTCCTCCAGGTCCCTCTGCCTCCCCTGTGGTCAAGTCCTCATGCTACTTTCTGCAGTGTGGGGTTCTCAGAGCAGCACCCACATGCAGGTCCCAAATCCTCGTCTGGTTGTTCATGGGTGTGCAGGGAGCTGTCCCAAAGTGTGTGGCTTCCACTGCGACGCCACTGATTTTGTTCATTTGTTGGCAGCCTGCGGGCGGTACAGGGCTCTGTGGGCAGGGGGTGCTCCTCTCTGCTCCACTCACATCAGCAAGGGGCTGGAAGGCTCTGCTGGGAATCTGGCACCTGGCTAGGCGGGTGCCTGTTTTCTTCTCTGTCTCCATGGGCCTCTCTACAGGGACTCCCCAGCGCTGCCCCTTCACATAACTGGACTGCTGCTCAGTGCCTGGGCCTGATTCCCAGCAGAATCCCTGTCTCCTCAGGTCCTGCTTTCAGAGATTGAGCAGTGGCCCCTCTGTGACCCTGTCCCCATGGAGGCTGTCACACAGGCCCCTGGATCGAGGGAATGAAGTGAACCCCACCTCTTCATGGGGCAGGGCTGGGTGATGGATGAGCCTGTGGTCCTGGAAATGTTGCTGTGGCCACTTTGTAAAATGCCATTGGCCACAGCCTTGGTGAGGGTAGCTCCTCCTGGTCTCTTTCAGGTGAATACTTGATAAAGCCACCACATACTCCTGGCTCCTCTGGCCCAGCTTTCTCTCCACCATACTCATGGGGTTCTGCTGTCTCTCCCATGTAAGGCAGGAAACACTCAGGTTCATGATGCAGGCAATTGGTCAGCAGCTCTGCAAGCTATGAGCATCACCGTGGTTGCCTAAGAAGCACATTCAGCTATGTAATTTCTGGCCAGCTGAAATTTGCTGATGCAAATAATCCATAATCAATCTATAAATCAAAACTGGAGTGAGTTTTTTAGATGAGCCAATCTGAGGACTACACAGCCCGGGAGAACAACCTTTCCCAGGGAAGGAAGCACTTGGAAGCAGCAGTTTGTACAGTGTGGTTATATACCATCTTGGAACTAGGGACGCACATCCGAGGTGACAGGAATATCCCTTTTAATACAGTCACAAGGTGCTTTCCTAGCACAGTAGGTCAGTGGTCACGAGGTGAGCACAGAGGTCAGTCATGAATCCTTATTTTCTGGGAGGAAATACTGACCTATAAAGAAATGCTGATATGAGGGGATATCTCTAAGGGCATCATTCTCAAGGGAAGCATTGTCAAATAACTGATGCTAAGCCTCCTTTATAAATATCATTCCATGTATATTGCTATTTATATAAGTGTTTTAGAAATTACATGACATTTTGGAAAAAATTTCTACTATGTCCTGGTATAATATTTATCACTTGTAATTCTAGTCATTATCTTAACCCTGTTACCTTGCTTCCAGCACCACAAGAGGAGAATGACCATGACTGCATTTTATTATCTAATTAGGTTTACAGATGGGTCTTACTGAGAGGATGAGCAGGGACATTACCGGGCTGGACATCCTGTCTAGCCTCAAGAATGCCTGCTACTTTCTATCAACTCTCTTAATCCAGTAAAGGATTTCCTTCTATGGCCTTAAGAAATCACAGAAGAAGACAAACAAATATGGCAACTAAAAGACAGAATTTTCGACACTACTGAGCTGACTTGGTTTTGGCCTGATAAGAAAACTGTAGTGCCTGTTGGAGCACAATTGCCACTGCCCCAGCATATACATCAATTAGCCACTGGGCACCTGAAAAAATAATTTTATGGGGAAAACGATACTTTTGGAAACTTTCTCCCACAGTAGCTCATAAAGCCTATGCTTGTTGTGCTATATGCACAAAGTATAATCTGGGGAAACCACTTCATCCATCACAAAGCCTTCCTAAAGGACCGTTTGAGGAATGGCAATTGGACTTTGTTCAGACGCCTCCATCTCAAAGATGTAAATATCTTAGCAACTATCTGTATTTTCTCACATCCCATTGAGGTTTTTCCTTGCAGAAGTGCAATGGCTTTTGCAGTAGATAAATTATTATTGGAAAGGATAGTTCCTGTTTTGGGAATTCCTGCTGAGTTACACAGTGACTGAGGAACTCATTTCACCAGTCAAATAATTAAATCTGTTTGTGACATTCGGCCAAATAATGCAACATTTTAACTAACAGCTCAATCAAAACTCAATTGTCAAAGCTTTCAAAAGCGTTTAATGTCTCATGGCCAAAAACTCTTCCGCTAGTGTTCCTCAGTCTTAGATCTATACCCTTTGGTAAACATCGGCCGTCTCCTTTTGAAACAACAGGATGACCTACACAATTAGACGAGGGAATGTGTGAACCAACTTTGCTCAAGGGAGTTATCTTGCATTGTTGCCAAGGTCTCATTCAGACACTTAAAAGAAATGAAAGGTTGGTAGCTGATTCCTTTCACAGCAGGAGATGAAACTCCAAGGAGATGAAGACGTTAAGGATCATGGGCTATAACCTGGAGGTTTGCTTTATTGGAAAGGACACCAGACAAAAGACTCTTTACACCCCAGTTGGAAAGGACCATACCAGGTACTCTTAACCAATTCATGTGCTGCAAAATTAAAAAGTGTGGTCTCATGGATTCACATTTCTCATTTTTGAAAAAGGGCTTCTCCAGCTGAGTGTGTTTCAGCTCCTATTTCTGACACCTGACTTCAACTGACCAAGACAAATATGTCCACACAAGGAAGAGAAGATGGATCTGTTGTAGACAGCTGACCCAAGACTTTGGACCAGGCCTGTATTCTCAACTTTATATCTCCTCATTTAGACCTTTGTAATGCTTAAATGCTGTATAATTGCTACAACATTCAATTTCTAGATTGCCTTACATTTTTATCTACCACAATACTTTACTTCCCCCTCAATTCTATAAGATAGATGAGAACTTAATTACAAAACCTTTGAATCAACCACAAAAATGTCATTTAAGGTTTTCCTGATACCATGCTTGTTTTTTCAGTGCACATCTGAATGGGCCTCTGATGGCAATGTCTCCTTACAATGGACATATTACTTTGTTGCACAAAAAAATCAGTCCAATTGTTGTATATGTGGCCCACATCCCCTTTCTAGTAAATCTGGGTCACCTTGGTGGGTTTCTCCCTTTCAAGGTACAGATTGGAAAGCTTTAAAGCAATTTATTATGATGGAAAGATGTAGTTCCAGTGTTTGTAGTTTGCCCAACATTACTAATTATGATCCTGAAACATAGCCAGTAGTTCATACTATTAACGATACAGGACACGGCCACTTACTCAGACCATCTGATTATCCCAATAATTTGCAAATAAACAAAAGAAACCAGATATTACAGTGAGAACTATGGGAGGTTTCACACAAAAATAAGATGGATATCCCCTGAGTCATGTCAGAATACGCTCATACTTAAAGAAAGTGATTGGTTTGAAAGAGACTGGTCTTAGGGCCAGACATTATTTGAGTGGCTCCTAATGGGACTCAATGGTTGTGTGGAACAAACCTCTGGTCCTGGCTACTGCCCCGATGGCTAGGACACTGCACCCTGGGCTTCCCTTGGAGGCAGGGAAGGATTTGCCCTGAGCTAACATCTGTTTTCAATGTTCCTCTCATTAAGGTCAGATAGATTCATTCAGTATTCCTCTGGTATGACCACCTAGCTGCTATATTTGTTGCTTCCTTGGGACTAGAAGAAGTCATATCACATAGAAGCTGTGATTAAATTTACTCAACAAGCCCTCAATGGTAGTCAGGCAGGAATCGACTTATGAAATACTGAAATGTCTGTAGTGAGAAAGGCTGTCCTTCAGATTAGAATGGCCTTGCATATTCTAACTGCATCCCAAGGTGGTAAATGTTCAATCATTCGAACTGAATGCTGTGTTTTTATACCTGATGAATCTTCCAATGTGTCATCTCTGCTAAAGCACATGAAAAAGCAGATGAATGCCTTAAGCAATCCTATACCCAGTGTAGACGTTTTTGGTTGGCTCCCTTCAGGTACTGGTTCGCTTTTTCAATCTGGATTGCAATTCCTTTATCTGTTACTCCTTGGAATTCTTGAATTCATCATAATATATAAACTAATCATTGTTTTCTTTACTCAGTGTTGCAAGACTACAGTAGATGCAGGCTAAAGTGCAGGCTAGAGTAATGGTTGCTATGTCACAAAATGATGTTACAAATAGATTTAATTATTTCTTTGGTGAAATGAGTTTCCTGGTCACTGTGTAACTGAGTAGGAATTCATCAATCATGAATTATCCTTTCCATAATAATTTACCTACTGCTAAAGCTGTTGCACTTCTGCAAGGAAAAGCCTCAACCCAACATGAGAACACATAGATCATTACTAAGATATTTACATCCTTGAGATGGTGGCTTCTGAACAAAGTCCAATTGCCATTCCTCGAAGGGTCTTTTAGGAAGGGAAATGTGGCTTTGTGATGGATGAAGTGGTTTCCCTGGATTATACTTTGTGCATATGCACAACGAGCATAGGTTTTATGAGCCACTGTGGGAGAAAGTTTCCAAAACTATTGTTTTCCAGATGAATTATCTTTTCAGGTGCCCAACGGCTAATTGATGCATACGCTGGAGCAGTGGCAATTGTGCTGCAATGGGCACAATGGATTTTTTATCAGGCAAGAACCACACCTGTGTGGTGATGTCAAAAATTCCTTCTTTTCATTGCCATATTTGTTTCTCTTCTTCCGGTGATTTCTTGAGGCTTTAGACGAAAATCTTTTACTGGGTTACCAGAGTTAATAGAAATAGTGGTCACTTTAGAGGCTGGACAGGATATCCAGCCTGATAATGTCCCTGCTCATATTCTAAGTAAGACACCTCAGTAAACCAAAGTAGATCATAAAGTGCAATTGTTGTTGTTTTCCTCCCATGGTGCTGGAAACAAGGTAATAGGGTTAAGATAATGACTAGAATTACAAGTGATAACATTAAACCAGGACATATTAGAAATTGGTTTCAAAAATTTCATATAATTTGTAAAACTCTTATATTAATAACAATATGCACACAAGGACATTTGTGACAGAGGTGAGGAGCAGAACCTATTTGACAATGCTTCCCATGTAATTTAAGACACCAAACAAGCCTAATTAGTTTAGTACCTTCCTCTTTATAGGAAAAGAGAACTTCTTTGAGAAGTCCCAGGGGTCTGCTGAAAATTCTCAAAGTTCCTTTCAGGTCAAAAGAAAGACTTCATTTAGGATTTGAATTTTGAGGAAGCTTGTCAAAAATATCAATAAGTTTAAAACACTTGGTCAAATAGGATTATAGATCATTGTGAAACAATATTTAGTTATCCATTTAACCACTGTGACAATTAAAGGTTTTCAGGAAAATACAGAAAATTGAGTAGCTTTAAGAAAACCTTAGCTCCTGTGATTAAAGACCTGATAGAAAAAATACAGGAAATTTATTTTGAGAAGACATAAAATTCTTACCTTTCTGTTACACTACTCAAAAGTAAAGTAAAACCTTTCATAATCTCTTTATCAAGAGCAGACTAAAACTCCAAGAAAATTATCCTTTTAAGAGAAAGAAAACCAAATTCTAATTTTTGCACCAGCTTACTTTTGCTATTAAAACTTATTCACTTAATTAAACTCATTTTAATCTTTGCCAACGTGACCTTGCACAAAACTCTTTACTCTGGGTTCCTTTTTTACAAACCTGCTGTAACTTTGTTTCTACATTCAGAATTTGTCCCATGCCATCATTCCTCCTTGCTAGTACTTTCCTAAAAATTTGTCTTTCCTAACAAAACAAACAAAAATATCTCCATTCCTTATACCTTCTTTATGAAAACATACATCTTGCTTTTCTTAATTTTTTATATTGGCTTCCTGTGTATTGGCAGACCCACAAACACTGTCTAGAAACCTGTGCTTTCTTGTGGAAAATTTATCAGCATGGCACAAAACATGTTTATGAATAAACCCAATTATTTTTCTACTTTCTCTGAAATAAGAATCAAAAGGTAGATAAATCTACATCTAGTAATTAATGTCTAAGATTTTATATTATGTGGAAATGACCTAGATACTCAATAAATTTTATCATTTAGTTTAGCAAAACTCTAAGGTTTTAAGTTACCACAACGTTTTGAAGTTATTTTAAGTACATTTAACACAGAACTATTGTTAAAACCTTCACCCAAACACTTTTATCTTTTTCACATCTGTTTAGTTTACTTGTTCCCAATAATTATACTTAGATTGCCTCCAAAATGTCATGAGACATTAGGCAAAATCAGCTATTATTCTAAATGTTTTTTTGCTGACAAATTTCGTAAGAAGGATAACATGTCTGTATCATACCTAATGCTAATAACTCTGGAAACATGTTTGTTTCATTCAAACCAACAAACTTAAATAAGCCTTCATTTACCAAAGACTGTTTTATACCACGCTAACTTGAAAGACATTTGGGTTAGTTTCCATTACATTTATACAAGTGTTTACTTTAAGCTAATAAACTTGAGCTCTTTTAGAAATTATACCCTCCGGAGGTAAAACTATTGCACATATACAACATATATATAGTCACATATACACAGAGAGTCCACAGCAATTGCTTTAAAATTACTGCTATGAATTAGGTACAGTAATACAAAGATCAGTAGTTATGAAAGAATAGTTGAATCCAAATTTTGTTTTAAGCTTGTTCTAGAAATATATCAGGAGAAGACACTTAAGATGCTGGATGTTGGGCAAGAGCACTTCTATAGCTATTTTTCTCTTCTTTCCCTTTCAGTATCAGGCACTGGTGATGGGCTAGATAACAGTTCCTAACAGTGAGGTTTACAAGCTTTTTGAGATAAAGGAAGTGGGTGGAATCTGAACTGCCTCTAGAGCTGCATTTCCAGTTTTGCAAAGATTTGTAAGTTTAGGATGCTTGCTCTTAATTCCTCAGAATTTGGGGTGTAACTCAAATGACGTTATAGGGTGATCCACCTGTCCAAGTGCATCATCCCTAATTGCTTCTTTCCCTCTGGGAGCTTAGTTTTATTTTAATTTAGGGAAGAATGCCTGTAAAAAATAATTCCTATCAGGCTCTGATTATCAGCTTCCAGTTTGGCCAAATTTCTGACGACAAGTTGCTAAATCATTTCAAATATATTATCAGGTTTCAGCCAGGACAAACAGTAAGTATACTTGGCAGTATTGAACAACTACATTAATCTTTAATGTAGCAGTTTTCCAGAAAATCTCTCAGTGTCTTGTTAACTCCAGGCAGGGCTCAAATTGAGCCTTCCTTCGAAGGTACATGATGGGGGTATCTATAAAGCCATGCCCTAATAGACTTTTTTTTTTTAAGTCACTCTTATAACTTAATTTTTTATTAGCTTTTTGGAATGAAACTTTCAAGAAGGTTATTTTGGAATTTTGAAGTCTTTGCTTTTAAGTGGACTTTTTAAATGATCTTAGCTACTTGGAATGTTCCTTCTAATGGCCAATGTAATTCCCCTGAGGCTGGTGGCAGTTTGGTGGGACACTAAGCAGCAAATGGAGTGCAACTCGCATTTCTGTCTGACCATCTCTGACCGCAAAATGGGTTGCAACTGCATTTTTGTCTGACCATAATTTGGGGCCCCCAACTTGATGATAATCAAGCCAAGCCCTCAGGACACAAAACAAAATTAGTAAGATTTTGCTGTTCTTTGTAAATATTTACAGCTTCTACAACCTTAATTTTTCAGCAATTATCCTGGAAGGTGACAATGTTGACTCTCTAAGGATTAAAGATTTCTCTGTTCCATGGCTCTTAGACCTAGTGCTAAAAAGACAGGTTTTAGAAGCTCAAAGGAGCCCCAAAGAGGCCACTGTAATTTTAAATTATCTCGGTTATCTTGCCATCCATTGACAGTTATCACCATTTCTTTAAGCTCTTACAAGTGTCAGCATGAAGTCATCGGAGTTCCAAGAGGAGGCTGCCTGTTTGGGAATTGGTCGGCTCTTGGAAGCCTGACTTCCTTTTTAATTTTAGTTTCATTTTACTGTAAACTCTGAACAATTTCTAGGGACAGTGTAGTGGGTCAGAAATGAGCTGTTTGTGAGTGTCACTCCCTAAAAAGTTCTTGAACATCCTCTTACACGCCTCGGTTCCTTCCGCTAGCAGTCTCAAACTGCTGTGGGCACTCAGAGCATTGGATGACAGATCTTTATGTGCACATCATCGGATGAACCTTTAATTAATGAACACGAATGATCACAGTGGAGTTTCCTATGGGACCACTACATGTCATGAGGATTTATTCTCTGGCACTTCCACTAGGTTCTCAGTCACCTGAGAACGCCTTTCGTCTGGAAAGAGCTGGTGTCGCTTCTCTTCGGAGCTGAACAAGTTCAGATTCTCATTTCTCTATCAAACAACTTGTTGAGACTTTATAGACACAATACTTTACAATTTAAAGCCGAATTGAAATAAATCATCCTGCCCCATTCATTCCAAAGTTATGCCTAGGCACCTCAGATTAGGACATTCCCGCTAGAGTTCTCTTATCTAGGAAATGTACCAGTACCCCCCATAAGACACCCAGTCTTAAGGCTTGAAACACTCATATAATATTCTGGACCATTGACTTAAAATAAGGGGGTCCAGGTTTCAGGAAAATTCACTGGGTTCACCCAAAGAATGCAGTAAACCCGGGGTGGGGAGCCATAGAATGGGTCCCTGTTGGTACCGCATGCCAGTTCAATGTAGATTTCATGTGGTCTCATGTGAGTTTCTCTGAAATCCTGCCAAATATGCCAATGCAAATAATCCATAATCGATCTATAAATGAAATTGAGGTGAGTTTGTTATATGAGCCAGTTTTGAGGACTATAACCCGGGAGAGTGACCTTCCCCAAGGAAGGAAGCACTCCAAAGAAGTGAGGTATACATGATGGTCATATACCATCTTGGAAAAAGGAACATACATCACACATGACAAGAATATCCCTTTTACTACAGTCACAGGATCCTTCATTAGCACAGTAGGTCAGTTGTCATAAGATGAGCCCAGTAGGTAGTAATGAATCCTTAGTGTCTGGGAAGAAATGCTGATATGGGGAGGATATCTTTAAGGGCATCATTCTTGGCTGTGGGTCACTGTAAATGTTTACAGCAGATGTACAATGAATGCTCCACAGGCCACGTCAGGCCTTTATGGAAAAACAAGGTTGGGCTGAACTGGTTTTAAACCAAATGGCTTCCTCATATTCCTCAATATGTTAAATTTTCTTATGTTTTTCATTTCTTCATCATCACCAATGTTGATGAGTTTGACAAACCCCTGAGTGTGTCCTCACTAGTGGGTGTTAGGCCCATAGAGCCCACTGCGCCCGTCTATGCCCAGGATCTGGCAAGACAAGTCGTCACGTTGTGCATTAACCTGGGGTGCTTGGTGCCCCTCCTGGTTCCCATGCTGTCTGCGGGGGTTGTGGTGGTGGGGCTGGTGTCGAGGAAGTTCAGTCACTCTTGGGATCATGATAGGATTCTCAGGCACCAGGCCGAGCTGTCCCTGGACCTCTCTGGGGGTGGGCCACTGTGGCTGAAGAGGACGTGACCATGCGATTTGGGCGTTCAAGCCACTGGGCTTTATCAGATTCCACGCACATGTCCCCATCTGGCTCTGAAGGTCCTATTCTTTGAGACAAACCCTTTCACATGAGAAAGTGCGTGAGGCTGTGAATTTACTTTGTACCGAAATTTTGCGAACTGTCATACTGGACCCGGAGTCTGGCTTTCAGGACCATTTGCCCTGAGGTTACGAGAGAAAAGAAATACCTTGAAGGCATTCATAGAAGCCCTTCCCATGGCATGGTCCTGAACTGGGATGTCAGAGGCGAGGCTCATCCATTGCTGCAGGACCTCCAGAGCAGCGGGAAGAGGACACCCCGGGCCATGGCCTGGCAATGCTCATTCACAGCCTCACCTCACCTGTCTTGACAGTGCCTGGCCCCCAGCCTTGCCTCCATTCAGCACCTCATTCCAGGCAGGTGCAGAGACCACCTAAGAGCCCGATGGGCCACCGTGTGTCTCGGACCACCTGCGTCTCATTCCCGTTGTAACACGATCGCTGCTGCCCTCATAACCAGCAGGGCAGGTAAGCAATGCCAGTTCGACCTTTGAGGTCTGCTTGCCGGAAGTACTTTTCACCTATTGCTGTGCAAGTCCTGGTTAGATCTAGGAAACAAAACCCCGGCAGGAATTTCGGGCGGGACTGAGGCCACCCAGGAAACCAAACCATATAAAATCGTGAGGGGAGCTGGGGGAGCGTGGTCAGGAGGAACCATTGCTGACTTCCCGAGTCGCCCAGGTGGGGGTCCCGGGGAAGCACATGACGTTTGCTGCTGCAGGAGGCTGCTCAAACCCACCTGCACCTCACCAAGGACCCCTGGCAGGCCACTCACTCGAAATCTCAAGAAACGCCCTGATTCTCTTTGTGGCGTGTATCGGGGTGCCTGTGTGGAGTGTATGCAGGCTCAGCTGTGTGACGGGTCCATGAGGGTTAGGAGGCGCGGACAGGGCCTCTGTCAAGGGCTGTCTCCCCAGGGCTCGGGCTGCAGTAGCTGGAGGGCGCTCTCTGCTCATCTCCCTGTTCTGGGGGGTCGTGGCAACCCTGTGTCACTCCTTCTCTGCTTGTTTCCGCGGGTGACCTACCTACTCACCCGTGCCCCGCTCTGCCTTACACTGGACTCTCGCCAGCTTCCCCTTTGTCCCTATTGTGTCCAGGTCCCAAGATGTATTTGTCACTGTTTGTGACCGTGATTGTGAGCTCTTGTCACAAGTCCTCACGTCTCTGTAAACTCTATGGGAACGAAGACCATGCAAACGGGAAAAGCAGAGGCTGAGTATAGTCGGAGCTGCTACAGCCAGGCAGTCGGGGCAGGAGGGAGCGTGGGAGCCTTTGTAGTGTTGTTACATGTACATGTGTTAGTTGTTACTATGTGTATATAATATATCTGTATATGTGTCTATAACGTGTACATGTAAGTACATATCATGTAATATATACGTTCATGTTAAAATGTTTTCTATGCGTAGAAATCTTCTTTATATGAAATGGGGTACTCGAGGACACCTGATGGGGGTCTGGGGTAGCAGAGTGTCCCCTGATTGATTGGGGAGCACATTTGGCTTTCTCCTGTCAGTCCTAAGCTGGAAGTGGGGACGAACATTAGGGAAGCCGTCAGTTACTGATCAAAGCCCGGAGGTTCAGGCCGATTGTACGGGGTGGTGGTTTCACTCCCTGGGCTAAGTCTGAAGATAGAGGTCTGACTCCCTGCAGGTCTGAGTGCAGAGAGCCGGCTGCTGCCCCGGCTGTCCCCGCAGTGAGGGGTGGGCATCCAGGGCTGCTACTGCAGGTTGTGGTCAGGGCTCTGTGTTCATGGGTGGTCTGGCTGCTGTCCATTTGTGTGTTCAGTGTCTCACCACAATCCCTAAGCAGCATCTTCTGAATGTGAATCCATGAGGATCAGCTGGCAGCATAAATCTCCAGTGGGTCCTGGCCCCTCCTGGAGAGACCCCTGTAGACACTGTGTGCACGTGTGGGGGCGTGGGGTGGGCAGCGGGTCCATACTTTGAAAGTGACCCCCAGGCGACACACCCAGTCTGTTGCCAGTGCTGTAACCCGGGCTTGGCCACGGTCCTCTTCAGCACCCAGAAACCGGACCCTGTCCTGGCCGAGAGGGAGTTGAGGGGGTTTTGAGCAAGAACGAAACAAAGGCTTATCTTGTGCTAATAAATATGTGTAAACGTTAAGGCGCCTCCTGGGTAATTGAGATCTCTGCAGCTTTCTGCTGTGACCCCAGGTGTGCTGGGCATGCACGTCCCCCTCCTGAGCCACACGCTCTCTTTCCAGCAACAGGTGCAAAGCGACTTCTGAGTCCTGACCCAGTTTCTCAGCCTCGCCCGCCGTCCTTGGATCTCAGAACAGCCTCTGCCAGGTTGGTCCTTTTGCGCTGAGCGGGTGTGGTCGACACAGGTAGAGGAAATCCTCTGGTCTCCAGCCTGCACAGTCGTCTTGGGGACAGGGGCTTCACTGCGAGAGCCTTGGCCCAGGCCTTCCAGTACCTTCCATGTTCACCACTGTGTTCCCTGGAGGTGTGGGGGTGAGCGGTACCCTGGGGGTCCATCACACTTCCTCCCCAGGCCCCCCTGAAAACAACACAGGAATCGTCTACATCTGACTCCACCATGCCTACAGTAAGAGAACATTCTAGAAACACTGAAGGAGCTCAGGTAAGGGGTGACCTGTCCCTGGTGTCCACCCCCGATAGCTGGAGTGGTTTGTCTTCCAGAAGGGGAGGCCTTGTGAGGTCTGCTCAGACGTTTGCCCCGGAATCAACTCCAACAGACCGGGCCCTCAGTTTCTGTCCAGGTGGGTCTTCGGGACTCGTCCCTCAGAGTCTGGGTGCCCCGGGCCCCCTGGCTGTGCCAGTGTCCTGTACCTGCCCCATCACTCCACTGTCGGGCAGCCTCTGACCTCCTGGCTCCCTGGCTGTGGGTGGTCTGCTTGTCAGGAGGACTGGCCGCCTGGCCAGCCTGCAGGAGACCAGAGCGAGGTGGTGCCAAGGCCAAGGCATGGCCTGGCTGTCTCCGTGCAGGGCTGAGGGCCGCCCGGGGCTTTCCGGCCCCCTCTACAGATGGCCTGCTCCTCTCAAGGGGCCTGGACTTGGCCTTCCTCGCAGGTCTCAGCCTGCTTCTCCTCTCCTCTTTCTCGGTCGGGAGAGGGCTTGCTCTTGTAGGGGGCAGGACGTTTCCCTGCTTCCATGTTAGGCCCTCTTCCTGGAAAAGTATTGGTTTTCATGTCAGAGGCAGTTAGCTTGACTGGACTCAGACTCCATGTCCATCTGCCATGTGGTTGGCCTGAGCTGAAATCTCTTCAGGTCTTTCAACCTCCCAGCCAGTGTTTCTCACTGGGCCCTTTGGAGTTTCCTCTACACACGCACAGTTGAGGGATCAGCCCAGGACTGAGCAGGGATTCCATGCAGATTTTGGGGTTCCCCTTTGGTGTTCCTCCTCTTATGGACATCGCCCCTTCATTTCCAGAGGCTCTTGAAATGCAGCCATGAATCCCATGACCTGAGCCCTCCGGCCAGGATGGTGCCGTGTCTGCTGTCTTCCCCTTGCACCTGTGGCATGGCCTGGGGGGCACCTGCAGACAGACCTTCCGAGGGCTAATCTCCTCCAGTGTCTGCTTAGCTTTGGCAATTCTCCAGCGCCTTCAGCCATTGTTGTTTTGAGTAGGTTTCCAGAGTGTGTGATGCTGTCTGCAGGGGTTCATCTGGTACAAGCTGCTCCCCCACTATGGGAATCGGAACTGCTTTCTCTCATGTGATTTTTCATTTTCATTCCCCTTGTAACGAGTGTGGTTCAGCATCCTTTTCCTATGTTTAATGGCTCTTTGGATATCTCTTGTGAGGTGTCTGTTCAATTCTCTTGCCTATTTCTCTACTGAATTATGCAATTTTTCTAATTGATTTGCAGGAGTTCCCTCTATGTTCTGGACATGTTGTCAGTTGTATGTTTAGGAAATATTGTGAAAGACTCTAAGTGGACCAAAGACGACTTCTTCGGTCTTCAGTGGGAAGCACGGCACTGTCTTATACCCCCTTCCAGGTTACCCGACTCAGTGGGGGCTCCGCACTCTCCATTGTCTTTGAGCTCTTTTACAACTCTGTAAGTTGTAGAGAATCAAAGGCGATGGGAATTCTCTATTCTGGAAGGATGGTTGATTCTTCCCTGCCTCCTGTGGAGAAAGCCAGGTGCATTCAAAAATGCATCTGCTGATAAACTCTTTTTAGCATTCTTGATTCCACTATATCAGTGAGGGACTTTGAACTCTACTTTAAACTGCTTATAACCCCTTAATTAATGAGTTAAATAGTCTTTGATATGTGTTCATTATCTGTCTATATGAGAGTCGTGATCACCATGTTAAAACCTGTCCTTCAACATGTCGCAAATGTCTTCTCCCCATGGCCCCAGTTATCCTGGTTGAGGAAGTTCTGTGACCGGGAGGGGGCAGGAGAACCAGATATTGAGGAGCAGACCCGAGGGAGGCCAGCCACTCCGTTCCTCCAGGGCTCTGGTTCAGGGCACTCCCCTGGGACAGCTTCCCTCCGTCCCTTCTGTTGTGTGGCCTCACAGCGCCACAGTTTTCCCTCACAGCACTTATCACAGTGTCCTTACGTCACTGTTTGCAGGCTCATGTACTTCACGTCTGGGGAGATGGACGCAGGTGGATACTGACTGGGAGAGGCTGGCATAGACACAGGCCAGGGGAGGGTGGGGTGCGTTCTTCTGGGTGCATTAGGGAAGACTGACAGAGGAGGAGGTGTGGAGCTCAGAGCTAAGAGAAGGCTGTGTAGGATTTGCTGGGTGTGTAGAGGGAAGGAACACTAGGGGAAGGGAACAGCATGAGCAGACACTCAGGTCAGGAGGCAGTGTGAGGGACCGAGGTATTTGATACCTGAGTGGGTGGGGTCAGGGTACTGTGTGTGTGTGTTCCTGGACCTAATTTTCCTGTTTTGGGCTGAATTGTGTTCCCCAATATCAAATCTTGAAGCCGTGACCCCCAGGACTTCTGAATATTGCTATATCTGGAGATAGAGTCTTTCAATGTGTAGTAAGTTAAAATGGGGTCAGTAGGCTGGGCCCTAATCCAGTGTGACTACCTGTCCTATAAGAAGAGGGATCAGGGCACAGACACTCTCAGAGGGAGGCCGGGGCGAGGACACCGGGAGAAGAGGCCGTCTACACAGCTAGGAGAGAGGCCTCAGCAGAACCCCACTCTGGTGACACCTGCTCTGGGAGGTGCAGCCTCCAGACGTGTGAGAGAACAAATGTCTGTTGTTCAGGCTTCCCAGGCTGGTCATTGCAGCAGCCATGCTGACTCATACACACATAGCATGGGGGTCTTGCTTTTGGCCACGGCCAGTGCTGGAAGCTCCTCTTGCCCCAGGGCCCCAGGCTGGTCCTGCTCTCCACCACGCCCCGTCAGCCCCCTCGCCCCTCCTCATAGCCCCATTTCTGGGCTGCCTTCCTCACCCATGGAACCCCAGGGGCTGGAGGAGAGCTGAGGGCAGGAGGGGAGGATGGGCTGGAAGGTTCTGCAGCTGGGAGGGTGTGGAGGGTGTCCCTGATGCGCGACTTGGCCAGGTTGTAGATTTCACGAGGTGCATCCACACAGTGAGGTGTGGAATTTTTAAGGATGTTTTATTGTTGTTTTAAACAAAGTAAGAATAAAGAAAATCAATGGGCCTCAGAAATTTATAATGAAGGAAAAAGCTACCGAAGCTACAACTGTGGCCTTTCCTTTGAGCAATCTATCTGGGCATTGTCCTCCAGTAGTCAGTGTGGGGGTCCACCTCTCCTTCCCTTGTGCATCTGTGTCCTTCCCATCTAGAGACGCAGACTTGCCATTCACTCAGCGATGTAAGGGGGGAATCGAATCCCAGGCCGGTGAGTTCAGGGGTCTGACCTTGGTCCACCTGGTTGGCTCCCCAAGGCCATGGGCTCTCTCCTTGGTGGTCTCGTCTCCCACCCCCGGGTCATGGAGCAACCTGGAGTTCCTGCGGAACGTGTCTCAGGCCCCGCTCCAGGAGGCCATCTGCCTGCATGCTCATCCCCTCGCCATGTGCTGCCGCCCCCACCTGCCAGGGCTCCTGCTGTGGCCGTGGGCCCAGGCCCTCCTCCGAGTGCTCTCCCTGGGTGGAGGCGTGCTGAGTGACTGTTAGGGTCACATCTGGAAGCTTCCCTGTTGATGGACGACGGCCCCGTGTCCTCCTGGCCTTGGCAGCAGATGTTTCCACTCGAGGATCTGAAACCACGCGTCTCCTCTTGGGAACCCTGTGTCCTGAATCCCGGCGTGGATGCAGTTTTCATGAAGGCCCATCCCTGCCCAGATGGACATGGGCACATCGGCCCTCCACCTCCTCCAGGGTGACCGCACATGCCGACCCTGGGGGAGTCCTGGTGAGGGACGCTTGGCCTTGATGACTTAGCATCCACATGGCCGTGGTGTTTCTTGGTGGCTGCTGTGGAGCGGCTGGTGGGCGTCCATCAGCTCAGTTAGCGGTTACAACTGCTGTCCGTTTGGTTCTCCAAATGGGGTTCAGGGGGCAGGATGCAGCATGAGGTGGCTGTGAGACCAGAGTGTGAAGTGCAGGCCAAAGGGGCCGTGAGGTCAGAGTGCGGTAGTTTAAAGTCGGGGGAGATCAGAAGGCAGAAGAGCAGGTCTGAGGGGCATGTTGAACATCATGTACAGATGGACTAGGATCCTGTGCAAAGTCTGGGACACCCTGCACACCCACCCAGGAGGAGTGGCCCTAGGGCCCTTGCCTGATCATGTTCGTGTAGTCGGGGACGATGGTCCGCTTCAGCTCCACCACCGAGGAGAAGATCCACTTTACCTGCAGCGGGCGGGCGAGCGGGTGAGCATGGCCTGGACCCCAACGCCAGCCTCCTGCCAGGGCCTGCCCTCCCTGCACCCGAGGCTGCCTGACAGTGGGGGGTCCAGCTGGGGACGACGTGGGGACATGCTGCTGGCGACAGTCAGTGGACTGACAGGGCATAGCATAGGGACAGTGATGGAACAGTGAGCGGGCAGTGAGGGGACAGAGAGGGGACAGCAAGAGGACATGGTAGAGACTGCAAGGGGACAAGGAAGGGACATGGTGGGGACAGTGACAGGATAGCAAAGGGAGTGAGACGACAGTGAGGGGACAGTCGGGACAGTGTGGTGAAAGTGTTAGGACAGCCCGTGGTCTGTTGGGGACAGGGATGGGTTAATGTAGGTACAGTGTGGAGAAAGTGAGGGGACAGTGATGGGCAGCAAGGGGACGATGTGGGAACACTGAAAACATGGTGGGGAGATGAGGGGATAGCACGGGGACATTGAGGGACATGGTGAAGACAGTGTGCTGACAGCATGGTGAGAGCTAGGGGACGATGTGGGGAGGGCCTGGCCCACCTTGAAGAGGGTGACGGTGGCGCTGTAGCCCACACTGAGCAGGAAGAGTGTGATGAAGATGGAGATGGTGGTCCACAGCCCGTCCAGCTCTCCCTCTTGGGTCTCGACACAGCTCTGGTCCAGGACCATCTCTGGACAGGGAGGGGGTGGTCAGTGCTGTGCCTGCCCATGGAGGCCTGGTGCAGGGTTGGCAGGGCCTTGGGGGGTGATTCCCTCTGGGGCAGGGTGGATGGGGCAGGTGGGAGTCCCCAGCTGGGCTGGGCCAGCAAGGCCCTGAGGACTATCTCTGGGCACCAACCTCAGCTCCCCTGTTGCTCTAGCTGGGACCCCAGGACTCGTCCAGTCACCCTTGACCCAGATCTCAGCCTGGCCAGTGGGGGACAGCCCTCTCCTTTGCTCTGCACTGTGCTGTGGCCCTCTGGGGAGAAGGCGCCCCGACCCCTGCAGGACAGAGGCTCAGGCCCCGCCTCCTCTCTCCAGGGGACCAGGCCCAGAGGGTGGAGGGTCAGCAGAGCCTGTCCACAGTGGGGACCCTGTCCCAGGGAAGGGGGCTGAGACAGGGTTGGGTGTGTCCCCAGTGCAGAGTGGTGGGAGTGCTGGGCACAAGCTGGGTGTGGGGGGATTTCTGTGTGTCAGGGTGGGGGTGTACGTACCCCTGGGGAGAGGAGGGCCAGTTGTCAGAGCTGGTTAGTGTGGTCAGTGTGAGGATGAAGCCTGAGCAGCCCACGGGGTGTTGGAGGCTGTGGGGACCCTCTGGTGTCCACGGTGAGGGGTCAGGAGACTGGGCTCCGTGCTTTGTTGGGAATGTGCAGGTTGCCCTGTGGGAGCCCCAGTGTGTAAGGTCTGCTGTGTGTGTGCGTGTGCACACGTGCATGTGTGTGGAGGTGGTGTGTGTGCTGGCACAGCTCAGTGAGAGGGGCTTGTTTTCAGTGAGTGTGGGCTCATTGTCCATGTGGGTGTCATGGATGGTCCCTTCCTTGGGCGCTCAGCGACACCTTTGGATCCGTGGGTGAGTGTCCCCACAAGTGGACAGGCCAGGCCCGGCAGGACAAAGCCGGGCAGAGCCATATCACCTGGGGGATGGTGGTGGCCTGATCTCGGAGTGCCTGAGGGGAAAGCAGGGCCTGTCCCCCTACCAGGGGCCAGGCAAGTCTCCCATATGGGTCGGAGCCACTGGGTGGACCTCTCAAGTGACCCAGTGGACAGGGAACCCCGGGGGACAAGGACGGGCCACTGTCCCACAGCTTGGGATCTTACAGAGGAGGGACAGCCTGTGCACACATTTCCCTGAGGGGCTCTGGAGGGGCTTCTCCTGTTCCCTGGCCACACTCCAGCCCCGAGCATCTGCTGCTGGAGGGAGGCCCAGAGGATCTGCCACCTCGGGTGAAACCCCCTCCCCTCCTCAGGCAGCCCCTCCAGCAATCCTGTGCGGCCTGCACAGCCTAGGGCTCTGAGTCTGGCCTCAGTGAGACCCACTCTCTCCCCTAATGGTGACAACTGTGGTCTCAGAGCTTGGCGGCCTTGTCCCCAGCAGGCCTGGCCATACACCAGAGCTCTGCCTCGGAAAGAACCATGACAGTGTTGCAGGGTCCCAGGACCATGCTGGGTGCTTTATTTCATGCCAGAGGGCCCGGGAGGTGTATACAGAGGGGTGGGGGCTCAGCTGTCCTCGTGGGACCCTGAGAGCCTTCGGGGATGGAGGGAGGGCTCGCCAGTATGCTGGGCATGTGGCTTATTTACCCGGAGACTGGGAGATGGATCTCTGCCTATAGTGATTGTGGAGAGCCTCGTGCATCACCGCACATGTGAACATTTCTCCCTGCTTCCACCTGTCCGTCTCCACTGAGAGCTTGCTGTACAGGAAGTAGGACCCGTCGCTGTCCCGCTGGGCCGGGGTGGTGCTGTACTTGCCCTCCGGCTCTGGATGCTCATCGCTCTGCCACTCGACAACAATGTCAGGTGGGTAGAAGTCTTTGACCAGGCAGGTCACGCTGACCGTGTTCCTGGACAGCTCGTCCCGGTGTGGGGGCAGGATGTACACCTGTGGCTCCCGGGCCTGCCCTGTGGGGACAGGGATCGGTACAGATTGTCACTCCCTGCACGGCCCCTGGGGACCCTCCCCACACCCTTCTGTCCTGCTCTCACCTTTGGCCTTGGAGATGGTCCTCTCAATGGGGGCCGGGAGGGCTCTGTTGTTGACCTTACACTTGAACGCCTTTCCACTCAGCCAGTCCTGGTGCTGGACGGGGAGGACGCTGACCACGCGGTAGGTGCTGTTGAACTGCTCCTCCTTTATCTTCATTGCAGCCGTGCTCACCTCTGTGGCATCCATGTACCAGGTGAACTGGACATCGGGGTCTTCATGGCTCACGTCTACCACCATGCAAGTGACCTCAGGCCTTCGGGAGATCATGAGGGTGTCTTTGGGTTTCGGGGGGAAGATGAAGACCAAAGGCCCTCCCAGAACAGGGGTGGGAGACATGGGGGAGTGGTCAGCACCTGGGCGAGCCTCTTCTTGGGTGCTCATCCCCACACGGGCCCTGCCTGTGCTCTGCCACCTCCCGGGAGTGGAGGGCCAGGCCCGGCTGACTCACCTGGGCATTCGGGAGACTTGCTGCAGGACTTCGGGTCTCTTACGACTGCAGAGAGAGCAGACTGTGGGTTACCAATGGCCTTGGTGTGGGCTTAGGTCAGGGCCAGGTTTTGGCAGGTCTGAGACCAGCTCCCACCTCTGTGGGCCCAGGGGCTGGGTTAGGGGTGTCCAGCCTGCCCCCACCCTGGGCATGGCAGAAACACCCAGAGGACCCCTCCCTGAGCTAGGGAGGCCTCCCCTGCTGCCCTGGGGTCCAGGCAGGAGGGCTGACCCCGGGCCTGTCTCGTAGGGAACGCCCTCCATACAGCCCCTCCTCTCACCGACTCTCTTGTCCACCTTGGTGCTGCTGGCCGGGTGGGCTACGTTGCAGGTGTAGGTCTGGCTCTCCAAGCTGCTGGCAGGCACGCTCACGATGCTGCTGAGGGTGTAGAGCCCCGAGGACCTCAGGACGGGCGGGAAGGTGTGCACGCCACTGGTCAGGGAGCCCGAGTTCCAGGACACGGTCACTGGCTCTGGAATGTAGCTGGAGACCAGGCAGCCCAGGGCCACCATGGGGCCAGATGTGTCCCCACAGCAGGGGGCCAGTGGGAAGAGTGATGGGGCCTTGGTGGAGGCTGCAAGAGAGGAGGCCGTGAGACCACCAGGGTTTCACCCTGCGAGAGCCTGGGCAGAGTGTTAGGTGCCCAGGCCTGGGTCATCACTGACCCCAGCGCCAACGTGCTTCCAGGCAGTCTGCAGACTAGATGCCCCATGTGGTTCCCCATCCCCCAGGGCTGGTGCCTCTGCATAAACACTGGATGACCACCTTCAGGGCCCCTGCCCACTTGTCCCCACTCTGGCCTTCAACGGGTGGCCAGCCTGATTGAACCCTCTGTCCGAGACCTGACCTGATACCACTGCTACTGGCTGGCTTCTGCTGATCCCACAATCCAATGTCCTGTTGTCCTAGCCTGGCCGTGCCCTGGGCAAGCAGGCACCTCTCGGGTGCTGTTGGCCTCTGCCCACGCCACCTGTGTCTCCTCCTGGCCCCTCAGCACAGAGCCTTTGTCGTGACTTGTCTCTCCTTGCCAGACCCTGTGTCTTCTGAGTCAGCTCTGCAACCAAGACACCACGGGCCCTCCTCCCCGGCCCTGCCCTCACCCTGTCCCTGCCCTGAACCTGGCCACTGCCCTGGATCCCGTCCTTGCCCTGAACCCCGTCCCTGCCCTGGACCCCGTCCCTGCCCTGGACCCAGCCCCTGCCCTGGACCCAGCCCCTGCCCTGGACCCTGTCCCTGCCCTGGACCCCGTCCCTGCCCTGGACCCCGCCCCTGCCCTGGACCCTGTCCTTGCCCTGGACCCTGTCCCTGCCCTGAACTCTGTCCCTGCCCTCACCCTGTCCCTGCCCTGGATGCCGTCTCTGCCCTGGACCCCATCCCTGTCCTGGACCCCGTCCCTGGGAGTTTCCTTCTCCAACTCCCCTCTGTCCCTGAGGCCCCCCAGCCCAGGCTCCTAAATCTGCCTCTGGGCCCATTGTCCCTCCTCAGGTCCTCTTTGCATGGCTTCCTGAGCTCACCTCCGGTCCCTCTCTCCCAGAGCCCCCTGCCCTCCGCCATCCCTGCTCTTGGGCCTGTCCAGCTCCTTCCTCACTCCAGAGCCCTCCTCCAGCCAGAGTCCTTCCCCAGCCCAGCCTGCCCCTCATGTTGGGTGGGAGCCGTGCGTGGCCCTCGGCCCTCTTCTCCCCTGGGTGCCAGCATCCCCAGGCCCCAGTGTGGATCGGGGTGCACCCTCTACCCACACACCTGGGCCAGGCCTGTCCCCTGTGTCCCTGACTCCTGTCTGCTCAGCCCCAGGGCCCTGCCCGAACTTTCCCCAGGCTGGCAGCCCAGGGTCAGGCCCCAAATGAATGCTGTCTTTTCCCTCCACCAGGTCCACTGCCCTGTGCCACCCCGCACTGCTTCTGCGTGTCTAGCTCTTCTACCTACGCCTCCACAGGGCCTTGGTACAGAGCTGGTGCTCCTGGACCCAAGAACTGCACCACGTCTCGTCCCATCAGGGGTGCCCCCCTGCCACTTCAGCCTCAGGGAACTTCGATCCCAGTGTACCCCTCCATCAGAACTCACCATCACCTGGCCCCTCAACCAGCTCACACTCTCCTCCCTGTACAGGGAGGACACCTGAGCCCCCTGAACCCCAGCTGGCCCTGATCCCTGTACCTGCTCAGCTCCGCCTGTCCTGGGCGCCGTTTATCTAAGGCCCACTGACCCTCTTCCCTGAGCTTCTAGGCAGCCCCCTGCCCCTCTTGCCCTCCACCTGTCACTGCTTACCTCCCAAGCTCTGCCAGCCCTCTTGGAGTTCCAGGGCAGCCTCCTGCCCTTCCTGCCCTCCACCTACCCCGGCTCACCTATAGCTGCTCTGCCTGCTCCGCGGGTCCTCCTACCTGCCCTGCTCATCTGTAGTTGCTCTGCCCCTCATCCCTGGAGCTCCTGATCCACAGCAGCTCCCTACCCCTCCCTGCCCTACGATCCCCCCTCCCACAGGTCCCTGAGCTCAGCCCAGGACTGCTGGGTCTCCCCAGGGCTGCCTCTGCCCTTCCTGCCTGTCCTGGAGCCCACAGCCCAGGGTTGCACTCTTCTTGGTCTCATTCATTTCCCAGCGCTGGGCTTTCTCTCCTGGAGCCATCAGGTGCCCACACTCTCTCTGGTCAGCTCTCCCCTTTCAGAGGCCCTCCCCTGGCCTAATCCCTTCCCAGATGAGCTCCTGGCCCCAGCTGGGCCTCATCCCCTCCTCGCCCTGCAACACCCTCGGAAGACCTGTCTGGAAGTCCCCTCTGGACCTTGCTCCCTGCAGCTGCCAGGTCAGCTGCCCTGTGCCCACCAGCTCGCAGCCCCTGGAGCCCTGGCTCCTGCTCCTGACCCTCACTGCCTGGCTCCCGACGCCCCTCCCACAGCCCACTGAGCTCCTGCTCAGCCCTGTGCTGTCTGAGTTCTGAGCACACGGGAGCCCACGCTGCCCCCCTGCTCTGCTCCTGGCTCACCTGCTGCCCTTGGCCTTGGTCGGAGCCCAGGACCCATGGCCACCACCACTGACCCTGCCCTGGGGCTCGAGCTGTGTCCATTGGACTGGACAGGAGGATCCTTAGGCCACCTGGGGGTCCTCTTCCTCACCTGTCCTGATCCAGACCCCTCCCTGTGTCCTGTGCTCAAACCCATCTGTCCATCCTGGCATCTGTCCTGCAGCAGCTCAGCTCCTGCCCGGCCCTGCCCTCAGCACAGCTGGCCAAGTCCAACCCTCAGGCTGCTGGCCTCCCAGCCCATCACGTTCCTCGAAGTCCCTGGGTACTTCAGCCCAGCCAAACTCCGTCTGTCTCTGGTAGATCCAGCTCTGTTGGCATGGGCATGCCCCCGCCCATGGCTCCCTGGTGCTGGGTCTGGGTTGGCGCTGTGGCCTGTGGGCAGCCTGCCTTCCCCCTTGCTGGCTGAGCTGCTCGAGATCCTCTGTGACGTCCCTGAGGGTCTGGTCTCCCCTCAGCTCCTGCGGCTGGTTCCACTGTCCCCAGTTCACTCCCTCCCCCTCCTCCGTGGGGACCCCACTCACCAAGGGTGTGGGCCATGAGTACGGATCCCCCGCAGTCCAGTCTGGGTCTCTGACGAGCCCCCGCCCCCTCTGTGCTCTGGCCCCAGGCACGTGTGGCTCCTTGTGGCGCCGTGTTCTGTGCCCACTGCCCGGCTCCTTGGAGTTCATAGCTGGTCCTCGGAGGTGTGAACTCCCTCCCGACAGCCCCGCAAAGACTAAAAATGGGATTGAAACCAGGGGCTACCTCTTGCTTCCTGAAGTTCCTTTTTCTTCTGGTGGTTTGTGTCTCAGAGGGCCTGGGAGGAGTTGATACGTGGCCGAGGCTGCCTCACGTGGGTGCGTGGGAGTGGGGTGTGGCGGGTGCCAGGGACCCAGGGGAGAGTGCCGGAAGCCCAGCCTCTTGTGCTTCTCTTTGCTCTCTGCCTCCCACAGGGATTATGCCCACTTGACCCACCTGATGGGCCTCTCACCTGAGGCCTCTGGTCCCCCAAGCCCCAGTGGGCACCTCTCCTTGCCCGGGTCAGCGTGCAGTGTGGACACAGGCTGTCCTGCTCACAGCCCGCAACATAGCCCAGGGCCTCGTCCTGTCCACCCACCAGGATGGCCCCCCGAGTAGAAAGCTGTCTTCCTCTGGGTCCCTGCTTCTTCCCTCCTTCCCTCTCTGGCTCCATCCAGGGCTCAGATCTCTAACAGAAGGATGGTGTAACACCCGGGGTCAGAGGGAAGCTATTCTCCCAGCCACAGCTGTCCTCCGGGGAATGGACAGAACTCTGAGGTGCAAGGACAGAGTTCACGGTGGTCACTGGGGCCCGAACGTGCTCCTCCATCTGAGAGACAATGTGCAGTCCCTGTCCTCCCGTGTGGGAGCCGAGACCCAGCCGTCCTGTGTAGGAGGGGACACGGACGCTCACTGTCTCGTGTCTTGGAGTGCCGCGGCTCACTCCAGGCCCTGTGTCCACCCCTGGGCTGCCCTGTATCTTCCACGTTGGGCTTTCGATTGGGGACCCCTGGGAGGCACCGTGGCTTCCACTCCAGAATTGCCAGGGGCCAAGAAGGTGACTGGGGGCTGTCCGGCCTGGCTCCTTCCAAGTGGTCGGTGGACAGGGGCTTGTGCTGTGGCCCCTTCAGGTGGGCTGGGAGCAGAGTCCAAGGAAGTAGGAAGGAAACCTTCTAGGAGGTGCCCTCAGACATAGGAGGGGAGCAGGCCCTCCCACCCCCTGGTCTTTGCATCATCCTTTGGCCTCGGTGTCCCCAGAGCCACCCCACATCCTCCAACAGTCTCCCCCGGGTCCCTTCACCTTCCCGCTCTCAAGTTCTCCCACCACTTGCCACAATTGGGGGTTTTCTCAGAGCAGCAGCCACGTCCAAGTCCCAAACCCTGGTCTGGTGGCTCATGGGTGTGCAGTGGGCCCCCACAAAGGGAGAGGCTTACACAGCTAGCCCGCTGAGTTTGTTGGGGTGTTGGTGGCCTGCAGGTGGTGCCAGGCTCTGTGGGTGAGGGGCACTCCTCTCTGCTCCACTTACATCAGCGAGGGGCTGGAAGGCTCCGCCTGGAGTCCGGCACCTGGGCTGGGCGGGCGCCCATGGTCCCCTCTGTCTCCATGGGCCTCTCTGCAGGGATTCCCCAGCACTGCCCCTTCACATAACTGGATTGCTGCTCAGGGCCTGGGCCTGATTCCCAGGAGAAGCCCTGTCTCCTTAGCTCCTGCTCTCAGGGATCCAGCAGCAGCCCCTCTGCAGCCCCATCTCCATGGAGGGGGTCTCACAGGCCCTGGGTTCCAGGGAGGGAAGTGAACCCTGCCTCAGCATGCGGCAGGGCCAGGTGATAGAAGATCCCATGGTCCTGGAAATGTTGCTGTGGCCACTTTGCCAAATGTCACTGGCCACAACCTTGATGAAGGGAGTGCCCTCTGGTCGCTCCCAGGAGGAGTTCATGATAAATCCACAGCACACTCCCGGCTCCTCCGGCCCGGCTTCCTCTCCACTGTGCCCACACAGTTCTGCCATCTCTCCCATGTAAGGCAGGCCACCCTCGAGTCATAACACGAGCAATTGGTCACCGGCTCTATAAGCTGTGAGTGTCACTATGGTTGCCTAAGAAGCACATTCATCTACGTAGTTTCTGGTCAGTGAAATGCTGACACAAATAATCCATAATCAATCTATAAATTAAAACTTGAGTGAGTTTATTATCTGAGCCAATCAGAAGACGATATAGCCTGGGAGAACGACCTTTAACAAGGAAGAAGCTCCTCCAAAGAAGGTGGGTGTACAGTGTAGTTATATACCGTCTTGGAACAAGGAACATACATCATATATGACAGGAATGTCTCTTTTACAACAGTCACAAAATGCCTTCATAGCACAGCCGGTCAGCGGACACCAGATGAGCACATAGGCCAGTCATGAATCCTTAGTTTCTGGGGAGAAATGCTGATATGGGGAGGATATCTTTAAGAGCATCATCTTCACCTTTGGGACAGGTAAATGCTTACAGCAGATGTACAATGCATGCTCCACAGGCCACGTCAGGCCTTTCTGGAAGAACAAGGTCAGGCCGAATTGGTTTTAAACCAAATGGCTTCCTCATATTCCTCAATATATTAACTTTTCTTATGTTTTTCATTTCTTCATCATCACCAATGTTGATGAGTTTGGCAAGACTCCTGGCAGTGTCTTGGCGAGTGGGTGTTAGGTGCATAGAGCCCACTGCCCCCTCTAAGCCCAGGGATCTAGCAAGACAAGTCGTCACATTGTGCATTGACCTGGGGTGCTTGTGCCCCTCCTGGTTCCCATGCTGTCTGCGGGGGTTATGGTGGTGGGGCTGGTGTCGAGGAAGATCAGTCACTCTTGGGATCATGACAGGATTCTTAGGCACCAGGCCGGGCTGTCCCTGGACCTCGGTGGATGGTGGGCCACTGTAGCTGGAGAGGCGTGACCACGCGATGTGGATGTTCAAGCCACTGGGCTTTAACAGAATCCACACACCTGTCCCCATTTGGCTCTGAAGGTCCCATTCTTTCCAGACAAACCCTTTCACATGAGAAAGTAGGTTAGGCTGTGAATTTACTTTGTGCTGAAATTTTGCGAACTGTCGTACTGGAGTCTGGCTTTCAGGACCATTTGCCCTGTGGTTACGAGAGAAAAGAGATGCTTTGAAGGCGTTTATAGAACACTTTCCCATGGCGTGGTCCTGAACTGGGATGTCAGAGGCGAGGCTCATCCATTGCTGCAGGCCCTCCAGAGCAGCGGGAAGAGGACACCCCAGGCCATGGCCCAGCATTGCTCATTCCTAGCCTCACCTCACCTGTCTTGACAGCGCCTGGCTCCCAGCCTTGCCTCCATTCAGCACCTCATTCCAGGCAGGTGCAGAGACCACCTAAGAGCCGGATGGGCCACCGTGCACCTCAGGCCACCAGTGTGTCATTCCCGCTGTGGCTCCATCGCTGCTGCCCCCATAACCAGCAGGGCAGGTAAGCGATGCCAGTTCCACCTTTGAGGTCTGCTTGCCGGAAGTACTTTTCACCTATTGCTGTGCAAGTCCTGGTTGGATCCTGGAAACAAAACCCCTGCAGGCATTTCAGGTGGGACTGATGCCACACAGACCAAACCATATAAAATCGTGAGGGGAGCTGGGGGAGCGTGGTCAGGAGGAACCATCGCTGGCTTCCCCAGGCGCCCAGGTTGGGGTCCCGGGTATCACATGACGTTTGCTGCTGCAGGAGGCTGCTCAAACCCACCTGCACCTCGCCAAGGACCCCTGGCAGGCCACTCACTCGAAATCTCAAGGAAACGCCCCAATTCTCTTTGTGGCATGGTTCAGTGTGCCCGTGTGGGGTGTATGCAGGCTCAGCCGTGTGACGGGTCCATGAGGATGAGGACACGTGGGCAGGGCCTCCGTCAACGTCCGGCTCCCCAGGCCTGGGGCTGCAGTAGGTGGGAGGGTGCTCCTTGCTCACCTTGCTGCTCTGGGGGGTCCTGGGGGCCCTTGGCCACCCCTTCTTTGCTCCTTTCCGCAGACGACACACCTCCCCACCCATGCCCCGCTCTGCCTTACACTGGACGCTCGCCAGCTTCCCCTTTGTCCCTGTTGTGTCCAGGTCCCAATACATATGTGTGACTGTTTGTGACCGTGATTGTGAGCTCTTGTCACAAGTCCTCACTTCTCCACAAACGTGTGGGAATGAAGACCACGCAAACGGGAAAATCAAAGGCTGAGTATAGTCGGAGGTGCTGCAGCCAGGCAGTCGGTGCAGGAGGGAGCGTGGGAGCCTTTGTAGTGTTGTTATATGCACATGTGATAATTTGTTACCATGTGCATATAATATATCCATATACGGGTCTATAACGTGTACATGTAATACAAATCACATAATCTAGATGTTCATATGTTAAAATATTTTCTATGCATAGAAAGCTTCTTTATAGGAACAGGGGGAACTCGGGGGCATCTGTTGGGGGCCTGGGGAAACAGGGTGTCCCGTGATTGCTTAGGGAGCGCATTTGTCTTTCTCCTGTCAGTCTTAAGTCGGAAGTGGGGACAAACATTAGGGAAGCCGACAGTTACAGATCAAGGCCCGGAGGTTTGGGGTAACCATATGGGATGGTTGTTCACTCCCTGGGCTGTCTTTGGAGATAGAGGTCTGACTCCCTGCAGGTCTGAGTGCAGAGAGCAGGCCGCTGCCCTGGCTGTCCCTGCAGTGAGGGGTTGGCGTCCTGGGCTGTGGCTGCAGATTGTGGTCCAGGCTCTGTGTTCATGTTCTGTCTGGCTGCTGTCTGTGCGTTCAGTCTCTCAGCACAATCCCTAAACCAGCACCTTCTGCATGTGAATCCGTGATGATCAGCCGGCAGCATAAATCTCCAGTGGGTCCCGGCCCCTCCTGGAGAGACCCCTACAGACACCGTGTGCACGTGTTGCGGTGTGGGGTGGGCAGCAGGCTCCATACTTTGAAAGTGACCCCAGGCAACACACCCAGTCTGGGGCCAGTGGGATAACCCTGGCTGTGGCCACGATCCTCATGAGCACCCAGAAACCAGGCCCTGTTCTGCCTGAGAGGGAGTTGAGGGGATTTTGAGTAACAACAGAAACACAGGCTTATCTTGTGCTATTAAATATGTACAAACCTTAAGGCCCCTCCCGTGTAATTGAGATCTTTGCAGCTTTCTGCTGTGACCTCGGGTGTGCTGGGCATGCACGTCCCCCTCCTGAGCCCCCAGGCTCTCTTTCCAGAAACAGGTGCAAAGCAACGTGCTGTGTCCTGACCCAGTTTCTCGGCCTCGCCCGCCGTCCTTGGATCTCAGAACAGCCTCTGCCAATTCGGGCCTTTTGGGCTGAGCAGGTGTGGTCGACACAGGTAGAGGGAATCCTCTGGTCTCCAGCCTGCACAGTTGTCTTGGGGACCTGCCCCACAGGGGCTTCCCTGTGAGATCCTCGGCCCAGGCCTTCCAGTACCTTCCATGTTCACCAGAGTCATCCCTGGAGGTGTGGGAGTGAGTAGTACCCTGGGGGTCCATCACACTTCACCCGCAAGTTCACCTGGAAACAACGCAGGAATCGTCTCCTTCTGACTCCACTGTGCCCACAGTGAGAGAATATTCTAGAAACAGTGAAAGAGCTCAGGTAAAGGATGACCTGTCCCTGGTGTCCACCCACGATAGCTGGAGTGTGTTGTCTTCCAGAAGGGGAGACCCGGTGTGGTCTGCTCAGATGATCGCTCTGGGATCGACTCCTTCAGCCCCTCCCAGGTGCGTCCTTGGGACTCGTCCCTCAGGCTGTGGGTGCCTCGGGCCCCCTAGCGGTGCCGACGTCCTGCACCTTCTCCATCATCCCGCCGTCGGGCAGACTCTGGCCTCCTGGCTCCCTGGCTGCAGGTGGTCTGCTTGTCAGGAGGACCAGCCACGCTGTAGGAGACCAGAGGGAGGGAGAGACGAGAGAGAGAGACACCTCCTGGGGCTTGCCACACCCCCCCAGCAGACAGCTCGCTCCTCTCAAGGGGCCTGAACCGGGCCTCCCCTCGCAGGTGTCAGCCTATTCCTCCTCTCCTCCTTCATGGTCAGGAGAGGGCTTGCTCTTGTAGGGGGGAGGACGTTTCCCTGCTTCCATGTTAGGCCCTCTTCCTAGAAAAGTATTGGTTTTCATGTCAGAGGCAGTTAGCTTGACTGGACTCAGACTCCACGTCCATCTGCCGTGTGGTTGGCCAGACCTGAAATCTCAGGTCTTTCAACCTCCCAGCCAGTGTTTCTCGCTGGGTCCTTTGGAGTTTCCCCTACACACGCACAGTTGAGAGATCAGCCCAGGATGGAGTAGTGATTCCATGTACATTGTGGGGTTCCTCTCCGATGTCCCTCCTCTTATGGACATCTCCCCTCCATTTCCAGCTGCTCTTGAAATGCAGCCCTGAATCCCATGACCTGAGCCCTCTGGCTGGGATGGTGCCATGTCTGCTGTGTTCCCCTTGCACCTGTGGCATGGCCTGGGAGGCACCCGCAGACAGACCTTTTGAGGGTTGATCTTCTCCAGTGTCTGCTTGCTCTGGCCATTCTCCAGTGCCTTCAAACTATTGTTGTTTTGAGCAGTTTTTCCAGACCTTATGATGCTGTCTGCAGGGGTTCGTCTGGTACAAGCTACTCCCCCCCATAAAAATCAGAACTGCTTTCTCTCATGTGGCTTTTCATTTTCATTTCCCTTGTAACTAGTGTGATTCAGCATCCTTTTACTATGTTTAAGGCTATTTGGATATCTTTTGTGAGACATCTATTGGACCAAAGATGACTTCTTCAGTCTTCAGTGGGAAGCATGGCACTGTCTTGCACCCCACCTCCAGGTTACCAGACTCAGCGAGGGCTCCGCACACTCCATTGCCTTTGAGCTCTTTTACAACTCTGTAAGTTGTAGAGAATCGAAGGCCATGGGAATTCTGTCCTCCAGAAGGATGGTTGATTCTTCCCTGCCTTCTGTGGAGAAAGCCAGGTGCATTCGAAAATGCATCTGTTGATAAACTCTTTTTAGCTTTCTTGATTCCACTATATCAATGAGGGACTTTGAACTCTACTTTGAACTGGTTATAACTCCTTAATTGATGAGTTAAATGAAATCTTTGTAATGTGTTCATTATCTGTCTATATGAGAGTCGTGATCACCATGTTAAAACCTGTCCTCTAACATGTCGCAAATGTCTTCTCCCCATGGCCCCACTTATCCTGGGTTGAGGAAGTTCTGTGACCGTGGTGGGGCGGAAGACCAGGTGTTGAGGAGCAGCCCTGAGAGAGGCTGGCCACCCCGTTCCTCCAGGGCTCTGGGTCAGGGCACTCCCCGGGACAGCTTCCCTCAGCCACTTCTCTTGTGTGTCCTCACAGCCACACACTTTCCCCTCACAGCGCTTATCACAGTGTCCTTGCATCACTGTTTGTGGGATCATGTGCTTCATGTCTGCCTTTGCCCTGGTCTCTCAATTTCTGGAGGTAAGAGATCACGTCTGTCTCCTCAGCGTGGGAGCTCCATGTGTGGCGACGATGGCCGAGGGCCCTGTGGTCAATAGGTGTCCAGTAGAGGAGTGCACGTCATCTTCACAGATCCTTCAGGGTTCTGTTGTCTCCAAAATCTCCCTTATTGAGGGACCGCCTCAGGTGGCTTGTCCCTGAGGGCAGGAATCAGATCAGGAACGTGTCCTGGGGTCTCTCAGAGGCAGTGGGAAGAACATGAGCTTTGGGCTCAGAAGACATGGGTACAAGCCCTGACACTACCGCCCCCTCCTACGTAGATTCCCATAGCCTCTCCAAGCCTTCAGTTTCTTCAATGGTAAGATTGTGACAGTGACCTCAGCCTCTCAGGGTGTTGTAAACACAAAGTGAGAGGAGGTCCCTGTGATGCTCAATCTCACTTGCCCCCCGTCTGGGCTGGTCCATCAGATGCTAGTCTAGGTGTGAAGGTATTTTGGTTGCTGTGAAGGTATTTTGTAGATGTGGTTAGCATCTATGCTAGTGGGCTGTAAGTAAAGGAGATTACCCTCCTTAATGTGGGTGGGCCTCATGCAATCAGTTGAAGCCCTTGAGAACAAAAACCAAAGTTTCCTGGAGGAGAAGAAATTCTGCCTCAAGACTGCAGCCTCAGCTCCTGCCTGAGGTTTTGCTTGCTGGCCTGCCCTACAGATTTCCGACTTGCCAGCCAACCCCCCTAGAAGCACGTGATCCAGTTCCTTGAAAGAACCCTCCCTATCGTCTACGTCTGTGTCTGTATGTGTATCTAGGTGCAGCTGTAGCTATGGCTATGTCTGCGTCTCTTTGCCTGTTTGTTATCTTCATCAGCATCACCTGTCTATCTTCATCCTTCTCCTAACAGTTCTGTTTCTCTTGAGAACCTTAACAGTCTCTGAAAACTCTGTCAAGTCAAAACACAATGTGCACATCCAGTGTGGTTGTTACATTGGACGCTTGTTCTCGAGTTTACCCCAAGTAGGAACATTTGATGATGACTGTATCAGCCAGCTCTGCGACAGTGTCCTCACAGCCACACACTTTCCCCTCACAGCACTTATCACAGTGTCCTTGCGTCACTGTTTGCAGGATCATGTGCTTCATGTGTGCCTTTGCCCTGGTCTCTCAATTCCTGGAGGATAACAAACACCCCAGATGAGGGGGCTGCAGCCTCGTGTGCTTATTTCTCTCTCACTGCCGTGTCTGCTGCAGTTTGGCTGGGCCTTCTCTGCTCTGGGTTCAAGGCCGAAGGAGCACGTGTTTTCTGAAACGTACCACTCTCAGGGCGGAGGAACAGAGCAATGGTGGTCCACGTGATGAGTGCTCCTGTGCAAGCCTTTGCCTGAGGCGGAGGTCAATGGGGCGGTGAGCATCCTTGTCCCACGGGGCAGCTTGCCATGGAGGGGTGGGGCAGCGAGCAGGGGGACAGTAACTGACTGACTCCTGGATGAGGATGCGCTCAAGGAGCCGAGAGCCAGCTGCCTGAGAGCTGGCGTGTCTACTGGGCCTGTGCTCTGTGCCCTCCTAGGTCTGTTTTTGTGTCACCTGATGCCATTGGCCCCTCATCTGTGAAAAGAGCCCAGGGAAGGCAAGGTGGGGTCACCAACCCCAAGCCATGCTGATGCAGTGACCAACCTCCACCATCGACCCAGTCCCCAGCCCACGTTTAGGCCAGGTCCTGGGCTGGGTCCCCAGGTCTGGAGAGCAGGAGTCTGACAAATACAGCTGGACGCCTGGGGGAGGGACCAGCCTGCTCTGCAGGACTGTGTGGCTCCTGGGGAGAGGGATGCAGATGGATACTGAGTGGGAGAGGCTGGCACAGACACAGGCCCAGGGTAGGGTGGGTGCATTCTGCTGGGTGCATTAGGGAAGACTGACAGAGGAGGAGGCGTGGAACTCTAAGCTAAGAGAAGGCTGTGTAGGATTTGCCGAGTGTGTAGAGGGAAGGAACACTAGGAGAAGGGAGCAGCATGGGCAAAGGCTCGGGGTAGGAGGCAGCCTGAAGGACCAAGGTAATTGATAGCTGAGTGCGTGGGGACAGGCTACTGTGTGTGTGTGTTCCTGGACCCAACTCCTTGTGTTGGGCTGAATTTTGTCCCGCCAATTCAAGATTGAAGCCCTGACCCCTGGGACTTCAGAATGTGGCTATATCTGGAGATAGGGTCTTTCAAGTGGTAATAAGTTAAAATGGGGTCAGTAGTCTGGGCCCTAATCCAGTGTGACTGGTGTCCCATAAGAAGAGGGATCAGGACACAGACACTCGCAGAGGGAGGCTGAGGCGAGGACATGGGGAGAAGAGGCCGTCTACACAGCCAGGAGAGAGGCCTCAGCAGAACCCCACTCTGCTGACACCTGTTCCGGGACATGCAGCCTCCAGACGTGTGAGAGAACAAATGTCTGTTGTTCAGGCCGCCCAGGCTGGTCGTTGCAGCAGCCGTGCTGACTCATACACACCCAACACAGAGATCTTGCTTCTGGCCATGACCAGTGCTGGAAGCTCCTCCTGCCCCCCGGCCCTAGGCTGGCCCTGCTCCCCACCAGGCCCCATCAGCCACCTCGCCCCTCCTCATAACCCCATTTCTGGGCCACCTTCCTCACCCATGGAACCCCAGGGGCTGGAGGAGGGCCAAGGGCAGGAGAAGAAGGAGGGCATTAAGGTTCTGGAGCTGTGAGGGTACAGAGGGAGCCCCTGATGCACGACTCTGCCAGGCTGTGGATTTTATGAGGCACGTGAACGTAGCGAGGTGTGGAATTTTTAAGGATGTTTTATTGTCGTTTTAAAAAAGTAACGATAAAGAAAATAAATGGGCCTCAGAAATTTAAAAAGAAGGAAAAAGATATCCAAGCTACAACTGTGTCCTTTCTTTGAGCAATCTCTCTGCGCATTGCCCCACCGTAGTCAGTGTGGGGGTCCGTCTCTCCTTCCTGTGAGCATCCGTGTCCTTCCCATCTAGAGATGCCGACTTGCCGTTCGCTTAGAGACATGAGGGGGCAATCGGTTCCGGGGGCTGTGAGGCTGGAGGTTGGAGCTTGGTCCACTCGGTCAGCTCCCCAAGGCCACAGGCTCTCTATTCAGGGGTCTCCTCTCTCACTCCTGGGCCATGGAGCAACCGGAGTTCCTGTGGAACGTGACTCCCTCCCCTCTCCAGGAGGCCCACCCGGCTGGGTTCACCCCCCCCCCCGTTCCTGGGTTCTGCCGCCACCACCCGCCAGGGCTTCTTCAACGGCCATGGGCCCAGGCCCTCCTCCAAGTGGTCTCCTTGGGTGGAGGTGCTCTAAGTGATAGTTAGAGACACATCCAGAAGCTTCCCTGTTGGTGGACGATGGTCCCGGGGCCTCCTGGCCTTGGCGACAGATGTTCCTACTCAAGGATCTGAAACCACGTGTCTCCTTTGGGGATTGTGTGTCTTGGACCCTGGCATGGACTCGGTTTGCACGAAGGCCTGTCCCTGTCCAGACGGACAGGGGCATATCGGCCCTCAACCTCCTCCAGGGTGACCATACACGTGGACCTCGGGGCAGTCCTGGTGAGGGATGCTCGGCCCTGATGACTCAGCAACCATACCGCCCCTGGAGTTTCTTGGTGACTGCTGTGGAGGGGCTGGTGAGCATCCGTCAGGTCAGCTCCGGGTTACATCTGCTGTCCACTAGGTTTTCCAAATGAGGTGAGGGGGTAGGATACAGCCTGTGGTGACTGTGAGGCCAGAGAGCGGGGTGCAGGCCAAAGGGGCTGTGAGGTCAGCGTGTGGCGAGGACAGAAGGCAGTGGAGCAGGTCTGGGTGGCAGGCTGAGCATAATGAACCGAAGGACCCTGATCCTGTCTGGGGTCTGGACCAGCCTTGGACGCCCACCCAGGAGGAGTGGCCCTAGGCCCCCTGCCCGATCATGTTCCCGTAGTTGGGGACCATCGTCTCCTTCATCTCCACCACCGAGGAGAAGATCCACTTCACCTGCAGTGGGCAGGCGAGGGGGTGAGCATGGCCTGGACCCCAACACCAGCCTCCCGCTGGGGCCTGCCCTCCCTGTACCCGGGGCCGCCTGAAAGTGGGGAGTCCAGGTGGGGACAACATGGGGACATGCTGGGGATGGTGAAGGGACAGTGTGGGGATAATAAGGGGACAGTGTAGGGGCAGCATGGTGACAGCGAGGGGACGACGTGGGGAGGGCCTGGCCCACCTTGAAGAGGGTGACGGTGGCGCTGTAGCACACGCTGAGCAGGAAGAGCATGATGAAGATGGAGATGGTGGTCCACAGCCCGTCCAGCTCCCCGTCCTGGGTCTCGACACAGCTCTCGTCCAGGACCACCTCTGGACAGGGAGGGGGTGGTCAGTGCTGGGCCTGCCCGAGGGGTCCTGGCACAGGGTTGGCGGGGCCTCAGGGGGTGGTTCACTGTGTGGCAGGGTGTGTGGGGCAGGCGGGAGCCCCCAGCTGGGCTGGGCTAGCAGCGCCCTGAGGTCAGTCTCTGGGCACTGGCCTCGGCTCGCCCGTTCCTCCAGCTGGGACCCCAGGACTCGTCCGGTCACCCTTGACCCAGATCTCAGCCTGGCCAGTGGGGGACCAGCCCTCTCCTCTGCTCTGCCCTGCGTTGGGGCCCTCTGGGGAGAAGGCGTCCCAACCCCTGCAGGACAGAGGCTCAGGCCCCACCTCGTCTATCCCGGGGACCAGGCCCAGAGGGCGGAGGGTCAGCAGAGCCTGTCTACAGCAGGGCCCCTGCCCCAGGGAAGGGCAGAGATGGGGTTGGGGTGTGTCCCCAGAGCATGAGTGGTCGAGTGCTGGGCACAAGCTGGGTGTGGGGGAATTTCTCTATGTCAGAGTGGGGGTGTATATGCCCCAGGGAAGAGGAGGGCCAGTTGTCAGAGCTGGTTAGTGTGGTCAGTGTCAGGATGAGGCCTGAGCAGCCCCCGGGGTGTTGGAGGCTGTGGGGACCCTCTGGTGTCCATGGTGAGGGGTCAGGAGACTGGGCTCTGTGCTCTGTTGGGAATGTGCAGGTTGCCCTTGTGTGAGCCCCAGTGTGTAAGGCCTGTGTGTGTGTGTGCTCACATGTGTATGTGTGTGGAGGTGGTGTGTGGGGGCTGGCACTGCTTGGTGAGAAGGGCTTGTTTTCAGTGGGTCAGGGCTCAATGTCCAAGTGGACGTCAGGGACCGTTCCTTACCAAGGCTGTCATGTCCACCTGCCTCTGCCCCTTTGAGGACCAGGGGTGAGTGTCCCCATTAGTGGACAGGTCTGGCCCCTCACAGGACTAGGCTGGACAGAACCATCTTGCCGGATGGAGGGTGGTGGCCTGATCTCGGAGTGCTCGAGGGCAAAGCAGGGTCTGTCCCCACACCCCAGGTGAGGCAAGCATCCCCTGTGGGCCAGAGCCACCAAGCAGACCTCTCAAGTGACCCAGTGGACAGGGAACCCCGGGAGACAAGGACGGGCCACTGTCCCACAGCTTGGGATCCTACAGAGGAGGGACAGCCTGTGCACACATTTCCCTGAGGGGCTCCAGAGGGGCTTCTCCTGTTCCCTGGCCACACTCCAGCCCTGAGCAGCGCTGCTGGAGGGGGACCCAGAGGAGCTGCCGCCTCTGGTGAAGCCCCCTTCCCTCCTCGGGCAGCCCCTCCAGCCGTCCTGGGCGACCTGCACAGCCCAGAGCTCTGGTCCTGCCTGAGCAGGACCATGTCTCTCCCCTAACGGTGACAACTGTCGTCTCAGAGCTTGGCTACCCTGTCCCCAGCAGGCCTGGGGGAGCACTTGAGCTCTGCCTCAGAAAGAACCATGACGTTGTTGCAGGGTCCCAGGGCCATGCTGGGTGCTTTATTTCATGCCAGGGGGCCCTGGAGGTATGTATACAGAGGTGGGGGCTCAGTTGTCTTTGTGGGACCCAGAGCCTTCAAGGAGGGAGGG
This sequence comes from Diceros bicornis minor, assembly GCF_020826845.1. Lineage (NCBI taxonomy): Eukaryota > Metazoa > Chordata > Mammalia > Perissodactyla > Rhinocerotidae > Diceros > Diceros bicornis. The sequence continues at coordinate 50,070,113 of NC_080763.1, forward strand.
AGGGCTCTCAGGAGTGCTCATTTACCCGGAGACTGGGAGGTGGATTTCTGCGTGTACTGTTTGTGGAGAGCCTCGTGCATCACCCCACACGTGAACACGTCTCCCTGCTTCCACCTGTTTGTCTCCACCGAGAGCTTGCTGTACAGGAAGTAGGACCCATCGCCCTCCTGCTGGGGTGGGGTGGTGCTGTACTTGTCCTCCGGCTCTGTCTGCTTGTTGCTCTGCCACTCGACGTCGATGTCAGATGGGTAGAAGTCTTTGACCAGGCAGGTGACGCTGACCGTGCTCTCAGCCAGCTCCTCCCGGTGTGGGGGCAGCACGTACACCTGCGGCTTCCGGGCCTGCCCTGTGGGGACGAGGTCAGTACAGCTGGTCACTCCCTCGGGGTCCCCCCAGGACTGTCCCCACACCCGTCTGTCCTGCTCCCACCTTTGGCCTTGGAGATGGTCCGCTCAATGGGGGCCGGGAGGGCTCTGTTGTTGACCTTACACTTGAACTCCTTTCCCTTCAGCCAGTCCTGGTGCTGGATGGGGAGGACACTGACCACGCGGTAGGTGCTGTTGAACTGCTCCTCCTTCGGCTTCGTCGTGGCCGTGCTCACCTCTGTGCCATCCACGTACCAGGTGAACTGGACATCGGGGTTGTCCTGGCTCACGTCCACCACCACGCAGGTGACCTCGGGCGTCCGGGAGATCGTGAGGGTGTCCTGGATTTTCGGGGGGAAGATGAAGACCGAAGGCCCTCCCGGGAGTTCAGGAGCTGGTGGGGGAGACATGGGGGAGTGGTCAGCACCTGGGTGGGCCTCCTTTTGGGGACTTGTCCCCCCCATGGGCCACACCTGTGCTTTGGCCTCCTCCCGGGGGTGGAGGGTGAAGCGCGGCTGACTCACCTGTGCATTTGGGACACTTGGGGCAGTCTGGCTGATCATCCTGCTTGGGTGGAGTGGGCTGATCTTCTGGCTTGGGTGGTCTGGGCTGATCATCTGGCTTGGGAGGTGGGGGCTCTGCAGAGAGAGCAGACTGGGGGTTACTGGGGCTGGAGAGACCGCCTTGGGGTGGGCTTAGGTCAGGGCCAAGTTTGGCGAATCTGAGTCCAGCGCCCACCTCTGAGGTCCCAGGGGCTGTGTTAGGGATATCCAGCCTGCCCTACCCTGGGCATGGCAGAAATGACCAGAGGACCCCTCCCTGAGCTTGGGATGCCTCCCCTGACGCCCTGAGTCCAGGCAGGAGGGCTGACCCCAGGCCTGTCTCTCGGGGAATGCCCCCCGTGCAGCCCCTCCTCTCACCGACTCTCTTGTCCACCTTGGTGCTGCTGGCTGGGTGGGCTACGTTGCAGATGAAGGTCTGGCTCGGCCAGCTGCTGGCAGGCACGGTCACCGTGCTGCTGAGGGAGTAGAGCCCCGAGGACCGCAGGACGGACGGGAAGGTGTGCACGCCGCTGGTCAGGGCGCCTGAGTTCCAGGACACGGTCACTGGTTCTGGGAAGTAGCCAGAGACCAAGCAGGCCAGGGCCACTGTGGGGCCAGATGTGGTCCGACAGCTGGGGGCCAGCGGGAAGACTGATGGGGCTGTGGTGGAAGCTGCAAGAGAGGAGGCTGTGTGACCACCAGGGCCTCACCCTGCGAGGATCCTGGCAGAGTGTCAGGTGCCCAGGCCTGGGGCACTGCTGAGCCCAGCACCCACGTGCTTCCAGAGAGTCTACAGACTAGATGCCTCGTATGGGTCCCTCTCCTCCAGGGCTGGTGCCTCTGCAGCCACGGGCTCTGGACCGGTCACCGGGTCAGCGCTGGATGACCACCTGGATTAGAGCCCCCAGGCTAGGTCCTTTGTCCCCTCATCCCTGCTGAGGCCTCCTGCAGGTGGCCCCCCTGACCAAGCCCTCAGTCCGAGCTCTGACCGGAAGCTTCTGCTCCAGGCTGGCTTCTGAAGGTCCCCCAACCCTCTGTCTTGTTCCTCTAGCTTCGCCCTGCCCTGGGGCCAGTGGGCACCTCTTCGGGTGCGGTGGGCCCTGCCTCGCACTGCCCGTGTCTGCTCCTGGCCCCTCAGCACAGAGCATTCATCATGACCCGTCTCTGTTCCCTAGGCCTCGTGTCTTCTGAGTCAGCTCTGCCACCAAGATGCCACTGGCCCTCCTCCCCGACCCTGCCCTGACCCCCATCCCTGCCCTGAACTCCGTCCGTGCCCTGGACCCCATCACTGCCCTGAACCTGGTGCCTGCCTTGGACCCCATCCCGGCCCAGGGTCTCGTCTCCTGCCTGGACCTCATCCCTGCCCTGAACCCCATCCCTGCCCTGAATCTCATCACTACTCTGAACCCTATCCCTGCCCCTGAACCCCGTTCTTGCCCCAGATCCCATCACCGCCCTGGACCCCGTGACTGCCCTGGACCACCTCACGGTCCTGGACCCTCTTCCTGCCTGGGACCCCTCCCCTGCCCTGGACCCCATCCCTGGGAGTCTCCTTCTCCCTCTTCCCTCTGTCCCTGTGGCCCCCCAGCCCAGGCTCCTAAATCTGCCTCTGGGCCCACCGTCCCTCCTCAGGTCCTCCTGGCATGGCTTCCTGAGCTCACCTCCGGTCCCTCCCTCCCAGCACCCCTCCCTTGCACCATCCCTGCTCTTGGGCCTGTCTAGCTCCTTCCTCATTCCAGAGCCCTCCTCCAGCCGTGGTCCTTCCCAAGCCAGCCTGCCCCTCGGCACGGGTGGGAGCTGTGCACTTCCCTCGACCCTCCTCTCCCCTCGGTGCCAGCATCCCCAGGCCCCAGTGTGGGCTGGGCTGTACCCTCTGCCCACACACCCTGGACAGGCCTGTCCCCTGTGACCCTGACTGCTGTGTGCTCAGCCCCAGGGCCCTGCCTGGACTCTCCTCAGTCTGGCAGCCAAGGGTCAGGTCCTAAATGGGCCCCTCACCCTTCCGTCCTCCGGGTCCACTGCCTTGTGCCACCCCACACTGCTTCCGCATGTCTGCCTCTCCTGTCCCATGTCCCCACAAGACCCTGGAACAGGGTTAGTTTCCCAGGACGCAAGAACTGCATTCCATCTGGTCGTCTCAGGGGTGCCCTTGTGCCCCTTAAGCCCCAGAGACCTTCCATCCCAGGGTCCCCCCTCCATCCTAACTCACCATCACCTGGTCCCTCCAGCAGCTCACACTCTCCTCCTGCACAGAGAGGACACCTGAGCCCCCTGAGCCCCAGCCGTCCCTGCTCCCTGTACCTGCTCAGCTCCGCCTGTCCAGGGCTCTGTTTAGCTCAGGCCATCTGCTCCTCGTCCACTGTGCTCCTGGGCTGTCCTCTGCCCTGTCCTACCTTCCCACCTGCTCTTGCTCACCTGCCAAGCTCTGCCTGCTCCCCCAGAGCTCCTAGGAAGCCCCCTGCCCCTCCTGACCTCCTGCCTGCCCATGCTCACCTGCTAAGCTCTGCCTGCTCCCCTGGAGCTCCTGGGGTAGGTTCTCTCCCTTGGCCTCCCAACTGCCATGCTTACCTGTAGCTGTTCTGCCCCTCATCCCTGGAGCTCCTAGTCCACAGCAGCTCCCTACCCCTCCTGCCCTACAATCCCCTCCCCCACAGGTTCCTCAGCTCAGCCCAGGACTGCTGGGTCTCCCCAGGGCTGCCTCTGCCCCTCCTGCCTGTCCAGGAGCCCTCAGCCCAGGTTCGCCCTCACTCCTGGACTCATTTGTTTCCCAGTGCTGGTCTTTGCCTCTTGGACCCACCAGGTGCCTACCCTCTCTCTGGCCAGCTCTCCCTTGGCAGATCCCCTGTCCTGGTCCCCTCCCAGAGGAGCTCCTGCCCCCAGCCAGACCTCACCCTCTCCTCGCCCCTCAGCGATCTTGGAATCCCCATCTGGAAGCCCCCTCTGGACCTTTGTCCCTCTAGTTGCTGGGTCAGCTGTCCTGTGCCCACCAGCTCGCAGTCCCTGGAGCCCCAGCCCCTGCCCTTGCCCCTCACTGCCTGGCTCCCAACGCCCCTCCTGTAGCCCACTGAGCTCCTGTTCAGCCTTGTGCTGAGTTCTGAGCACACGGGAGCCCACGCTGCCCCCTTGCTCTGCTCCCAGCTCACCTGCTGCCCTCAGCCATGGCCGTAGCCCAGGACCCCACGGCCACCTCCTCTGACCCTGCTCTGGGGCTCGAGCTGTCTCCATTGGCCTGGACAGGATCCTTAGGCCACATGGGGGTCCTATTCCTCACCTGTGCTGAGCCAGGCCCCACCCTGTGTCCTGTGCTCAAACCCATCTGTCCATCCTGGCGTCTGTCCTGCAGCAGCTCAGCTCCTGCCCAGCTCTGCCCTCAGCAGAGCTGGCCAGTGGCAGCCTTCAGGCTTCTAGCCTCCCAACCCACCGTGTTCCTCGAAAGCCCAGGGGACTACCACGCTGTCAATGTCCATCAGCCTCCAATGTGTCCAGCTCTGTTGGCATGGGCATGCCCCTGTCCATGGCTCGCTGGTGCTGGGTCTGGGTTGGCGCTGTCGCCTGCGGGCAGCCTGCCTTCCTCCATGGTGGCTCAGCTGCTCGAGCCCCTCTGTGACGTCCCTGAGGGTCTGGTCTCCCCTCAGCTCCTGTGGCTGGTTCCACTGTCTTCACTCCACTCCCTCGCCCTCCTCCATGGGGACCCCACTCACCGAGGGTGGGGGACATCAAGTCGGCTGCCCCACAGCCCAGCCTGGGTCTCTGAAGAACCCCAGCCCGCTCTGTGCTCTGGACCCAGGCACATGTGGCTCCTCATGGCCTGGCGCTCTGTGCCCACTGCCCTGCTCCTTGGAGTTCATAGCCGGGTCCTCGGAGGTGTGAATGCCCTCTCGACGACCTTGCAAAGACTAAGAACAGGACTGAAACCGGAGGGCACCACTTGCTTCCTGAAGTTCCCTTTTTTCTGGTGGTTTGTGTCCCAGAGGGCCTGGGGCATAGTTCATAGGTGGCAGAAGCTGCCTCACGTGGGTGATGGGGGTGGGGTGAGGTGGGTGCCCGGGACCCAGGGGAGAGTGCCGGAAGCCTGGCCTCACGTGCTGCACTTCACTCTCTGCCTCCCACGCGGATTATGCCAGTTTGAACCGCCAAAGTTCGGGGTACCCGGGCCTCACACCTGAGCTGTCTGGTTCCCCCCAGCTCCAGTGGGCACCTCTCCCTGCCTGGGTCAGCGGGCAGTGTGGACACAGGCTGTCCTGCTCACAGCCTCCAGCCCAGCCCAGGGCCTCGTCCTATCCACCCACCAGGACGGCCTCCCGAGTAGAAAGCTGTCTTCCTCTGGGTCCCTGCCTCTTCCCTCCTTCCCTCTCTGGCTCCATCTGGGGCCAGATCTCTGACAGAAGGGTAGTGCAACACCCGTGGTCAGAGGGAAGCTATTCTCTGCGCCACAGCTGTCCTCCAGGTGACAGACCGAAGTCTGAGGTGCAAGGACAGAGTTCATGGTGGTCGTTGGGGCCCGAAAGTGCTCCTCTGTCTGAGAGACAGCATGCAGTCCCTTGGCTCCCGTGTTTGGGCCAAGACCAGCCATCCTGTTTGGGGGGTACACAGACCTTCAGTTTCTGGTGTCTTGGAGTGGGCAGGGCCCCCCCAGGCTCCGTGTTCACGCCTAACGTGTCTTGTATCTTCCATGTTAGGCCTTGGATCAGGGATCCCTGAGGGGGACACCATGGACCCCACACCCAAATTGCCAGGTTGACAGGAAGGTGACAAGGGGAGGCCAGGCATGGCTCCTTCCAATTTGTTGGTGCTCAGGGGCTTGTGCTGTGCCCTGTCCCCATGGAGGCAGTCCCACAGGCCCTGGGTTCCAGGGAGGGAAGCAAACCCTACTGCTTTATGGGACAGGGCCAGGTGATGGTTGAGCTCGTGGTCCTGGAAATGTAGCTGTGGCCACTTTTCAAAATGCCATCGGCCACAGCCTTGGTGGAGAGAGTGCCCTCTGGCCCCTCCCAGGAGGAATTCATATAAATCCGCCACACACTCCTGGCTCCTCCAGCCCAGCTACCTCTCCACTCTGCCCACGAGCTCTGCCATCTCTCCCACTTATGGCAGGCCACCCTTGATTCATGACGCGGGCAACTGGTCACCAGCTCTGCAAGGTGTGATCATCGCTACGGTTGCCTGAGAATCATACTCATCTATGTAGTTTGTGGTCAGCGAAATGTTGACACAATCCATAATAAATGTATAAATTAAAACTAGGGTGAGTTTATTATATGAGCCAATCAAAGGACCACATAGCCTTGGAGAACGACCTTCACCAAGTAAGGAAGCACTCTGAGGAAGTAGGGTGTACGGTGTGGTTATATACTGGCTTGGAACAAGGAACACGCACCAAATATAACAGGAATATGTATTTTACTACAGTCACAATGTGCTTTATGTCACAATGTGCTTTATGTGTCAGTACAGAGGTCACAAGGGCTGCACAGTAGTTCAGTAAAGAAACCTTAGTTTCTGGGAAGAAATGCTGATATGAGGGGATATCTTTATTTATTTATTTATTTATTTATTTACTTATTTTTTGTGAGGAAGATCAGCCCTGAGCTAACATCCATGCCAATCCTCCTCTTTTTTTTTTTTTGCTGAGGAAGACCGGCTCTGAGCTAACTCCCATCGCCAAACCTTCTCCTTTTTTTCTGCCCCCAAAGCCCCCCAGTAGATAGTTGTGCATCATAGTTGCACGTCCTTCTAGCTGCTGTATGTGGGATGCGGCCTCAGCATGGCCGGAGAAGCGGTGCGTCGGTGCACGCCCGGGATCAGAACCCGGGCCGCCAGTAGTGGAGCGTGTGCACTTAACCACCAAGCCACGGGGCCGGCCTGAGGGGATATCTTTAAGGACATCATTCTCAGCTTTGGGTCACGGTAATGTTTACAGCAGATGTACAATGTGTGGTCGACAGGTCACATCAGGCCTTTCCAGAACATCAAAGTCAGGCCGACTTAGTTTTAAACCAAATGGCTTCCTCATATACCTCAGTATATTAGCTTTTCATGTTGCTTTCCATTTACTCAGTATTTTCCCCCCTTTGATTGATAATCTTTTGATAGGTAGCATTGATGATCAAAATATTGTCCCTTGGTGCTAGGGTGGTTGCTGCCTGCCCTGGGTACACCATGTCCCTCTGTGCTAGGCTTGTGGTCTCACTGATTAGCCCAGTCATCCATGTTAGGAGGATATATTTGTATGTAGTGGACTAGCAAGAGCTATATATTAATGGGGAAGCATTTCATACATTATGTAATTTTTCAATGATTTTAGATTGTCACACAAATATTGTACATGTGCTTTTACATGATTCCTTATAGAACAGGTACAGTAATAATCATGGTAATTCAATACTTGAAGTGATTAGTTTAAAAATGATTTTTTAGTCATAGTCTTTATAAGAACAGAAAATTCGTCCAGGGTGCAAAATTGATCGACCACCTCAAGTCACTGAACAATCAGTACTGTAGCCTGCATGCCAGTCTTACAACACTGGTAAAGGAGACAGTGAGCAGTTTGATATCATGATTAATACAAAAATTTCAAGGAGTAACAGAAACAGGAATTGCAATCCGGATCACAAAAGGGGACCAATATCTGAAAGAGGCAAACCAAAGAAATCAAGACTGGGTGTAGGATCACTTAGGGCATTTACCTACTTTAGCATGTGCTTCAGCGGAGATGACACAGTGGTAGACCCATCAGGTATAAAAACAGCGTTTAGTTTGAGTGATTGAACATACGCCACCTTGGGATGCAGTTAGAATATCTAAGGCCATTCTAATTTGAAGGACAGCCATTCTCACTAAAGACATTTCAGTATTTAATAAGGCTATTCCTGCCTGATTGTCATCAAGGGCTTGTTGAATAAATCCAGTCAGAGCCTCTATGTGATATGACTTCTTCTAGCCCCAAGGAAGCAACGATTATAGCCACTAGGTGGTCATACCAGTGGAATACTGAGTGAGTCCATCCAGCCTTAAGGAGAGGAAGATTGACAACAGATGTTAGCTCAGTATGAATCTTCCCTGCCTCCAAGCGAAGCCCAGGGTGCTGTGTCCCAGCCTTGTGGGCAGTAGCCAAGACCAGAGGTTTGTTCCTCATAACCATTGAGTTCCTTTAGGAGCCACTCAATGAGTGCCTGGTCTTTGAGACCAGTCTGTTCCAAACCAATCACTTTCTTTAAGTATGATGTATTCTGACATGACTCGGGGGATATCCACCCCATATGTGTGTCAAACCTCCCATATCTCACTGTAATATCTGATTTCTTTTGTTTATTTTCAAATTATGGGGACAATTGGTTGGTCTGAGTAACAGAAAAAGAGTAGCTGTGCCCTGTATCATTTATAGTATGGGCTATTGGCCATGTTTCAGGATCATAAGTAGTAATGTCAGATGAAGTGCAAAACTGGAACTAGGTCTTTCCATCATAATAAGTTGCTTTAAAGCTTTCCAATCCATACCTTGAAAAAGAGAAATCCACCAAGGTAACCCAGACATACTAGAAAGGGGAAGATGACTACACATTCAACAATTGGACTGATTTTTGTGTGTAGCAGAGAAATGAGTCCATTGTAAAAAGCCGTTGCCGTCAGAGGCCCGTTCAAATGTGGATTGAAAAAACGAACACGGTGTCAGGAAAACCTTAAATGGCATTTCTGTGGTCAATTAAAAGGTTTTGTCATTGTTATAATCGATCTTATAGAGTTGGAGGGGAAGAAAGTAAAGTATAGGGGTAGGTAACAATTGGAAGGGTTTAAATGAGGGGAGATATAAGATTGGGAATACAGGCCTGGTCTGGAGACTTGGGACAGCTGTCTAAAGCAGATCTGTCTTCTCATCCTGGTGGGAGGTATTTGTTTTGGTCAGTTGAAGTCAGTGTTCAAAATCGGAGCTGAAACCCACTCAGGTGGGGAAGCCCTATTATTAAAATGAGAAATGTGAATCTAGGAGTCTTCACCTTTTAATTTTGCAGTGCATGAATTGGTTAAAAGTACCTGGTATGTTCCTTTCCAACTGGGCTTCAAAAAGTCTTTCATCTGATGTCTTTTCCAATAAAGAACATCACCAGGTCATAGCCCGTGATCCTTAAGGTCTTCACCTCCTGGGAGCTTCATCTCCTGCTGTGAAAGGAGTCAGATACCAACCTTTCATTTCTTTTAAGTGTCTGAATGAGACCTTGACAATAATGCAAGATATCTCCCTTGAGCAAAGTTGGTTCCTACCTTCCCTCATCTAATTGCGTAGGTCATCCTGTTATTGTTTGAAAAGGAGACAGCCAATGTTTACCAAAGTGCGTCAAAGATTGAGGAGCACTAGTGGAAGAGCTTTTGGCCATAAGAGATTAAATTCTTCTGAAAGCTTTTCCCATTGAGTTTTGATTGTGCTATTAGTTAAAATGTTGTGTTATTTGACCAAATGTCAAAATAGATTTAATTATTTGCTTGACCCACTGAAATGAATTCTCTGATCACTGTGTAACTTGGTAGGAATTCCTCAAACATGAATTATAGTTTTCAATAATAATTTACCTGCTGCTAAAGGCACTGTTATTCTGCAATGAAAAGCCTCAACCCAATGTGAGAACACATAGACCATTACTAAGATATTCATATCCTTGAGATTGTGGCATCTGAACAAGGTCCAATAGCCATACCTCAGAGGGTCCCTCAAGCAGGGGAAAGTGGCTTTGTGACCCATGAAATGGTTTCCCTGGATTATTCTTTGTGCATATAGCACAACAAGCATAGGCTTTATGAACCACTGTGGGAGAAAGTTTCCAAAAGTATAGTTTTCCCCACAAAATCATCTTTTCAAGTGCCCAATGGCTAATTGATATATATCCTGGAGCAGTGCTCCAGTAGGCACTATCAGTTTTTTATCGAGCCTGAACCACATCTGTGTGGTGGTGTCAAAAATTCCCTCTTTTCATTGTCATATTTGTTTCTCTCCATGGTGATTTCTTAGGGCTGTGGAAGGAAATCTTTTACTGGGTTAGCAGAATTAATAGATAGTAGTGGGCATTCTTGAGGCTGGACAGGATATCCAGCCTGGTAATGTCTCTGCTCATCCTCTAAGTAAGACCCATCTGTAAACCAAAAGAGATAATAAAATGTAGTCGTGGTTGTTTTCCTCCTGTGGTGCTGGAAGCAAGATAGCAGGGTTAAGACAAAGACTAGAATTACAAGATGATAACATTATATCAGGACATAGTACAAATTTTCTCTAAAATTTCATATAATTTCTAAAACACTTGTATAAATAACACGTATGCATACAAGGATATTAATAAAGGAGGCATAGCATCACTTATTTGAGAAGACTTCCCATGTAATTTAACATACCAAACAAGCCTAATTAATTTTATATTTCCCTCTTTACAGGAAGTGAAACAAGGTCTTTGAGAAATCCCTGGGCCCACTGGAAATTCTTAAAGTTACTTTCAGGTCAAAAGAAACACATCATTTAGGATTTGAATTTTGGGGAAACTTGTCAAAAATATCAAGAGGTTTTAAAACACTTGGTCCAATAGAATCATAGGTCACTGTGAGACAACACCTAGTTACCCATTTAAGTGTGGTGACAATTAAGGATTTTCCGACAATACAGAAAATTAAATAGCTGTAAAAAAATCTTAGCTATTGTGACTAAAGACCTGATAGAAACAATACAGGACATTTATTTTGATAAGACATAAAATCCTTACCGTTCTGGTAGACTACTCAAAAGTAAAGAAAAACCTTTCATAATCTCTTTATTAAGAGCAGACTAAAAGTCCAAGAAAATTATGTTTTTATGATAAATAAAACCAAATTATAATTTTTGTACCAGCTTACTCTTGATATTAAAACTTATTCACTTAATTAAATTCATTGTAATCTTAGCCAAGTTACCCATGCACAATGCTCTTTCCTCAGGGTTCCTTTTCCATAAATATTCCATAACTCTGTTTTTACATTCAGAATTTGTCCCATGCCTTCTCTCCTCCTTCCTAGTACTTTAGGACAAATTTATCTTTCCTAACAAAAGGAACAAAAATATCTCTATTCCTTATACCTTCTTTACTGTAAACATACATCTTGCTTTCCTTAATTTTTTATATTGGCATCCTGTTTATTGGCAGACCCAAAAATACTGTCTAGAAACATGTGCTTTCTCATAGAAAATTTCTCAGCATGGCACAAACATGTTTATGAATAAACCCAAGTATTTTTCTAGTTTCTCTGAAATAAAAATCCAAAAGTAGATAAGTCTGTGTTTAGTAATTAATGTCTAACATTTTGTCTTATGTGGAAATGACCTAGATACTCAATAAATTTTATCATTTAGTTTAGCAAAATTCTAAGGTTTCAAGTTACCAAAAAGTTTTGAAGTTATTTTAAGTACATATACCATAACACATAATTATGGTTAAAATTTTCACTTTAAAACTCCTACCTTTTTCACTTCCATTTAGTTTCTTGTTCCCAATATTTATATTTAGATTGCCTCCAAAACTTCATGAGACATTAGGCAAAATCAGCTATTATTCTAAGGTATTTATTTGCTTACAAGTATTGTAACAGGGATAACATGTCTGTATCATATGTAATGCTGATATCTCTGGAAACATGTTTATTTCAATCAAAACAACAACGTTAAGTGAGTCTTCATTTACCAAAGATTGTTTTATATCACATTAACTTGAAAGATGTTTGGGTTAGTTTCCATTACATGTATATAAGCACTTACTTTAAGCTAATTAAATAGAGCTCTTTTAGAAGTTATATCATCTGGAGGTAAAACTATCACACATATATAAGATATACATGGACACACGTACACAGAGACTCCACAGCTTTTGTTTTAAAATTACTGCTATGAGTTGTGTACAGCAAGGAAAAGTTCATCAGTTATGAGAGTAATGAATTCAAATTTTGTTTTAATTTTTGTCTACTAATATTTGTGGAGAAGACAGTTAAGATGCCAGATGTTGGGCAAGAGCGTTTCCATGGCCATTTGTCTCTTCTTTTTCCCCTCAGTCTAAGAAATTGATGATGGACTAGATAACAGTTCCTGGTGAGGTTTAAAAGCTTTTTGAGATAAAGGAAATGGGTGGAATCTGAACTGCCTCTAGAGCTGCATTTCCAGTTTTGCAAAGATTTGTAAGTTCAGGACGGTTGCTCTTAATTCCTCAGAATTTGCGGTGTAACTCAAATGACGTTATAGGGTGATCTACCTGTCCAAGCGCATCATCCCTATTTGCTTTGTTTCCTCAGGGTACTCAGTTTTATTTTAATGTAATGTGATTTTTCATTTTCCTTTCCCTTGTAACTAGTGAGGTTCAACAACCTTTTCCTATCTTTAAGGCTATTTGGATATCTTTTGTGAGATGTCTGTTCAATTTTCTTGCCCATTTCTCTACTGAATTGTGCAATTGTTCTAATTGATTTGCAGGATTTATCTGTATATTCTGGACATGTTGTCAGTTGTGTGTTTGTAGAAAATATTGTGAAAGACTTTGAAATGGACCAAAGATGACTTCTTCTGTCTTCTAGGGGAAGCAAGGCACTGTCTTGCACCCCTGTTAGGTTTTCTGATTCAGCGGGGCTTCCACACTTTCCATTGTCTTTGAGCTCTTTTACAACTCGGTAAGTTGTAGAGAATTGAAGGCAATGGGAATGCTCTTCTTTGGAAGGATGGTTGATTCTTCCCTGCCTACCATGGAAAAAGCCAGATGCATTTGAATATGCATCTATCTATAAACACTTTTTAGCATTCTTGATTCCACTATATCAACGAGGTACTTTGAATTCTGGTTTGAACTGGTTATAACCCCTTAATTGATGAGTTAAACAAAGTGTTTGAAATGTGTTCATTATCTATCTATATGAGAGTTGTGATCATACCATGCTTTAAAACCTGTCCTTTAACATGTCACAAATGTCTTCTACTTCATGGCCCCACTTATCCTGTATCCAGGAAGATCTGTGACTAGGGCAGGGTGTGCCAGAGACCAGATGTTGAGGAGCGGACCCGAGGGAGGCCGGCCATCCCCTTCCTCCAGGGCTCTGGGTTAGGGCACTCCCCCAGGACAGCTTCCCTCCATCCCTTCTGTTGTGTGGCCTTACAGCCCCACACTTTCCCCTCACAGCACTTATCACAGTGTCCTTACTTCACTGTTTGCAGGATCATGTACTTCACGTCTGGGGAGATGGATGTAGATGTATACTGAGTGGGAGAGGCCGGCACAGACACAGGCCCAGGGGAGGGTGAGGTGCATTCTGCTGGGTGCATTAGGGAAGACTGACAGTGGAGGAGGCATGGAGCTCAGTGCTAAGAGAAAGATGTCTAGGATTTGCAAGGTTTGTAGAGGGAAGGAACATTAGGAGAAGGGAACAGTAAGGGCAAAGGTTCGGGGTAGGAGGCACCATAAGTACTCAGGTTGGATACCTGAGTTTGTGGCGACAGGGCACTGTGTTTGTGTGTTCCTGGACCTCACTCCCCTGTTTTGGGCTGAACTGTGTTCCCCAAATTCAAATCTTGAATCCATGACCCTTAGGACTTCAGAATATCACTGTATCTGGAGATAAGGTCTTTCAAGAGGTAATAAGTTAAAATGGGGTCAGTAAGCTGGGCCCTAATCCAGTGTGACTGGTGTCCTATAAGAAGAGGGATCAGGACACAGACACTCGCAGAGGGAGGCCAGGGTGAGGACTTGGGGAGAAGAGGCCATCTACACAGCCAGGAGAGAGGCCTCAGCAGAACCCCACTCTGCTGATACCTGCTCTGGGATGTGCAGCCTCCAGATGTTTGAGAGAACAATAAATTGCTCAGGGCACCCAGGCTGGTTGCTATAGCAGTCCGTGCTGAATAATACACATCCAGCATGGGGGTTTTGCTTCTGGCCATGGCCAGTGCTGGAATCTCCTCCTGCCCCCACAGGCTGGCTCTGTTCCCCACCAGGCCCCATGCTGCCCCCTTGCGCCTCCTCGTTGCCCTGTTTCTGGGCTGCCTTCCTGAACCATGGAACCCCAGGGGTTGGAGGAGAGCAGACAGCAGGACTGGTGGAGGGCTGGAAGGTTCTGGAGCTGGGAGAGTGTGGAGGGAGCCCCTGATGCGCGACTCGGCCAGGCTGTGGACTTCACGAGGCACATCAACATAGTGAGATGTGGAATTTTTAAGGATGTTTTATTGTTGTTTTAATAAAAGAAACGGTAAAGAAAATCAATGGGCTTCATAAATTTAAAAAGAAGTAAAAAAGTTACCCAAGCTACAACTTTCCTTTGAACGATCTCTCTGCAGGTTGTCCCCGGGTAGTCAGGGTGGCGATCTGCTTCTCCTTCACATGCACATCCGTGCCCTTCCCACCTAGAGATGCTGACTTGGCATCCCTCAGAGACGTGAGGCAGGAATCGGTTCTGGGGCTGGTGAGGCCGAGGGTCTAAGCTCAGTCCCTTTGGCCAAGCTCACCAAAGTTATGGGCTCTCTCCTTGGTAGTCTTACCTCTCACCTCTGCCCCTTGGAACAACCTGGAGTTCCTGTCGACTGTGACTCAGGCCTAATCAGTTGCAGGAACAGTGTTGCTGTGCCTGCTGCTCTGTTCTCCTGGAGCCTCTCTACTTCTGTCCATGAAGGCTGTGACACACCCACTTGGGACCAGGTTACCCCCTCACCCAGGATGCCCATCTGGCTGGACACTCACCCTTTTTCCGGTGGTGCCCTTCCCTGGTGCCACACCCACCTTCCCTGGCTCCAGCAGCTGCCGTGGGCCCAGGCCCTCCTAAGTGTTCTCCTCTGGTGGAGGTGACCTGGAAGCTTCCTTGTTGGAGGATGATGGTCCCGGGGCCTCCTGGCCATGGTGGCAGATGTTCCTACTCAAGGATCTGAAAGCACACGTCTCCTCTTGGTAACCCTGCCTCCTGGAGCCCAGCATGGATGCAGTTTGCACAAAGGCTGGTCCCTATCCAGACAGACACAGGAGCGTCAGTACTTCATCTCCTCAAGGGTGACCACACAATCTGACCCTGGGGCAGTCCTGGTGAGGAACGGTTGGCCTTGATGACTCAGTGTTCACATGGCCCCAGTGTTTCTTGGTGGTTGCTTGGAGGGGCCAGTTAGTGTCCATCAGCTCAGCTCAGGGTTACAACTGCTGTCCACTTGGTTCTCCAAAAGGAGGTCAGGGGACAAGATGCAGCCCATGGTGGCCATGAGGCCAGAGGGCAAGGTCCAGGTTGAAGGGGATCGCGAGGTCAGAGGGTAGGTCAGACTTTGGGCAGATCAGAGGGCAGAAGAGCAGGTCTGGGCGGCAGGCTGAGCAGCATGAATGTACGGACCCAGACCTTGTCTGGGATCTTGGGTGGCAATGGACGCCTGCCCAAGAGGAGTGGCCCTAGGGCCCCTGCCTGTTCACATTCCTGTATCTGGGAACCATCGTCTTCTTCAGCTCCACCACTGAGGAGAAGATCCACTTCACCTGTACCAGGAAGGTAAGTGGGTGAGCATGGCCTGGACCCCAACACCAGCCGCCTGCCAGGGCATGCCCTCCCTGCCCCAGGGGACGACTGATAGCAGGGGGTCCAGGTGGGGACGACATGGGGACATGCTGGGGATAATAGAGGACAGAGAGGGGACAGTGTAGATATAGAGAAGGGGATAATAGAGGACAGAGAGGGGACAGTGATGTGACATTGTGAAGACAGTGAAGGGAGAGTGAGGGAATAATGAGGGGACAATGAAGAGACATTGAGGGACAATCATGGGACAGTGAGGAGACAATGTAGGGATAGTGATGGGATAGTGAAGAGACAGTATAGGGACAGTGATGGGACAGTGAGGGGATAGTGTAGGTATAGTGATGGGACAGTGAGGAGACAGTGTAGGGATAGTGATGGGACAGTGAGGAGACAGTGTAGGGATAGTGATGGGACAGTGAGGGGACAGTGTAGGGATCATGATGAGACAGTGAGGGGACAGTGTAGGTACAGTAATAGGATAGTGAGGGGACAGTGTAGGTATAGTGAGGGAACAGTGAGAGGACAGTTAGGGATAGTGAGGGACAGTTAGGGATAGTGAGGGGACAGTTAGGGATAGTGAGGGGACAGTTAGGGATAGTGAGGGGACAGTGTAGGTATAGTGAGGGAACAGTGAGAGGACAGTTAGGGATAGTGAGGGGACAGTTAGGGATAGTGAGGGGACAGTGTAGGGATAGTGATGGGACAGTGAGGGGACAGTGTAGGGATAGTGATGGGACAGTGTAGGGATAGTGATGGGACAGTGAGGGGACAGTGTAGGGATAGTGATGGGACAGTGAGAGGACAGTGTAGGGATAGTGATGGGACAGTGAGGGGACAGTGTAGGGATAGTGATGGGACAGCGAGGGGATAGTGTAGGGATAGTGATGGGACAGTGTAGGTATAGTGAGGGGACAGTGAGGGGACAGTGTTGGTATAGTGAGGGGACAATGAGGGGACAGTGTAGGTATAGTGAGGGGACAGTGTGGGGATAGTGAGGGGACAATGAGGGGACAGTGTAGGTATAGTGAGGGGACAGTGTTGGTATAGTGATGGGACAGTGAGGGGACAGTGAGAGAACAGTGAAGATAGGGGACAATGTTGGGACAGCAAGGAGAACCCGAGGTGAAAGTGAAGGACAGTAGAGAGACAGTTTTGGGACAATCTGCTGGACAGTGAGGGGATAGTGTGGGGACAGTAAGTGGACTATGTGGGGACAGTATGGTGACAGTGAAGGACAGTGTGGTGAGAGTGAAGGGGTGGTGTGCAAACAGTGATAGTTTGAAAACATGGTGGGGACAGTGAGGGACATGGTGAGGAGAGTGCAGGGACAGCATGGTGACAGTGAGGGGCCGATGTGGGCCTGGCCCACCTTGAAGAGGGTGACGGTGGCGCTGTAGCACACGCTGAGCAGGAAGAGCGTGATGAAGATGGAGATGGTGGTCCACAGCCCGTCCAGCTCCCCGACCTGGGTCTCGACACAGCTCTCGTCCAGGACCACCTCTGGGCAGGGAGGAGGTGGTCAGTGTTGTGCCTGCCCAAGGGGGCCTGGTGCAGGGTTGGCGGGGCTTCGGGGGGTGGTTCCCTCTGGGACAGGTTGGGCGGGGAAGGTGGAAGCCCCCAGGTGGCCAGCAGGGCCCTGAGGTCAGTCTTTGGGCACCACCCTCAGCTCCCATATTCTGCCAGCTGGGACCCCAGAAATCGACTGACAGCTTTGACCCAGATCTCAGCCTGACCAGTGGGGGCCAGCCCTCTCATCTGGTCTGCCCTGCACTGGGGCCCTCTGGGGAGAACTTGCCCTGACCCCTGCAGGACGGCGGCCTAGGCCCCGCCTGCTCCAACCCAGGGACTAGGTCCAGAGGGCGGAGGGTCAGCAGAGCCTGTCCACAGTGGGATCCCAGCCCGAGGTAAGGGAAGAGACAGGGTTGGGTGTGTCCCCAGAGCATGAGCAGTGGGAGTGCTGGGGACAAGCTGGGTGTGTGGGGACTTCTGTGTGTTAGGGTGGGGGTGTATGTGCCCTGGGGAAGAGGAGGGCCGGTTGTCAGAGCTGGTCATTGAGGTCAGTGTGAGGAGGAGGCCTGAGCAGCCCACGGGGTGTTGGAGGCTGTGGGGACCCTCTGGTGTCCACGGTGAGGGTTCAGGAGACCAGGCTCCAAGCTCTATTGGGCATGTGCAGGCTGCCCTTACGTAAGCCCCAGTGTGTAAGGCCTGCGTGTGTGCATGTGTGTGCATGTGCACGTGTGTGTGTGGAGATGTGTGTGGGCTGGCACTGCTCAGTGAGAGGGGCTTGTTTTCAGTGGGTCTGGGCTCAGTGTCCACGTGGACGTCAGGGACCATCCCTTCCCTGGGCTCTCATGGCCACTTGCCTCTGCTCCTTTGAAGCCCGAGGTTGAGTGTCCCCACGGGTGGACAGGCCTAGCCCCAGGGAGGAAAAAGCCTGGCAGAACCACCTTGCCAGAGGAGGGTGGTGGCCTGATCTCAGAGTGCCCGAGGGCAAAGAAGGGCCTGTCCCCACACTAGGGGCCAGGCAAGTCTCCAGTGAGTGTCAGAACTACCAGGTGGATGTCTCAAGTGACCCAGTGGACAGGGAACCCTGGGGGACAAGGAAGGGCCACTGTCCCACAGCTTGGGATCCTACAGAGGAGGGACAGCCTGTGCACACATTTCCCTGAGGGGTTCCGAGGGGCTTCTCCTGTTCCCTGGCCACACTCCAGCCCTGAGCAGCTGCTGCTGGAGGGGGCCCAGAGGAGCTGCTGCTCCTGGCGAAGCCCCCTCCCCGCCTCGGGCAGCCCCTCCAGGTGTCCTGGGTGGCCAGCATGGCCCAGAGCTCTGGGTCCAGCCTGAGCGGGACTGTTTTTCTCCCCTAATGGTGACAGCTGTGGTCTCAGAGCTCGGGTGCCCTGCCGCCTGCAGTGCACCCGAGCTCTGCCTCAGAAAGGACCACGACAGCGTTGCAGGGTCTTGGGGCCATGCTGGGCGCTTTATTTCATGCCAGGGGGCCCGGGAGGTGTGTACACAGGGGTGGGGGCTCAGGTCTCCTCTTGGTTCCCTGACAGCCTGCAGGGAGGGACCTAGAGCTCGCCGGGGTGCCGAGCGTGTGGCTCATTTACCCGGAGACTGGGAGGTGGATTTCTCCGTGGAGTGATTGTGGAGAGCCTCGTGCATCACCGCACATGTGAACTTGACTCCCTGCTTCCACCTGTCCTTCTGCACCGAGAGCTTGCTGTACAGGAAGTAGGACCCATCACTGTCCAGCTGGGGTGGGGTGGTGCTGTACTTGCCCTCTGGCTCTGTCTGCTTGTTGCTCTGCCACTCGACGTCGATGTCAGATGGGTAGAAGTCTTTGACCAGGCAGGTGACGCTGACCGTGTCCTTGGCCATCTCATCAGGGTGTGGCGGCAGGACGTACACCTGTGGCTCCCGGGCCTGCCCTGTGGAGACAGGGGTCCATACAGTTGGTCACTCCCTGAGGGGGCCCCCGAGACCCTCCCTCCACCCATCTGCTCTGGTCCCACCTTTGGCCTTGGAGATGGTCCTCTCAATGGGGGCCGGGAGGTCTTCATTGTTGACCTTACACTTGAACTCCTTTCCACTCAGCCAGTCCTGCTGCTGGACGGGGAGAACGCTGACCACGCGGCAGGTGCTGTTGAACTGCTCTTCCTTTGGCTTCATTTTGGCCGTGCTCACCTCCGTGCCATCCACATACCAGGTGAACTGGATATGCGGGTTGTCTGGGCTCACGTCCACCACCACGCAGGTGACCTCGGGCGTTCGGGAGATCGTGAGAGTGTCCTTGGGTTTCGGGGGGAAGATGAAGACTGAAGGCCCTGCTAGAACTGGGGAAGGAGACATGGGGGGGTGGTCAGCACCTGGGCGGGCCTCCTCTTGGGCCTTCTACCCCCAAGGCCCACGCCTGGGCCCGGGCCACCTCCTGGGGTGGAAGGCAAGGCCTGGCTGACTCACCTGGGCATTCGGGACACTTGGGGCAACACTTCGAGTCTTTTATGACTGGAGAGAGAGCAGACTGGGGGTTAATGAGGCTGGCAGGAAATGGCCTTTGGGTGAGCTGAGGTCAGGGCCAGGTTTGGCAGGTCTGAGTCCTGCTCCCACTTCTGTGTGCCCCAGGGCTGGGTTATGGGTGTCCAGCCTGCCCCCACCCTGGGCATGGTGGAAATGCCCAGAGGACCCCTCCCTGAGCTAGGGAGGCCTCCCCTGCCGCCCTGGGGTCCAGGCAGGAGGGCTGACCCTGGGCCTGTCTCGTAGGGAACGCCCTCCCTGTGGCCCCTCCTCTCACCAATTCTCTTGTCCACATTGGTGTTGCTGGCTGGGTGGGCTACGTTGCAGGTGTAGGTTTGGCTCTCCAAGCTGCTGGCAGGCACGGTCACCATGCTGCTGAGGGAATAGAGCCCCGAGGACTGCAGGATGGACGGGACGGTGTGCACTCCGCTGGTCAGGGCGCCTGAGTTCCAGGACACGGTCACCGGCTCTGGGAAGTAGCTGGAGACCAGACAGCCCAGGGCCACCGTGGGGCCAGATGTGTCCACACAGCAGGGGGCCAGTGGGAAGACCTTTGGGGCCGTGGTGGAGGCTGCAAGAGAGGAGGCTGTGTGACCACCAGGGCCTCACGCTGTGAGGGTCCTGAAGTAGCGCTGAGCCCAGTGCCCATGTGCTTCCAGAATGTCTGCTGACCAGATGCCCGATGGCTCTCTGTCCCCTGGGGCTGGTGCCTCTGTAGCCACAGGCTCTGGACTGGTCACCTGATCAGCACTGGATGACCACCTGGATTAGAGCCCCCTGAGGCCTATGTCTCCTTGTTCCTGATCAGGCCTCCTGCTGGTGGGCCACATGACAGAGGCCTCTGTCCAAGCCCTGACTGGGTTGGCTCCTGGCAGGCTTCTGCTGGTTCCCCAACCCACTCTCCTGTGTCCCAGTCTGGCCCTGCCCGGGTTGCGCGGGCACCTCTTCGGGTGCGGTGGGCCTCTGCCTGTCACTGCCTATGTCTGCTCCCAGCCCCTCAGCCCAGAGATCTTGTCATGGCCTGTCTCTGCTCACCAGACCTTGTGATGTCTGAGTCAGCTCTGCAGCCAAAGCAGCCCGGGCCCTCGTCCCCAACTCTGCCCTGACCCTGTCCCTGCCCAGATGTCATCCCTGTCCTAAACGCTGTTGGTGTCTTGGACCTTGTCCCTGCCCTGGAGCCTACTCTGCCCTCCTAGACCCTCTCCTTCCCTGGACCTGGTCCCTGCCTTGGACCCCGTCCCTGGGAGTCTCCTTCTCCTCCTCCCCTCCCATCCCTGTGGCTCCCCATCCCACGCTCCTAAATCTGCCTCTGGGCCCACCATCCCTCCTCAGGTCCTCCTGGCATGGCTCCCTGAGCTCACCTCCGGCCCCTCCCACCCAGCGCCCCTGTCCTCCGCCATCCCTTCTCCTTGCTCTCTCCAGAGCCCTCCTCCAGCCGTGGTCCTTCCCAAGCCAGCCTGCCCCTCGGCACGGACGAGAGCCGTGCACTGCCCTTGGCCTCCTCTCCCCTCAGTGCCAGCATCCCCAGGCCCCAGTGCAGGCTGGGGTGTACCCTCTACCCACACACCCTGGCCAGGTATGTCCCCTGTGTCCCTGACTCCTGTGTGCTCAGACCCAGGACCCTGCCTAGACTCTCCCCAGGCTAGCAGCCAAGGATCAGGTCCCAAATGGGCCCCTCACCCTTCCGTCCTCCAGGTCCACTGCCTTGTGCCACCCCACACTGCTTCCTCATGCCTGGCTCTCCTGTCCCACGTCCCCATAAGCTCCCTGGAACAGGGCTAGTTCCCCTGGGCCCAAGGACTGCATCCCATCGGGTCCCCTCAGGGCTGCCCCTTTGCCCCTTCAGCTCCAGAGACCTTCCATCCCAGGGTCCCCCTCCATCCCAACTCACCATCACCCAGCCCCTCAACCAGCTCACACTTTCCTTCCCGCACAGGGAGGACACCTGAGCCCCTCTGGGCCCCCAGCTGTCCCTACTCCCTGTACCTGCTCAGCTCCACCTGTCCAGGGCTCTGTTTAGCTCAGGCCTTCTGCTCCTCGTCCTCTGAACTCCTGGGCAGCCCCCTGCCCCTCCTGCCCTCCCGGCTCACCTGCCAAGCTCTGCCTGCACCCCCCAGGCTCCTGGGGCTGGCTCCTGCCACCTTGTACCCTCCCACCTGTCCCAGATCACTGGTAGCTGCTCTGCTCCTTGTTGCTGGAGCTCCCAGTCCACAGCATCCCCTGCCCCTCCTTCACTACAATCCCCTCCCCCACAGGTCCCTGAGCTCAGCACAGGCCCATTGGGTCTCCCCAGGGCTGCCTCTGCCCTTCTGCCTGCCCCAGAGCCCTCAGCCCAGGTTTGCCCTCACTCCTGGTCTCATTCATTTCCCACTGCTGGGCTTTGCCTCCTGAGGCCACCAGGTGCCCACCGCTCTCTAGCCAGCTCTCCCTTGGCAGAAGCCCATCCTGTCCTAGTCCTCTCCCAGAGAAGCTCCTGGCCCCAGCCAGGCCTCACCCTCTCCTCGCCCATCACCAGCCTCGGAAGCCGCGTCAGGAAGCCCCTCTGGACCTCACTCCCTCCAGTTGCCGGGTCAGCTGCCCTGTGCCCACCAGCTCGCAGCCCCCAGAGCCCTGGGTCCTGCTCCCGACCCTCACTGCCCGGCTCCTGACGCCCCTCCCATAGCCCACTGAGCTCCTGCTCAGCCATGTGCCATCTGAGTTCTGAGCACACGGGAGCCCACGCTGGCCCCTCTTGCTCTGCTCCCGGCTCACCTGCTGCCCTTGGCCCTGGCCGTAGCCCAGGACTCCACGGCCACCACTTCTGACTCTGCCCTGGAGCTCGAGTCAGCTGCATGGCCTTGACAGGCCACCTGGGGGTCCCATTACTCCCCTGTGTTGGGCCAGCTGCCTCCTGTGCCCTGCACTTAAATCCATCTGTCCATCCTGGAGTCCATCCTGAAGAAGCTCAGCTCCTGCCCAACCCTGCCCTCAACACAGCTGGCCAAGTGCAGCCCTCAGGCTTCTGGCCTCCCAGCCCATCACGTTCCTCGAAGTCAATCTCCATCAGCCTCCAGTGGGCCAGGTCTGTTGGCGTGGCCATGGCCCTGCCCATGGCTCCTTGGAGAGTGCTCGGGCTTGGAGCTCTGGCCTGTGAGCAGCCTGCCTTCCCCCGTGCTGGCTCAGCTACTCAAGCCCCTTTGTGATGTCCTGGAGGGCTTGGTCTCCCCTCAGCTCCTGTGGCTGGTTCCATTGCCCCCACTCCACTCCATCCCTCTCCTCCGTGCGGACCCCACTCACCGAGGGTGGGGGTCAAGGAGGCGGCTGCCCTGCAGCCCAGCCTGGGTCTCCGAAGAACCTCTGCTACGTCCCTGCTCTGGCCCCTGGCTCATGTGGCTTCTTGTGGCCCTGTGCTGTATGCTCCCTGCCCCGCTCCTCAGAGTTCATAGCTGGGTCCTCGGAGGTGTGAACTCCCTCCCGACAGCCCTGCAAAGACTAAGAACGGGACTGAAACCAGAGGGCACTGCTTGCTTCCTGAAGTTCCCTTTTCTTCTGGGTGTTTTGTGTCTCAGAGGGCCTGGGGGGAGTTCATACGTGGCCGAAGCTGCCTCACGTGGGTGCGTGGGAGTGGGGTGTGGTGGGTGCCCAAGACCCAGGGGAGAGTCCCGGAAGCCCAGCCTCACGAGCTGCTCTTCACTCTCTGCCTCCCACACGGATTATGCCTGCTTGCTCCACCCAGTGGGCACCTCTCTGTGCCTGGGTCAGCATGCAGTGTGGACACAGGCTGTCCTGCTCACAGCCCACAGCCCAGCCCAGGGCCTCGGCCTGTCCACCCTCCAGGACGGCCTCCCGAGTAGAAAGCTGTCTTCCTCTGGGTCCCTGCCTCTTCCCTCCTTCCCTCTCTGGCTCCATCCAGGTCCTGGACCTCTGACTGAAGGATGGTGCAACACCCAGGGTTGGAAGTAAGCTATTCTCCCCTCCACAGTTGTCCTCTGGGGGATGGACAGAAGTCTGATGTGAATGGACAGAGTTCACAGTGGTCACTGGGGCCTGAAAGTGCTTCTCTGTCTGAGACAGCGTGAAGGCCCTCGACTTCCCCTGTGAGCCTAGACCCAGCCTCAGTGACCCTCAATGTCTCGTGTCTTGGAGTCCCATGGCTCACCCCACGCCCTGGATACACCACTGGGCTGCCCCATATCTTCCATGTTATGCTGTAGGTCGGGGAACCCTGGGAGACACTGTGGTCCGCACCCCAGAACTGCCAGGGGCCAGGAAGGTGACTGGGGGTGTCGGGCCTGGCTTCTTCCAAGTGGTCGGTGGACAGGGGCTTGTGCTGTGGCCCCTTCAGGTGGGCTGGGAGCAGAGTCCAAGGCTGTAGAAAGTGAACCTTCTAGGAGGTGCCCTCAGACGTAGGAGGGGAGCCGGCCCTCCCACCCACTGGTGTTTGCAGCTCCCTTTGGCCTCGGGTGGCCCTGAGCAGCTCCACGTCCTCCAACAGTCCCTTCGGAACTGTCTGCCATTCCTCCAGTCACGTCCTCACACCACTTTCAACAGTTTGGAGTTTCTCAGAGCAGCACCCATGGCCAGGTCCCAAATCTTGGTCTGGTGGTTCATGGGTGTGCACTGGACTGCTGCACAGTGAGAAGCTTCCACAGCTACCCTGCTCATTTGGTTGGTGAGTTGGTGGTCTGTGGGCAGCACAGAGCTCTGTGGGCAGGGGTCGCTCCTCTCTGCTCTACTCACCTCAATGAGGGGTGGGAAGTCTATGCCTGGAGTCCAGTGCCTGGACTGGGTGGGTGCCCATGATCCCCTCTGTGTCCATGGGCCTCTCTGCAGGGATTCCACAGCACTGCCCCTTCACGTAAGTGGACTGCTGCTCAATGCCTGGGACTGACTCCCAGGAGAAGCCCTGTGTCTTTAGGTCCTGCTCTCAGGGATCCAGCTGCGAGTCCCTCTGTAGCCCTGTCCCCATGGAGGTGGTCACACGGGACTCCAGGGTCAGGGGAGGTAAGTGAACCCCACCATTGCCTGGGGCACGGCCAGGTAATGGAGCAGACTGTGGTCCTGGAAATGTTGCTGCAGCCACTTTGCAAAATGCCATTGGCTACAGCCTCAGTGAAGGGAGTGCCCTCTGGTCCCTCCCAGGAGGAATTCATGATAAATCCACTGCACACTCCCGGCTCGTCCAGCCTGGCTTCATCTTCACCATGCCCTTGGGGTTCTGTCATCCCTCCCACTTAAGGCAGTCCACTCTCGAGTTCACAACAGGGGCAATTGGTCACCAGCTCTGCAAGTGCTGAGCATTACTGCTGTTGCCTAAGAAGCACATTCATCTACATAACTTCTGGTCAGCGAAATGCTGACACAAATAATCCATAATCAATCTATAAATTAAAACTGGAGTGAATTTATTATATGAGCCAATCTGAGTACTACCTAACCCAAGAGAATGACCTTCACTAAGGAGGGAAGCACTCCAAAGAAGCAGGGTGTACAGCGTGGCTGTATGTCATCTTGGAACAAGGAGCATACATCATATATGTGATAAGACATCATATATGATCATGCATCATATATGATAAGACAGGAATACCCCAGGGGATCCTACAAGATGGTGGTGTAGGCGGACTCTGAACTTACATCCTCCCATGGATACAGCCCACTATACAAGTAATCTTGGAAAAATTATTCCTGAGAGAGAACTGCAAACTGGATAAGAGGAACTCCTGCAACAAACGACAATCCTGACTGAGGTGGAAGAGGCAGAAATTCCCTTTTGGAGAGGAAAAATGCCACCTTCACAAACTGCAATGCTTCATGGCTGGCCGGGAGCAATCCAAAGGTACGCAGAGTTCCCTGGAGGAGTTGGGGACTGAGCCAGGGAGCGTTGCTGCTATAAGCAATTGTGGACCCAGCACAACCAAGATGAGTGTCATAATATCTGGATTTGCTGGCTACTAACAACAATGGGGGAATATCCCTAGAAAAGGTGGGGCATAAAGAAATTTAAGCCGGCTCTTAAAGGGCCCATGCACAAATACACCTGTTTCAGAAAGCAACCCAAAATCACCAGAAATAAAGGTGCACAGTACTTTGGTGAAAACAGACTGATCTGATAGGATCTGAGTGCATCTGGGTGAGCGGTGACATCTCTCCAGGGACTCAGACATTGGCGGTGACCATTGCTGTGACCTGTTGTGGGCATACTGACACAGATGCTGGCAGACACCATTGGAGTTCTCCTGTGGCCTGTTAGCCCAGGGTCTGCTCCACCCACTAGAACACTCATTTAATCCAGCTCAGTCAAGGAAAGCAGCCCACCCTAGGGACTGGCCCCACCCAACAACAAGCCCTCAGGCAACTTCTGTGCCTGGGTTCTCTGAAGCCTGGAGAGTGGCTCCACTTCTGTGGTGCACAGCATGTGTGAGGAGTGGGTGGAGTGTGTGGGGCATTGGTGGAGCGTGTGAGGCCTTGGCCATAGGCGACTGGGTCCACTTCAGGGGTTTGGGGCACGTGCACGGGGCAAGGCAGTGTTGATTGTGTGTGTGGCCTTGTTGGCAGTGGGGCTTGTCAGCTTCAGAAAACTTGTGCTTCTCAAACAGCCACATAGGAGATCAGCCCCACCTTCCAAGCCTGAAACAACTGGGTGCTCCTGTGCCTGTGACCAGCCCCACCCAGCTGCAATCCTCACAGAGCTGACAAGAGCCTTATAGGCCAGAGGCCTATAGCAATTGTAAGCCCCTGAGCCTAACAACCAGCCATGCCAGGGGCCTACTCACTTAACAGAAAGAGGGCAACAAGAATGTACTATTAGACCCTGCAGCCAACTGTGCTGGGGCTCCCCACACCCAATAAAGAGACTGGAGGCTCCACAACAACCACACGCAGCTGAGAGTTACAACCAGCCAGCCAGGGGGACAGCTCAGCCTCCCTGGGCACCTATAGCAAGAACAACCGTGCCACGACAGAAGGACACATGTAGCCCACATAGGGACACTCCTGGAACAGTTGGAACTGGTGATCAGAGGAAGCACATGGCTGGGCATCATAGGGCATCACTTACATAAGGTCACCTCTCCAAGATCAGGAGATATAGCTGATGTACCTAATACATGGATACAAGCACAGAGAAAGAGACAAGATGAGGAGGCAAAGGAATACATTCCAAGTAAGGGAACAGGACAAAACCCCAGAAAAAGAACTAAATGAAACAGAAATGAACAATCTACCCAACAGAGAGTTCAAACAAAGAGTCATAAGGATGCTCACTGATCTTGGGAAAAGAAAGGATGAACTCAGTGAGAACGTCAACAAAGACATGGAAGATATAAAAAAGAACCAATCAGAAAAAAAGAATACAATACTGGGAAGGAAAATTTCACTAGAGGGACTAAAAAACAGAGCAGAGGATACAGAAGAATAGATCAGTGAGCTGGATGAAAGACTAGAGGAAATCATCCAAGCTGAACAGATAAAAGAAAAATGAATTAAAAAGAGTGAGGACAGTCTAAGGGACATGTGGGACAACATCAAGTGCACTAACATGCATGTTACAGGTGTCCCAGAAGGAGAAGAGAGAGACAAAGGGGCAGAGAATCCATTTGAAGAAATAATAGATGAAAACTTCCCTAACCTAAGGAAGGAAACAGACATCCAGGTACAGGAAGTACAGAGAGCACCAAAAAATATAAACCCAAAGCGGCCCACACCAAGACACATCGTAATTAAAATGTCCAAAATTAAAGATAAAGAGACGATCCTAAAAGCTTCAAGAGAAAGGCAACAAGTTACTTACAAAGGAAACCCATAAGGCTATCAGCTGACTTTTCAGTAGAAACTGTACAGGCTATAAGAAAGTGGTACAATATATTAAAAGTGATAAAAGGAAAAAACCTACAACCAAGAATACTCTACCTGACAAGGTTATTATTCAGAATGGAAGGAGAGGTAAAGAGTTTACCAGACAAGCAAAAATTAAAGGAGTTTATCACCAAGAAACCAGTCCTTCAAGAAATGCTAAAGGGACTTATTTAAGGGGGAAAGAGAAAACCACAACCAGGAAAAAATTACCCATATCCATGATAAGAGGATAATGGATACAAACGCCCAAAAATTTGTTAGATATGATATCAGAACCATAAAATGTAGATGGAGAGGAGTAAAAGTGTAGAGCTTTTAGAATGAGGTCAAACTAAAGAGATCATCAACTTAATACGGATTGCTGTATACGTGGATTATTATATATGAACTCATGTTAATCACAAACCAGAAACCTATAATAAATACACAAAGAACAAAGAGAAAGGAACCCAAACACAATAATAAAGAAAGTCATCAAACCACAAAGGAAGAGAGCAAGAGAAGAAGAAAGGAGGAGAGAAGAACTACTAAAACACCCAGAAAAAAGTAACAAAATGGCAGTAAGATACTTATGAATAGCTACTTTAAATGTCAATGGACTACACGGTTCAATCAAAAGGCATAGAGTGGCTATTGAATAAAAAACAAGACCTATATATATGTTGCATACAGGAGACACACTTCAGACCTAAAGACACTTACAAACTGAAAGTGATGGGATGGAAAAAGATACTCCATGCAAATGGCAATGAAAAGAAAGCTCGGGTAGCAATACTCATATCAGACAAAATAGACTTTAAAACAAAAACTGTCACAAGAGACAAAGAAGGACACTACATAATGATCAAAGGAACAATCCAACAAGAGGTTATAACACTCATAAATATCTATGCACCCAACGTAGGAGCAGCTAAATATATAAAGCAATTATTAACAGACGTAAAAGGAGAAATAGACAGTAACACAATAATAGTAGGGGACTTTAACACTCCACTTACACCAATGGATAGATCAACCAAACAGAAGATAAAATAGGAAACATTAGCCTTAAAGGACACACTAAATCAGATGGATTTAGTAGATATTTACAGAACATTCCATCCAAAAACCAAAGAATACACATTCGTTTGAAATACACATGGAACATTCTCCAGGACTGATCACATTTTAGGCCACAAAACAAGCCTCCATAAATATAAGAAGATTGAAATAATAACAAGCATCTTTTCTGACCACAATGGTATGAAACCATAAATCAACTATAGGAAGAAAATCAGAAAAGCCACATATATGTGGAGATTAAACAAAATGCTACTGAGCAATGATTGGCTCAATGAAGAAATCAAAGGAGCAATAAAAAAATATCTGGAGACAAATGAAAATGAATTACGACATGGCAGAATTTATGGGATACAGCAAAAGTGGTTCTAAGAGGGAAGTTTATAGCAATACAGGCCTGTCTCAACAACCAAGAAAAATCTCAAAGAAACAATCTAACAGTGCACCTAAAGGAACTGGAAAAAGAACAAACAGAATCCAAATTCAGTAGAAGGAGGGAAATAATAAAAATTGGAGCAGAAATAAATGAAATAGAGACTAAAAAAAAGTAGAAAAAAATCAATTAAACCAAGAGATAGTTCTTTGAAAAGATAAAATTGACACACCTTTAGCTAGACTCATCAAGAAAAAAAGAGAGAAGGCTCAAATAAGTAAAATCAGAAATGAAAGAGGAGAAATTTCAACGGACACCTCAGAAATACAAAATGAGTGCATACTATGAAAAGGTATATGCCAAAGGATGGGATAATCTAGAAGTAATGGATAAATTCTTAGAATCATACAACCTTCCAAAACTGGATCAAGAAGAAATAGAGGATTTGAATATACGAATCACCACTGAGGAGATTGAAATGGTAACCAAAAACCTCCCCAAAAATAAAAGTCCATGATCAGATGGCTTGGTTAGTGAATTCTACCACACATTCAAAGAAGACTTAATACCTATCCTTCTCAAACTCTTCCAAAAAATTGAAGAGGAGGCAAAGCTTCCTAATTCATTCTATGAAGCCAACATTACCCTGATTCCAAAACCAGACAAGGACAACACAAAAAAAGAAAATTGCAGGCCAATATCATTGATGAACATTGATGCAAAAATCCTCAACACGATACTAGCAAATCGCATACAACAATATGTTAAAAAGATTATACGCCATGATCAAGTGGGATTTATTCCAGGTATGCAGGGATGGTTTAACATTCGCAAATCAATCAATGTGATACACCACATTAATAAAGTGAAGAATAAAAATCACATGATCATCTCAATAGATGCAGAGAAAGCATTTGACAAGATACAGCATACATTTATGAAAAAAACTCTAAATAAAATGGGTATAAAAGGAAAGTACCTCAACATACTAAAGTCCATATATGACAAACCCACAGCCAATATCATCCTCAATGGTGAAAAACTGAAAGCTATCCCTCTAAGAACAGGAACCAGACAAGGATGCCCACTCTCACCACTCCTGTTTAACATAGTACTGGAAGTCCTAGCCAGAGCAATCAGGCAAGAGAAAGAAATAAAAGGGATCCAAATTGGAAAGGAAGAAGTGAAACTGTCACTATTTGCAGATGAAATGATTTTATATATAGAAAACCCTAAAGAATCCACCAGAAAACTTGTAGAAGTAATGAACGAATATGCTAAAGTTGCAGGATACTAAATCAACATACAAAAATCAGTTGCATTTCTATATACTAACAACGAAGTAGCAGAAAGAGAAATTAAGAATACAATCCTGTTTACAATTGCAACAAAAAGAATAAAATACCCAGGAATAAACTTAACCAAAGAGGTGAAAGAGCTGTACACGGAAAACTATAAAACATTGCTGAAAGAAATTGAAGATGACACAAAGAAATGGAAAGACATTCCGTGCTCTTGGATTGGAAGAATTAACATAGTTATGATGTCCATACTTCCTAAAGCAATCTATAGATTCAATGCAATCCCTATCAAAGTTCCAACAACATTTTTCACAGAAATAGAACAAAGAATCCTAAAATTTATATGGAACAACAAAAGACCCCGAATAGCTAAAGGAATCCTGAGAAAAAAGAACAAAGCTGGAGGTATCACACTCCCTGATTTCAAAATATACTACAAAGCTATAGTTACCAAAACAGCATGGTACTGGCACAAAAACGGACACACAGATCAATGGAATAGAATCGAAAGCCCAGAAATAAACCCACACATCTATGGAGAGCTAATTTTGACAAAGGAGCCAAGAACATACAATGGAGAAAAGAAAGTCTCTTCAACAAATGGTGCTGGGAAAACTGGATAGCCATATGCAAAAAAATGAAAGTAGACCCTTGCCTTACACCATACACAAAAATTAACTCAAAATGCATTAAAGACTTGAATGTAAGACCTGAAACTATGAAACTTCTAGAAGAAAACATAGGCAGTATGCTCTTCGACATCGGTCTTAGCAACATATTTTCAAGCACCATGACTGACCGGGCAAGAGAAACAATAGAAAAAATAAACAAATGGGACTACATCAAACTAAAAAGCTTCTGCACAGCAAAGGAAACCATCAACAAAACGAAAAGACAACCTAACAATTGGGAGAAGATATTTGCAAACCATACATCTGATAAGGGCTTAATCTCCAAAATATACAAAGAACTGATGCATCTCAACAACAAAACAACTAACCACCCAATTAAAAAATGGGCAAAAGACCTGAACAGACATTTCTCCAAAGAAGATATACAGATGGCCAACAGGCACATGAAAAGATCTTCAACATCATTAACTATTAGGGAAATGCAAATCAAAACTACAATGAGATATCACCTCACGGCCGTCAGAATGGCTATAATTAACAAGACAGGAAATAACATGTGTTGGAGAGGATGTGGAGAGAAGGGAACTCTCATACACTGCTGGTGGGAGTGCAAACTGGTGCAGACACTATGGAAAACAGTATGGATATTCCTCAAAAAATCAAGGATAGAACTACCATATGATCCAGCTATTTCACTGCTGGGTATTTATCCAAAGAACTTGAAAACATCAATGCATAAAGATACATGCACCCCTGTGTTCATTGCAGCGTTATTCACAATATCCAAGACTTGGAAGCAACCTAAGTGCCCATCAAGGGACGAATGGATAAAGAAGATGTGCTATATATACACAATGGAATACTACTCAGCCATAAGAAACGATGAAATCCAACCATTTGTGACAACACGGATGGACATTGAGGGTATTACGCAAAGTGAAATAAGTTGGAGGGAGAAGGTCAAATACCGTATGATTTCCTTCATTAAGTAGTAGATGACAACAACAATAAACAAACACATAGAGACAGAGATTGGATTGGTGGTTACCAGAGGGGACGGGGAGAGGGAGGAGTGTGAAAGGGATAATTCGGCACATGTGTGTGGTGATGGGTTGTAATTGGTATTTGAGTGGTGAACATGATGTAATCTATGCAGAAATAGAAATATAATGATGTACACCTGAAATTTATACAATGTTATAAACCAATGTTACTGCAATAAACAAAATTAAAAAAAATAACAAAAACAAAAAAAAAATTTCTATCAGTCTCTGGATATCAGTTTCTAGTTTGGTCAAATTTCTGACAATAAGTTGCTAAATCCTTTCAAGTATCTTACCAGATTTCAGCTGGGACAAACAGTAAGTATACTTGGCAGTATTGAAAAACTCCATTAATCTTTAATGTAGCAGTTTCCCAGGAAATCTCTCAGAGTCTTTGTAGTTCTGGGTGGGGCTCACTCCCTTACTTTACAGGCCCAGATGCATAAATTTTATTTAATTTTTTGTTTATTGCAGTAACATTGGTTTATAACATTGTATAAATTTCAGGTGTACATCATTATACTTCTATTTCTGCATAGATTACATCATGTTCTCATGTTCACCACCCAAATACTAATTACAATCCATCACCACACACATGTTCCATCACCACACACATGTTCCTAATTATCCCTTTCGCCCTCCTCCCTCCCCCCTTCCCCTCTGGTAACCACCAATCCAATCTCTGTCTCTATGTGTTTGTTTTTTGCTGTTATTATCTATTACTTAATGAATGAGATCATACAGTATTTGACCTTCTCCCTCTGACTTATTTCACTTTGCATAATACCCTCAATGTCCATCCATGTTGTCACAAATGACTGGATTTCATATTTTCTTATGGCTGAGTAGTATTCCATTGTGTATATATACCATATCTTCTTCAGCCATTCGTTCCTTGATGGGCACTTAGGTTGCTTCCAAGTCTTGGCTATTGTGCATAACGCTGCAGTGATCATAGGGGTGCATGTATCTTTACGCATTAGTGTATTCAAGTTCTTTGGATCCAGCAGTGGAATAGCTGGATCATATGGTAGTTCTATCCTTAACATTTTGAGGAATCTCCAGACTGTTTTCCATAGTGGCTGCACCAGTTTGCACTCCCACCAGCAGTGTATGAGAGTGCCCTTCTCTCTACATCCTCTCCAACACTTGTTGTTTCCTGTCTCGTTAATTATAGCCATTCTGACGGCCGTGAGGTGATATCTCATTGTAGTTTTGATTTGCATTTCCCTGATAGTTAATGATGTTGAAGATCTTTTCATGTGCCTGTTGGCCATCTGTATATCTTCTTTGGAGAAATGTCTGTTCAGGTCTTTTGCCCATTTTTTAATTGGGTTGTTAGTTGTTTTGTTGTTGAGATGTATAAGTTCTTTATATATTTTGGAGATTAACCCCTTATCAGATGTATGGTTTGCAAATATCTTCTCCCAATTGTTAGGTTGTCTTTTTGTTTTGTTGATGGTTTCCTTTGCTGTGCAGAAGATTTTAGTTTGATGTAGTCCCATTTGTTTATTTTTTCTATTGTTTCTCTTGCCCGGTCAGACATGGTGCTTGAAAATATGTTGCTAAGACCGAAGTCGAAGAGCGTACTGCCTATGTTTTCTTCTAGAAGTTTCATAGTTTCAGGTCTTACATTCAAGTCTTTAACCCATTTGGAGTTAATTTTTGTGGATGGTGTAAGGTAAGGGTCTACTTTCACTTTTTTGCATATGGCTATCCAGTTTTCCCAGCACCATTTGTTAAAGAGACTTTCTTTTCTCCATTGTATGTTCTTGGCTCCTTTGTCGAAGATTAGCTGTTCATAGATGTGTGGGTTTATTTCTGGGCTTTCGATTCTATTCCATTGATCTGTGTGTCCGTTTTTGTGCCAGTACCATGCTGTTTTGGTAACTATAGCTTTGTAGTATATTTTGAAATCAGGGAGTGTGATACCTCCAGCTTTGTTCTTTTTTTCTCAGGATTCCTTTAGCTATTCGGGGTCTTTTGTTGTTCCATATAAATTTTAAGATTCTTTGTTCTATTTCTGTGAAAAATGCTGTTGGAACTTTGATAGGGTTTGCATTGAATCTACAGATTTCTTTAGGAAGTATGGACATCATAACTATGTTAATTCTTCCAATCCAAGAACACTGAATATCTTTCCATTTCTTTGTGTCATCTTCAATTTCTTTCAGCAATGTTTTATAGTTTTTGGTGTACAGAACTTTCACCTCTTTGGTTAAATTTATTCCTGGGTATTTTATTCTTTTTGTTGCAATTGTAAACAGGATTGTATTCTTCATTTCTCTTTCTGCTACTTCGTTTTTAGTGTGTAGAAATGTAGCTGATTTTTGTATGTTGATTTTGTATCCTGCAACTTTACCGTATTCGTTTGTTACTTCTAATAGTTTTTTGGTGGATTCCTTAGGGTTTTCTATATATAAAATCATTTCATCTGCAAATAATGACAGTTTCATTTCTTCCTTTCCAATTTGGATCCCTTTTATTTCTTTTTCTTCCCTGATTGCTCTGGCTAGGACTTTCAATACTATGTTAAATAGGAGTGGTGACAGTGGGTATCCTTGTCTGGTTCCTGTTCTTAGAGGGATAGCTTTCAGTTTTTCACCATTGAGGATGATATTGGCTGTGGGTTTCTCATATATGGCCTTTAGTATGTTGAGGTACTTTCCTTCTATACCCATTTTATTCAGAGTTTTTATCATAAATGGATGCTGTATCTTGTCAAATGCTTTCTCTGCATCTATTGAGATGATCATGTGATTTTTATTCTTCATTTTATTAATGTGGTGTA
This sequence comes from Diceros bicornis minor, assembly GCF_020826845.1. Taxonomy (NCBI): domain Eukaryota; kingdom Metazoa; phylum Chordata; class Mammalia; order Perissodactyla; family Rhinocerotidae; genus Diceros; species Diceros bicornis. Next base: position 50,104,601 of record NC_080763.1, read on the forward strand.
TCACGTTGATTGATTTGCAAATATTGAACCATCCCTGCATCCCTGGAATAAATCCCACTTGTTCATGGTGTATAATCTTTTTAATGTATTGTTGTATGCGATTTGCTAATATTTTGTTGAGGATTTTTGCATCGATGTTCATCAGTGATATTGGCCTGCAATTTTCTTTTTTTGTGTTGTCCTTGTCTAGTTTTGGTATCAAGGTAATGTCAGCTTCGTAGAATGAGTTAGGAAGCTTCCCGTCTCCTCAATTTTTGGGAAGAGTTTGAGAAGGATAGGTATTAACTCTTCTTTGAATGTTTGGTAGAATTCACCAGGGAAGCTATCTGGTCCTGGACTTTTATTTTTGGGGAGGTTTTTGATTACTGTTTCGATCTCCTTACTGCTGATTGGTCTATTCAAATTCTCTATTTCTTCTTGATCCAGTTTTGGAAGGTTGTATGATTCTAAGAATTTATCCATTTCTTCTAGATTGTCGAATTTGTTGGCATATAGCTTTTCATAGTATTTTCTTACAATCTTTTGTATTTCTGAGGTGACCATTCTAATTTCTCCTCTTTCATTTCTGATTTTACTTATTTGAGCCTTGTCTCTTTTTTTCTTGGTGAGTCTAGCTAAAGGTTTGTCAATTTTATTTATCTTTTCAAAGAACCATCTCTTGGTTTTATTAATTTTTTTCTATTTTTTTTAGTTTCTGTTTCATTTATTTCTGCTCTGATTTTTATTATTTCCCTTCTTCTACTGATTTTGGGCTGTGTTTGTTCTTCTTTTTCCAGTTCCTTTAGGTGCATTGTTAGATTGTTTATTTGAGATTTTTCTTGGTTGTTGAGATAGGCCTGTATTACTATAAACTTCCCTCTTAGAACTGCTTTTGCTGTATCCCATTAATTCTCTCATGTTGTATTTTCATTTTTATTTGTCTCCAGGTAGTTTTTGATTTCTCCTTTGATTTCTTTGTTGACCCAATCATTGTGCAGTAGCATTTTGTTTAATCTCCAAGTATTTGTGGCTGTTCTGAATTTCTTCCTGTAGTTGATTTCTAGTTTCATACCATTGTGGTCAGAAAAGATAGTTGGTATCATTTCAATATTCTTAAATTTATGTAGACTTGATTTGTGGCCTAATATGTGATCAATCCTGGAGAACGTTCCATGTGCATTTGAAAAGAAAGTGTATTCTTCGGTTTTTGGATTTAATGTTCTGTATATATCTACTAGATCCATCTGTTCTAGTGTGTCATTTAAGGCCAATGTTTCCTTATTGATCTTCTGTTTGGACGATCTATCCGATGGTGTAAGTGGAGTGTTAAAGTCCTCTACTACTGTTGTGTTACTGTCTATTTCTCCTTTTATGTCTGTTAATAATTGCTTTATATATTTAGGTGCTCCTATGTTGAGTGCCTAGATATTTACAAGTGTTATATCCTCTTGTTGGATTGTTCCCTTGATCACTATGTAATGCCCTTCTTTGTCTCTTTTTACAGTTTTTGTTTTAAAGTCTATTGTGTCTAATATGAGTATTGTTACCCCAGCTTTCTTTTCATTGCCGTTTGTGTGGAGTATCTTTTTCCATCCCTTCATTTTCAGTTTGTGAGTGTCTTTAGGTCTGAAGTGTGTCTCTTGTATGCAGCATATATATGGGTCTTGTTCTTTTATCCAACAGCCACCCTATGCCTTTTAATTGGAGCATTTAGTCCATTGACGTTTAAAGCAGCTATTGACAAGTATGTACTTACTGCCATTTTTTAACTTTTCTTTTCTCAGTGTTTTAGTAGTCCTTCTTTGTTCCTTTCTTCTTCTCTTACTCTCTTCCATTGTAGTTTGATGGCTTTCTTTAGCATTATGTTTGAGTTCCTTTCTCTTAGTTTTTTGAGTATTTATTATAGGTTCTGGTTTGTGATTACCATGGGGTTCATATACAGAATTTATGGTGTCTTTAGTTAGACCTCTGCCTGAAAACTCTACTCTTTAAGTCCCCTCCTCCTACATTTTATGTTTTGGATATTATATCTAACCTCTTTTTTGTGCATTTATATTCATTACCCTCTTATCATGGAAATAGATAATTTTTTTCTATTTGTGGTCTTCTCTTTTCCCCTTACATAAGTCCCTTTAGAATTTCTTGTAGTACTGGTTTCTTGGTGACAAATTCCTTTAAAATTTTTGCTTGTCTGGGAAGCTTTTATCTCTCCTTCCACTTTGAATGATAACCTTGCCAGGTAGAGTATTCTTGGCTGTAAATTTTTTCCTTTTAGCACTTTAAATATATCATGCCACTCTCTTCTAGCTTGTAAGATTTCTGCTGATAAGTCAGCTGATAGCCTTATGGGGTTTCCTTTGTATGTAACTTGTCTTTCTCTTGCAGCTTTTAGGATTCTCTCTTTATCTTTAATTTTGGACATTTTAATTACGATGTGTCTTGGTGTGGGCCTCTTTGGGTTTATCTTGTTTGGTGCTCTCTGTGTTCCTGTACCTGGATGTCTGTTTCCTTCCTTAGGTTAGGGAAATTTTCATCTATTATTTCTTCAAATAGATTCTCTACCCCTTTGTCTCTCTCTTCTCCTTCTGGGACACCTATAACACGGATGTTAGTGTGCTTGATGTTGTCCCAGAGGTCCCTTAGACTGTCCTCACTCTTTTTAATTCTTTTTTCATTTACCTGTTCAGCTTGGGTGATTTCTTCTAGTCTTTCATCCAGCTCACTGATCTTTTCTTCTATGTCCTCTACCCTGCTTTTGAGCCCCTCTAGTGAATTTTTCATTTCCAGTATTGTATTCTTTTTTTCTGATTGGTTCTTTTTTATATCTTCCATGTTTTTGTTGACATTCTCACTGAGTTCATCCATTCTTCTCCCAGATCAGTGAGCATCCTTAACACTCCTAGTTTGAACTCTCTGTAGGGTAGGTTGCTCGTTTCTGTTTCACTTAGCTCCTTTTCTGGGGTTCTGTTCTGTTCCCTTACTTGGAACATATTCCTTTTCCTCCTCATTTTGCCTCTTTCCCTGTGCTTGTGTCTATGTATTAGGTAGGTCAGCTACGTCTCCTGCTCTTGGATAGGTGATCTTATATAAGTGATGCCTTAGGAGGCCTACAGTGTGCTTCCCTCAGTTCTCAATGTTCCAGGAGTGACCCCTATGTGGGTCATGTGTGTCCTTCTGTTGTGGCCTGTTTGCTCTCCCTGTATGCGCCCAGGGAGGCCTAGTTATGCTTCTGGAAAGCTGTTGTAATGCTCAGCTGCTTGTAGTTGTTGTGGTCCCTTCAGTCTCTTTATCAGGTGTGGAGAGCCCCAGCACAGTTGGCTGAAAGTTCTAATATCACATTTGTATTGCAGTATTTCTTTTAAGTTTGTAGGCCCCCAGCGTGGCAGATTGTTAGGCTCAGAGGCTTACAATTACTATAAGCCTCCAGTCTTTGGTCTCTTGTCAGCTCTCTGAGGATTGCAGCTGGGTGGGGCTGGCCTCAGGCACGAGAACACCCAATTGTTTCAGGCTTTGGAAGGTGAGGCAAACCCCCATGTGGGTCTTTGAGAAGCACAAGTCTTCTGCAGCTGACAAGCCCTGCCACCCTCAGGTTCACCTACACAATCAAAACAGTCCTGCCTGTGCGCATGCCGTGACCTCTTGAAGTGGACCCAGTCTCTCCATGGCGGGAGCCCCACACACTCCACCACTGCCCCACACTTTCCACTCGCTACTTGTGCATGCTCTGCCCCACTGAAGTGGGCCCAGTCGCCAGGCTGCAGAGAATCCAATCACCAATCTATGCAGGCCCACAGGTTGCCTGAGGTCTTGTTGGGTGGGGCCAGTCCCTATGGTGGGCTGCCTGCCCTGGCTGAGCTGGATTAAATCGGTGCTCTAGTGGGTGGGGCATTCCCTGGCTAGCAGGCCCCAGGGAGAAATTCAATGGCATCTACCAGCATCTGTGTCAACACGTCCACACCAGACCACAACAATGGCCGCCACCAATGTCCCAGTCCTTGGAGAGGTCTCACCTGTCACTGAGATGTGCTCAAAGCCTATCAGGTTAGTCTCTTTTCACCAAAGCACTGTGCACCTCTCTTTCTGGTGATTTTAGGTTGCATTCAGAAACCGGTGAATTTGTGCGTGGGCCCTTTAAGAGCCGGTTTTACTTTCTTTGTGAACCAGCTTTTCTGGGGGTGCTCCCCAATGTTTTAGTAGGAGGCAAAGTCAGATATTCTGCCACTCGTCTCGATTGTGCTGGGTCCACAAAATGCCTACAGTGGGCACACTCCCTGGCTCAGGGCCCCTCTCCTCCAGGGAGGGCTGTGTACATTTGGGCTGCTCCCGGGCGGCCGTGAGGTGCTGCAGCTTGTGAAGGTGGTGTTTTTTCTCTCCAGAAGGGAGTTTCTGCCTCTTCCACCTCAATTAGGATTGTCCTTTGTTGCAGGAGGTCCTCATATCCAGTTTTCAGTTCTCTCTCAGGGCTAATTTTTCCACGAGTAGTTGTAAATTGGCTGTGTCTGCAGAAGGAGGTGAGTTCAGAGTCTGCTTATGCCGCCATCTTGACTTCTCCTCCTCACTCCCTTCCTTTAAACGTACATTATGGGGGTGTCTGTAAAGCCACAACGTAATAGATTTTTCTTTTAGGTCCCTGTTATAACTTAATTTTTTTATTAGGCTTTTGGAACAAAACTTTCTAGAAGTTTATTTTGGAATTTTGAAGTCTTTGCTTTCAAGTGGAATTTTTAAATGATCTTGTCTAATTGGAACGTTCCTGCTAACGGCCAATGTAATTCCCCTGAAGCTGGTGGCAGTTTGGTGGGACTCTAAGCAGCATATGGAGTGCAACCCATTTGCTGAACAGCATTTCTGTCTGACAATCTCTGACCACAAAATGGGGTACAACTGCATTTTTCTCCGACCATAATTTGGGCCCCCCAACTTGACGACTATCAAGGCAAGACCTCAAGACCAAAACAAGGTTAGTAAGAGTTTGCTGTTCTTTGTAAATATTTATGGCTTCTAGAACCTTAATTTTTGAGCAATTGTGCCAGAAGGTGACAAGGCTGGCTCTTCAAAGATTAAAGATTTCTCTGTTCCATGGCTCTTATACCTAGTGCAAAAAAGACAAGTTTTAGAAGCTCAAAGGAGCCCCAAAGTGGCCACTGTAGTTTTAAATTATCCCCGTTATCTTGCCATCCATTGACAGTTGTCCCCATTTTGTTAAGCTCCTACTAGTGTCAGCATGAAGCCATCGGAGTTCCAAGGGGAGGCTGCCTGTTTCGGAATTGGTCGGCTCTTAGAAGTGCCACTTAATTTTAGTTCCGTTTTACTGTAAAGTCTGAGTAATTTCTGGGGACACTGTAGTGGGTCAGAAATGAGCTGTTTGTGAGTGTCCCTCCCTAAATGGTGTGAACACCCTCTTACGTGCCTCGGTTTCTTCTGCCAGCGGTCTCAAACTGCTGTGGGTGCTCAGAGCATTGGACACAGATCTTTATGCGTGCACCCCCAGACGAACCTTTAATTAATTAATGTGAATAATCACAATGGAGTTTCCTATGGGACCACTTTCCGTCACAAGGATTTATCCTATGACACTTCCACTAGTTTCTCATTCACCTGAGAACGCCTTTTGGCTGGAAGGAGTTGGTGTCCCTTCTCTTCAAACCTGAACAAATTCAGACTCTCATTTCTCTATCAACCAATTTGTTCAGGCTTTATAGACACATTTCTTTCCAATTTAAAGCAAAATTGAAAAGGTCCGCTTGCCCTATTCACTCCAAAGCTCCCCTCAGGGTCCCCTGGCCTGGGGCATTCACCCTAGTTTCTTCTTGCTTAAAACCTGCCCTCTAGGTTCCTGTTTCCTAGGACATTCCCGCTAGGTTTCTCTTACCTAGGAAGTGGGCCAGCTTTAAGACAACTAGTGTTAAGGCTTGAAAGAGATCATATAAAACTCTGGAGCACTGACTTAAAATAAGGTGGTCCATATTTCAGGCAAACTCAGCAGGGTCACTGAAGAATGCAGTGAAGAATGCACCCCCCCCCAGGGTGAGGGATTCAATGTAGATTCCAGCTGGCGTCCACTTGGTTTTTCTGAAATTCTGCCAACTATTCCAAGAACTGCAGACACAAACAATCAATAATCAATCTCTAAGTCAAATGTGGTGAATTAATTATATAAGCCAATGTGAGGACTATATGGCCTGGGAGAATGACCTTCACCAAGGATAGAAGCATTCTGAAGAAGCGGGGTGTACAGCATCGCTATGTGCAATCCTGGAACAAGGGACATACATCACCTATGACGGGAATATCTCTTTTACTACAGTCACAGGATCCTTCGTTAGCATAGTAGTTCAGTCGTCATGAGATGAGCCCCGTAGGTCAGGGAAGAAATGCTTCTCTACAAAGAGATGCTGATAAGGGGGTGAGGCAGATATCCCTATCTTTAAGGGCATTATTCTTGGCTATGGGTCACTGTAAATGTTTACAGCCAATGTACGATGCATACTCAACAGGCCATGTCAGGCCTGTCTGGAAAAACAAGGTCATGCTGAATTAGTTTTAAACCCAATGGCTTCCTCATATACCTCAACATGTTAAGTTTTCTTATGTTTTTCATTTCTTCATCATCACCAATGTTGATGAGTTTGGCATAACCTCTGACAGTGTCCTGGCTAGTGGATGTTGGCCCATAGAGCCCACTACCCCGTCTATGCCGAGGATCTGGCAAGGCAAGGCAAGTCATCACATTGTGCATTGACCTGGGGTGCTTGGTACCCCTCCTGGTCCCCATGCTGTCTGCTGGGGTTATGGTGGTGGGGCTGGTGTCGGGGAAGATCAGTCACTCTTGGGATCATGACAGGATTCTCAGGCACCAGGCTGAGCTGTCCCTGAACCTCTGTGGAGGCAGGCCACTGTGGCTGGAGAGGGTGTGACCACGTGATGTGGGTGTTCATGCCACTGGGCTTTAAGAGAATCCATGCACATGTCCCCATCTGGCTCTGAATGTCTCATTCATTCAGACAAACCATTTTACGTGAGAAAGTCAGTGAGGCTGTGAATATACCTCAGGCTGAAATCTTGCAAACCATCCTATTGGACTCTGGGTCTCGCTTTCAGGAATATTCTCTCTGGGGTTACGAGAGAAAAGAGAGGCTTTAAAGCCGTTCAGAGAAGCCTTTCCCATGGCGTGGTCCTGAACTGTAGTGTCAGAGTCGAGGCTCATCCATTGCTGCAGGCTCTTCAGAGCAGCAGGAAGAGGAAAGCCCAGCCCACGGCCCAGAATTGCTCATTACTACCCTCACCTCACCTAACCTGTCTTGACAGCGCCTGGCTCCCAGCCTTGCCTCTGTTCAGCACCTCATTCCAGCCAGGTGCAGAGACCACCTAAGAGCCGGTTGGGCCACCATGCGCCTCAAACCACCAGCGTCGCATTCCCGCCGTGGCTCCATCGCTGCTGCCCCCATAACCAGCCGGGCAGGTAAGCGATGCCAGTTCCACCTTTGAGGTCTGCTTGCCGGAAGATCTTTTCACCTATTGTTGTGCAAGTCTGGGCTGGATCTAGGAAACAAGACCCCTGCAGGCGTTTCAGGCGGGACTGATGCCACACAGACCAAACCATACAAAATCGTGAGGGGAGCTGGGGGAGTGTGGTCAGGAGGAACCATCGCTGGCTTCCCCAGGCACCCAGGTTGGGGTCCCGGGTATCACAGGATGTTCATTGCTACAGGAGGCTGCTCAAACCCGCCTGCACCTCACCAAGGACCCCTGGCAGGCCACCCTCTCGAAATCTTAAGGAAACGCCCCAATTCTCCTTGTGGCGTGGTTCGGTGTGCCTGTGTGGGGTGCGTGCAGGCTCAGCTGTGTGACGGGGCCATGAGGACGAGGACATGTGGGCAGAGCCTCCGTCAACGTCGGCTCCCCAGGGCTGGGGCTGCAGTAGCTGGGAGGGCACTCCCTGCTCACCTTGCTGCTCTGGGGTGTATTGGGGGCCCTTGGCCACCCCTTCTCTGCTCGTTTGTGAGGGTGACCCACCTCCACACCCTTGCAATATTTCACCTTATGCTGGATGCTTGCCAGCTTCCCCTTTGTCCCTATTGTGTCCAGGTCCCAAGATGTATTTGTGACTGTTTGTGACCGTGATTGTGAGCTCTTGTCACAAGTCCTCACGTCTCTGTAAACTCTGTGGGAATGAAGACCATGCAAACGGGAAAAGCAGAGGCTGAGAATTTGGAGCTGCTTATGCCAGGGAGTCAGGGCAGAAGGGAGCGTGGGAGCCTTTGTAGTGTTGTTACATGTACACGTGTTAATTGTTACTATGTGCATATAATATATCCGTATATGGGTCTATAACGTGTACATGTAATACATATGACATAGTATATATGTTGAGATCTTAAAATGTTTTCTATGTATAGAAAGCTTCTTTACAGGAAAGGGGGGACTGGGGGACACCTGATGGGGGTCTGGGGAAGCAGGGTATCCCGTGATTGCTTGGGGAGTGCACTTGGCTTTCTCCCTTCAGTCCTATGCTGGAAGTGGGACAAACATTAGGGAAGCGTCAGTTACTGATCAAGGCCTGGAGGTTCAAGGCGACCGTACGGGGTGGTTGTTCACTTCCTGGGCTGGTCTGGAGTTAGAGGTCTGACTCCCTGCAGGTCTGAGCACAGAGAGCAGGCCACTGCAGTGGCGGTCCCCACAGTGAGGGGTTGGCGTGCTGGGCTGTGGCTGCAGGTTGTGGTCAGGGCTCTGTGTTCGTATGCGGTCTGGCCGCTGTCCGTTTGTGTGTTCAGTGTCTCACCACAATCCCTAAGCAGCATCTTCTGCATGTGAATCTGTGATGATGAGCCGGCAGCATAAATCTCCGGTGGGTCCTGGCCCCTCCTGGAGAGACCCCTGCAGACACTTTGTGCACGTGTGGGGGTGTGAGGTGGGCAGCAGGCTCCATACTTTGAAAGTGACCCCCAGGCGATGCACCCAGTCTGTGGTCAGTGGGACAAGGTAGGCTGTGGCCATAGTCCTCATCGGCACCCAAAAACCAGACCCTGTCCTGGCCAAGAGGGAGTTGAGGGGATTTTGAGTAAGAATGGAAACACAGGCTTATCTTGGGCTAATAAATGCATACCAAAATTAAGGCCCCTCCTGTGTAATTGAGATCTTTGCAGCTTTCTGCTGTGACCCCGGGTATGCTGGGCATGCATGTCCCCCTCCTGAGCCCCCAGGCTGTCTTTCCAGAAACAGGTGCAAAGAGACGTTCTGTGTCCTGACCCAGTTCCTCGGGCTCACCCGCCACCCTTGGATCTCAGAACAGCCTCTGCCAGGTTGGGCCTTTTGGGCTGAGCGGGTGTGGTCGACACAGGTGAAGGGAATCCTCTGGTCTCCAGCCTGCACGGTCATCTCGGGGACGTGCCCCACGGGGTCTTCCCTGCGAGAGCCTTGGCCCAGGCCTTCCAGTACCTTCCATGTTCACCAGAGTCATCCCTGGAGGTGTGGGGGTGAGTAGTACCCTGGGAGTCCACCACACTTCACCCTGCAAGTCCACCTGGAAGCAACACAGGAATCGTCTCCATCTGACTCCACTGTGCCCACAGTGAGACAATATTGGGGATTCACTGAAGGAGCCTAGGGAAAGGGTGACCTGTCTCCGGTGTCCACCCCCATAGCTGGAGTGGGTTGTCTTCCAGAACGGGAGGCCCTGTGTGGTCTTCTCAGAGCATTGCTCTGGAATCGGCTCCGACAGACCTGGCCCTCAGCCTCTGTCCAGGTGCATCCTTGGGACTCGTCCCTCGGGCTGTGGGTGCCCCGGGCCCCCTGGCTGTGCTGACGTCCTGCACCTTCTCCATCATCCCGCTGTCGGGCAGACTCTGGCCTCCCGGCTTCCTGGCTGCAGGTGGTCTGCTTGTCAAGAGGACTGGCCAGGCTGTAGGAGACAGAGAGAGGTGGCGACTAGAGAGGGACATCACCTGGATGTCTCCATTCAGGGCCGGGGCCACCCGGGGCTTGCTGCCCCTCCCAGCAGACGGCCCGCTCCTCTCAAGGGGCCTGAACCAGGCCTCCCCTCGCAGGTCTCAGACTATTCCTCCTCTCCTCTTTCTCGGTTGGGAGAAGGCTTGCTCTTGTAGGGGGGAGGACGTTTCCCCGCTTCCATGTTAGGCCCTTTTCCTAGAAAAGTATTGGTTTTCATGTCAGAGGCAGTTAGCTTGACTGGACTCAGACTCCACATCCATCTGCCGTGTGGTTGGCCTGAGCTGAAATCTCCACAGGTCTTTCAGCCTCCCAGCCGATGTTTCTCGCTGGGCCCTTTGGAGCCCCCCCCCCACCCGGTTGAAGGATCAGCCCAGGACTGAGCAGAAATTCCATGCTGATTTTGGGGTTCCTCTCTGGTGTCCCTCCTCTTCTGGACATCTCCCCTTCATTTCCAGCTGCTCTTGAAATGCAGCCCTGAATCCCATGACTTGAGCCCTCTTGCCGGGATGGTGGCGTGTCTGCTGTGTTCCCCTTGCACCTGCGGTGTGGCCTGGGGGGCACCTGCAGACGGACATTTCGAGGGCTGATCTTCTCCAGTGTCTGCTTGCTTTGGCCATTCTCCAGTGCCTTCAAACCATCATGGTTTTGAACAGTTTTTTCAGGGTTTATGATGCTGTCTGCAAGGGTTCATCTGATACAAGCTGCTCGCCCACGATGGGAATCAGAACTACCTTTGATATGGAGCAAGGGCTCGATCTGCTCACCATAAGATAAATGGCCATGCAGGTGGTGGTAGAGAAAGGGCTTTGATAAGTGATAGCTGGCACATGGGAGGATGGTGGACTACTGTCCTGAGAAAACCCATCTTAAAGGGAACTGATTTGGAAATGACTCATATAAGGCAAATGGGGCTGGGGCAGGGTCAGAAATGTGAGGTAGTTGGTGACCGAGGAAGTTGATGCCTCTCCACAGTGGACCTGCTGCATGCCACGCTCCTGAGGACTCTGAGAAAACCTCAGGTACTTCTTCATCTGGGACAGAAGGAGTGGTTTGGGTAGAGGAAACAAATTTTCTGCTAACAAGTTATTCTTTCTCCTGGTTACAGATCAGTCTGCCTACATGCAGTTCTAAGCGTTTTTCTAAAGCACATTGTGAGAATAAGACTGGGAGGGGAGCATGTGGCCTTGGGGGTGAAGTTCTAAGAGTCCTTTGGGCAGAGGTGACCATCTTTCATATTTCTTATGACGTGTGAAGCTTAGAATTGGTCATTTTAGCTTCTCAATGATCCCGTGAAATGCTGAGTCAGGAGGAGGGCTGTCAGCAAGTTCCTCCCTTATCAGCCGTCCTCCTCCTGCTGTTCTGCAAGGCAAGCTCAGAAACTTTGGTTACTTTGTTTCCCATGTTAACCTTATGCGTACAGGCCCAGGTTCATCCTAATCCAGGGAAACTTGAACTCCTTTGTCCTCGGTTTCACATTCCCTCACGTGGTTTTCATTTTCATTTCCATGTAACTAGTGTGGTTTTTCTTACGTTTAATGGCTCTTTGGATATCTCTTGTGAGGCGTCTGTTAATTCTGTGGCCTATTTCACTACTGAATTATGTGATGTTTCTAATTGACTTGCAGGAGTTCTCTGTATATTCTGGACATGTTGTCAGTTGTCTGTTTGTAGGAAATATTGTGAAAGACTCTAAATGCACCAAAGATGACTTCTGTCTTCAGTGGGAAGCACGGCACTGTCTAGCACCCCCCTCCAGGTTACCCAACTCAGAGGGGGCTCCACACTCTTCATTGTCTTTGAGCTCTTTCACAGCTCAGTAAGTTGTAGAGAATGGAAGGCGATGGGAATTCTCTTCTCCGGAAGGATGGTTGATTCTTCCCTGCCTCCCGTGGAGAAAGCCAGGTGCATTCAAAAATGCATCTGCTGATAAACTCTTTTTAGCATTCTTGATTCCACTATATCAGTGAGGGACTTTGAACTCTACTTTAAACTGCTTGTAACCCCTTAATTAATGAGTTAAATAGTCTTTGAAATGTGTTCATTATCTGTCTATATGAGAGTCGTGATCACCATGTTAAAACCTGTCCTCTAACATGTTGCAAATGTCTTCTCCCCATGGCTCCAATTATCCTGGGTCGAGGAAGTTCTGTGACCGGGGCAGGGGGTGCCCGAGACCAGATGTTGAGGAGCAGTCCCGAGGGAGGCCGGCCACCCTGTTTCTCCAGGGCTCTGGGTCTGGGTGCTCCCCCGGATAGCTTCCCTTAGCCTCTTCTGTTGTGTGGCCTCACAGCCCCACAGTTTCCCCTCACAGCACTTATCACAGCGTCCTTACATCACTGTTTGCGGGATCATGTACTTCACTTCTGGGGAGACGGATGCAGGTGGCTACTGAGTGGGAGGGGCCCGCACAGACCCAGGCTGGGGGAGGGTGGGTGCATTCTGCTGAGTGCATTAGGGAAGACTGACAGAGGAGGAGGCGTGGAGTTCAGAGCTAAGAGAAGGCTGTGTAGGATTTGCGAGGTGTGTAGAGGCAAGGGACACTAGGAGAAGGGAACAGCAAGGACAAAAACTTGGGGCAGGAGGAAGCGTGAGGGACCAAGGTAATCGATATCTGAGTACACGGGGACAGAGCACTGTGTGTATGTGTTCCTAGACCTAACTCCCCCTTTTCTGGGTGAATTGTGTTCCCGAAATTCATATCTTGAACCCGTCACCCCCAGGACTTCAGAATGTGGCTGTCTCTGGAGAAGGGATCTTTCAGGTAATAAGTTAAAATGGAGTCAGTAGGCTGGGCCCTAATCCAGTGTGACTGGTGTCCTATAGGAAGAGGGGTCAGGGCACAGACACTCGCAGAGGGAGGCTGGGGCGAGGACACGGGGAGAAGAGGCCGTCTACATAGCCAGGAGAGAGGTCTCAGCAGAACCCCACTCTGCTGACACTTTCTCTGGGACATGCAGCCTCCAGATGTGTGAGAGAACAAATGTCTGTTGTTCAGGCCGCCCAGGCTGGTCATTGCAGCAGCCATGCTGACTCATACACACCCAGCACGGGGGTCTTGCTTCTGGCCATGACCAGTGCTGGAAGCTCCTCCTTTCCCCAGTCCCCAGGCTGGCCCTGCTCCCCACCAGGCCCCGTCAGCCTCCTCGCCCCTCGTCATTGCCCCGTTTCTGGGCTGCCTTCCTCACCCACGCAGCTCCAGGTGCTGGAGGAGAGCTGAGGGCGGGAGGAGAGGAAGGGCTGGAAGGTTCTGCAGCTGGGAGGGTGTGGAGGGAGCCCCTGGTGGTCGATTCAGCCAGGCTCCGGATTTCACAAGGCATGTCAACATAGTGAGCTATGGAATTTTTAAGGATGTTTTATTGTTGTTTTAAGAAAAGAAATGGTAAAGAAAATCAGTGGGCTCTAGAAAGTTAAAAAGAAGGAAGAAAGCTACGCAAGCTACAACTATGGCCTTTTCTTTGAGCAACCTTTCTGCGATTTGTCCCCCAGTAGTTGGGACAGGGGTCTGCCTGTCCTTCCCGTGTGCATCCCTGTCCTTCGCATCTGGAGAGGGCGACTAGGAGTTCCTTCAGCACCTGAGGGGTGATTTGGTCCAGGGGTTGTGAGGCCAGGGGTCTGAAATTGGTCCACTTGGTCAGCTCCCCAAGGCCATGGGCTCTCTCCTCGGGGGTCTCTTCTCTCACCTCTGCCCCATGGAGCAACTGTACTTCCTGTGGACCGTGACTCAGGCCCCGCCGGCTGCAGGATTGGGTGGCTGTGCCTGCTGCCCTGATCTCCTGCCGTCCCTCCACCTCTGTCCACCAAGGCCACATCCCATCCACTTGGGGACCTGGTCAGCAGGCCCCTCTCCAGGAGGCCCGCCTGGCCGGATGTCCACCCCTCCCAGGTGGTGCCGCCCACATCCACCGGGGATCCCACAGTGGCCACAGCCCAGGCCCTCCTCTGAGTGGTCTCCCTGGGTGGAGAGAACCCGAGTGACGGTTAGGGGCATGTCCAGACTCTTCCTTGTTGGTATATGATGGCCTCGTGTCTTCCTGGCCTTGGCAGCAGATGTTCCCACTCAAGGATCTGAAACCGCGTGTCTCCTTCCTGGAAGCCTGCGTCCTTGACCCCGGCGTGGATGCAGTTTGCATGAAGACCCGTCCCTGTCCAGACGGACGTGGCACATTGGTGCTCCACCTCCTCCAGGGGGACCACATACGCGGACCCCAGGGAGGTGCTGGTGAGCGATGTTCGGCCCTGATTCCTCAGGCCCAAGTGTTTCTTGGTGGCTGCTGGGGAGGGGCCAATTGGCGTCCATCAGCTCAACTCAGGCTTATAGCTGCCGTCCACTTGGTTTTCCAAACAGGAGTCGGGGGTAGGAGGCAGCGTGCAGTGACCATGACGCCAGAAAGCACGCTGCGGGCCAAATGGGGCAGTGAGATCAGCGTGTGGCGAGGTCGAGAGGCAATAGAGCAGGTCTGGGTGGCAGGCTGAGCGTAATGAACTGAAGGACCCAGATCTTGTCTGGGGTCTGGACCAGCCCGGGACGCTCACACCGGAGGAGTGGCCCTAGGCCCCCTGCCCGATGGTATTCCTGTAGTCGGGGACCATCGTCTCCTTCAGCTCCACCACCGAGGAGAAGATCCACTTCACCTGCAGCAGGCGGGCGAGGGGGTGAGCATGGTCTGGACCGCAACACCAGCCTCCCGCTGGGGCCTGCCCTCCCTGTACCCGGGGCTATCTAACCTTGGGGGTCCAGGAGGGGATGACATGGGGACATGGCCGGGACAGTTAGGTGACAAAGAGGGGATAAATGGAGACAGTGAGGGGACAGTGAGGGGACAGGGTGAGGGCAGTGATTGGACGGAGAGGGAGCGGTGAGGAGACAGTAATGGGAAATGAGGCGACTGTGTGAGGAGACAGTGTGAGGACCGCAAGAGGACAGGGAGGGGAAGTGAGGGGACAACGAGGGGACAGTGGCGGACAGTGTGTGGACAGTGAAGGGATGGTGTGTGAACAGTGATAGACAGTTTGAAAACATGGTGGGGACAGTGAGGGGACATGGTGAGGACAGTGTGTGGACAGCATGGTGACAGCAAGGGGATGACGTGGGGATGGCCTAGCCCACCTTGAAGAGGGTGACGGTGGCGCTGTAGCACACGCTGAGCAGGAAGAGCGTGATGAAGATGGAGATGGTGGTCCACAGCCCGTCCAGCTCCCCGTCCTGAGTCTCGACACAGCTCTCGTCCAGGACCATCTCTGGACAGGGAGGAGGTGGTCAGTGCTGTGCCTGCCCGAGGGGGCCTGGCGCAGAGTTGGCAGGGCCTCGGGGCGTGGTTCCCTGTGTGGCAGGGTGGGCGGGGCAGGTGGGAGCCCCAGCTGGGCTGGGCCAGCAGGGCCCTGAGGTCAGTCTCTGGCCTCAGCTCCCCCATTCCTCCAGCTGGTACCCCGAACTCAGCTGAGAGCCCTGACCCAGCTCTCAACCTGGCCGGTGGGGGACAGCCCTCTCCTCTGCTCTGCCCTGCGCTGGGGCCCTCTGGGTAGAAGGTGCCCCAACGTCTGCAGGACAGAAGTTCAGGCCCCACCTCCTCTCTCCTGGGGACCAGGCCCAGAAGGCGGAGGGTCAGCAGAGCCTGTCCACAGTGAGACAGGGTTGGGTGTGTCCCCAGTGCATGAGTGGTGGGAGTGCTGGGGATAAGCGGGGTGTGAGGGGATTTCTGCGTGTCAGGGTGGGGGTGTATGTGCCCTGGGGAAGAGGAGGGCCAGTTGTCAGAACTGGTCAGAGTGGTCAGTGTGAGGATGAGGCCTGAGCAGCCCCCGAGGTGTTGGAGGCTGTGGGGCCCATCAGGTGTCCACAGTGAGTCTTCACGGGACCAGGCTCCATGCTCTGTTGGGCATGTGCAGGTTGCCCTTGTGTGAACTCCAGTGTGTAAGGCCTGCTGTGTGTGTGTGTGCTCACGTGCGTGTGTGTGGAGGTGGTGTGTTGGCTGGCACTGCTCGGTGAGAGGGGCTTGTTTTCAGTGGGTCTGGGCTCAGTGTCCACGTGGGCGTCAGGGACTGTCCCTTCTCTGGGCTCTCAGGGCCACCTGCCTCTGCTCCTTTGGGGTCTGGGAGTGAGTGTCCCCACGAGTAGGCAGGCCTGGCCCCAGACAGGGCAAGGCCAGGCAGAGCCACCTGGCCTGAGGGAGGCCGGTGGCCTGATCTCAGAGTGCCTGAGGGTGAAGCGGGGCCTGTGTCCACACCACGGGCCAGGCAATTGTCCTGCGAGAATCAGAGCCATCAGGTGGAGTCGGGGTGACCCAGTGGACAGGGAACTCAGGGGACAAGGACAGGTCACAGCTTGGGCTCCTACAGAGGAGGGACAGCCTGTGCACACATTTCCCTGAGGGGCTCCAGAGGGGTTTCTCCTGTTCCCTGGCCACATTCCAGCCCCGAGCAGCTGCTGCTGGAGGGGGACCCAGAGGAGCTGCCGCCTCTGGTAAAGCCCCCTCCCCTCCTCGGGCAGCCCCTCCAGCCGTCCTGGGCGGCCTGCACAGCCCAGAGCTCTGGGTCCTGCCTGAGTGGGACCCACTCTCTCCCCTAATGGTGACACTGTGGTCTCAGAGCTCGGCTGCCCCCCGCTCCCCAGTGCACCTGAGCTCTGCCTCAGAAAGAACCATGACATCGTCGCAGGGTCCCAGGGCCATGCTGGGTGCTTTATTTCATGCCAGCGGGCCTGGGAAGTATGTACACAGGAGTGGGGGCTCAGGTGCCCTTGCTGGACCCTGAGAGCCCGAGGAGACGGAGGGCTTTCAGGGGTGCCAGGCATGTGGCTCATTTACCCGGAGACTGGGAGGTGAATTTCTCCGTGTAGTGATTGTGGAGAGCCTCGTGCATCACCGCACATGTGAACTTGACTCCCTGCTTCCACCTGCTCGTCTCCACCGAGAGCTTGCTGTACAGGAAGTAGGATCCGTCACTGTCCAGCTGGGGTGGGGTGGTTCTGTACTTGCCCTCCGGCTCTGACTCCCCGTTGCTCTGCCACTCGACATTGACCTCAGATGGGTAGAAGTCTTTGACCAGGCAGGTGACGCTGACCGTGCTCTTGGCCAGCTCCTCCTGGTGTGGGTTCAACACGTACACCTGCGGCTCCCGGGCTGGCCCTGTGGGAACGGTGATCAGTACAGTTGGCCACTCCTTGTGCCACCCCTGGGGACCCTCCCCACACCCGTCCGTCCTGCTCTCACCTTTGGCCTTGGAGATGGTCCTCTCTTTGGGACCTGAATGGGCTTCAATGTTGACCCTACACTTGAACTCCTTTCCACTCAGCCAGTCCTGGTGCTGGATGGGGAGGACGCTGACCACGCGGTAGGTGCCATTGGACTGCTCCTCCTTTGACTTTGTCTTGGCTGTGCTCACCTCCGTGCCGTGAACATACCAAGTGACCTGGACATCGGGGTTTTTCGGGCTCATGTCCACCACCACGCAGGTGACCTCGGGTGTCCGGGAGATCATGAGGATGTCCTTGGGTTTCGGGGGAAAGATGAAGACTGAAGGCCATCCTGGACATGGGGTGGGAGACACAGGGGGTGTTCAGCACCTGGGTGGGCCTCCTCTTGGGTACCCATCTCTCCACCGCCCACGCCTGTGCTCCGTGCACTGCCCAGGGGTGGAGGGCGAGGATCGACTGACTCACCTGGGCATTCGGGAAAAATAGGGCAGCACTTTGGTTCTTTTACGACTGCAGAGAGAGCAGACTAGGGGTTACCGGGGCTGGAGGGAGACCGCCTTCGGGTGAGCTGAGGTCAAGGCCGTGTTTGCCAGGTCTGAGTCTAGCACCCACCTCTGTGATCCCAGGGGCTGGGTTAGGGGTATCCAGCCTGCCCCCACCCTGGGCATGGCGGAAATGCCAGAGGACCCCTCCCTGAGCTTGGGAGGCCTCCCCTGCCTCCCTGGCGTTCAGGCAGGAGGGCTGACCCCAGGCCTGTCTCGTAGGGAATGCCCTCCATGCAGGCCCTCCTCTCACCGACTCTCTTGTCCACCTTGGTGCTGCTGGCCGGGTGGTCTATGTTGCAGGTGTAGGTCTGGCTCTTCAAGCTGCTGCCAGGCACGGTCACCATGCTGCTGAGGGAGTAGAGCCCCGAGGACTGCAGGATGGACGGGAAGGTGTACACGCCACTGGTCAGGGAGCCCGAGTTCCAGGACACGGTCACCGGCTCTGGGATGTAGCTGGAGACCAGGCAGCCCAGGGCCACCGTGGATTCAGGTATCTTCCCACAGCAGGGGGCCAGTGGGAAGACTGATGGGGCCGTGGTGGAGGCTGCAAGAGAGGAGGCCGTGTGACCACCAGGGCCTCACCTTGCAAGCGTCCTGGAGCAGCGCTGAGCCCAGTGCCCATGTGCTTCCAGAATGTCTACTGAGTAGATGCCCCGATGGTTTCCTGTCCCCCAGGACCAGGTGCCACTGCAGCCACCGGCTCGGGACTGGTCAGCCCAGTCAGCGCTGGATGACCACCAGATTAGAGCTCCCGGGGGCCCCTGTCCCCTTGTCCCAGCCTAGGCATCCAATGGGTGGCCAGCCTGACCAAGCCCTTGGTCGGAACCCTGATCAGAGACCCCTGCTCCTGGCCAGTTTCTGCTGGTCCCTGAAGCCCTCTGCCATATCGACCAAGCCTGGCCCTGCCCGGGCCGAGTGGGCATCTCTTTGGGTGTGGTGGGTCGGTGCCCCACACTGCCAGTGTCTGCTCCCGGGTCCTCAGCCTCTAAGAGACCTTGTCATGGCCTGTTTCCGCTTGCCAGGCCCCGTGTCTTGTGAGTCAACACTGCCAAGGCACCACGGACCCATGTACCCAAGCTGCACGGACCCCATCCCTGCCCTGGACTGAATCTCTCCCTTGGACCCTCTCCCAGCCCTGGACCTTCTCCCTTCCCTGGACCCCATCCCTGTCCTGGACTCCATCCCTGGGAGTTTCCTTCTCCTCCTCCCATCTGTCCCTGTGGCCCCCTAGCCCAGGCTCCTAAATCTGCCTCTGGGCTCACCGTCCCTCCTCAGGTCCTCCTGGCATGGCTTCCTGAGCTCACCTCCAGCCCCTCCACCCAGCACCCCCACCCTGCACCATCCCTGCTTTTGGGCCTGTCCAGCTCCTTGCTCACTCCAGAGCCCTCCTCCAGCCATGATCCTTCCCGAGCCAGCCTGCCCCTCGGCATGGATGGGAGCCGTGCATGTCCCTCGGCCCTCCTCTCCCCTTGGTGCCAGCATCCCCAGGCCCCAGTGCGGGTCGGGGTGCACCCCCTACCCACACACCCAGGCGAGGCCTGTCCCCTCTGACCTTGACTCCTGTCTGCTCAGCCCCAGGGCCCTGCACGGACTCTCCCCAGGCTAGCAGCCAAGGATCAGGTCCCAAATGGGCCTCTCACCCTCTGGGCAGTCCTCTGGGTCCACTGCCTTGTGCCACCCCACACTGCTTCTGCATGCCTGGCTCCCCATCCCACATCCCCACAAGCTTTTGGAACAGGGCTGGTGTTCCTGGACCCAAGGGCTGCATCCCATTGGGTCCCCTCAGGGCTAACCCCCTGCCCCTTCAGCCCCAGAGACCTCGATCCCAGGGTCCCCCTCTATCCCAACTCACCATCCGCCTGGCAACTCAACCAGCTCAGACTCTCCTCCTGCACAGGGAGGACACCTGAGCCCCTTGAGCCCCAGCTGTCCCTGCTCCCTGTAGCTGCTCAGCCCCCACCAGCTGAGGTCTCTGTTTAGCTCAGGTCCAATGCCCTTCGTCCCCTAAGCTCATGGGCAGTTCTCTGCCCCCTTGTGCCCTTCCATCCTCCTGCCCACCCTGGCAAGCTCTGCCTGCTCCCACGGAGTTTCTGAGCAGCCCCTGCCCCGCCTTACCCTCCCACCTGCCTCAGCTCACCTGCCCAGCTCTGCTTGCCTCCCTGGAGCTCCTGGGGAGCCCCTGCCCCGTCTTACCCTCCCATCTGTCTCTGCTCGCCTGCCAAGCTCTGCTTAACTCCTGGAGCTCCTGGGGAGGCCCTGCCCCATCTTACTCTCCGACCTGTCTCTGCCCACCTGCCAAGCTGTGCTTGATCCCTGGAGCACCTAGGCAGCCCCCTGCCCCATCATACCCTCCCACTTGCCCAGCTCACCGATAGTTGCTCCGCCTGCCCCTCTGGAGCTCCTGGAACAGGTTCTGCCCTTTGGGGCCTCCCACCTAGCCTGCTCACCTGTAGCTGCTCTGCCCTTTGTCCCTCGAGTGTCTGGTCCATTTCAGCCCCCTGCCCATTCTGCCCTATGATCCCCTTGCTACCAGAGCCCTTAGCTTAGCCCAGGGCACTGGGTCTCCCCAGGGCTGACTCTGCCCCTGCCCCTCCTGCTTGTTCCAGAGCCCTCTGCCCAGGTTTGCCATTTCTCCTTGTCTCATTCCTTTCCCAGCTCGGGTTTTGCCTCCTGGAGCCACCAGGTGCCCACCTTCTCTCTGGCCAGCTCTTCCCTAGAAGACCCCCATTCTGCTGTGGTCCCCTCCTGGAGGACCTCCTGCCCCTAGCTGGGCCTCACACTCTTCTTGCCCCTCACCACCCTTGGAAGCCCCATCTGGAAGCCCCCTCTGGACCTTTATCCCTCCAGTTGCCGGGTCAGTTGCCCTGTGCCCACCAGCTCGCAGCCCCTGGAGCCCCGCCTCCTGTTCCTGATCCTCACTGCCCGACTCTCGACGCCCCTCCTATAGCCCACTGAGCTCCTGCTCAGCCCTGTGCTGTCTGAGTTCTGAGCACATGGGAGCCCACGCTGCCCCCCTGCTCTGCTCCTGGCTCACCTGCTGCCCTCAGCCATGGCCATAGCCCAGGACCCCACGGCCACCACCTGTCACCCTGCCGGGGGGCTTGAGCTGTGTCCATTGGCCTGGACAGGATCCTTAGGCCACCTGGGAGTCCTCTTCCTCACCTGTGCTGAGCCAGTCCTCTCCCTGTGTCCTATACTCAAACCTGTCTGTCCATCTTGGTGTCCGTCCTGCAGCAGCTCAGCTCCTGCCCGGCCCTGCCCTCAGCAGAGCTGGCCAGTGGCAGCCTCCAGGCTTCTGGCCTCCCAGCCCACCACGTTCCTCGAAACCCCTGGGTCCTGCCAACCTGTCAATGTCCATCAGCCTCCAGTGTGTCCAGCTCTGATGGCATGCACATGCCTCTGCCCGTAGCTTCCTGGTGTGGGCTCTGGGTCAGTGCTGTGGCCTGTGGGCAGCCTGTCTTCCCCCGTGCTGGCTCAGCTTCTCGAGCCCCTCTGTGACATCCCTGAGGACCTGACTCCCCTCCGCTCCTGTGAACGTTTCCACTGTCCCCACTCCACTCCCTCCCCCTCCTCTGTGGGGACCCCACTCACCGAGGGTGGGGATCGCCGGGTTGGCTGCCCCTCAGCCCAGCCGGGGTCTCTGAGGCATCCCTGCCCCCTCTGTGCTCTGGCTTCAGGCACACGTGGTTCCTCACAGCCCTGTGCTCTGTGCCCACTGCCCGGCTCCTTGGAGTTCATAGCCGGGTCCTCCGAGGTGTGAATGCCTCCCGACAGCCCTGCAAAGACTAAGAACGGGACTGAAACCAGGGGCTACCTCTTGCTTCCTGAAGTTCCCTTTTCTTCTAGGTGGTTTGTATCTGAAAAGGCCTGGGGGGAGTCCAGACATGGCCGAGGCTGCCTCACGTGGGTGTGTGGGAGTGGAATGAGGTTGGTCCCTGTGACCCAGGGGAGAGTCCCGGAAGCCCGGCATTATGTGCTGCTCTTTGCTCTCTGCTTCCACAGGGATTACGCCTCCTGGGCCCACCACAGTCCCGCGTACCTGAGCCTCTCACCAGAGCCCTCTCATTCCCCTACCCCAGAGGGCACGTCTCCCTGCCTGGGTCAGCGTGCAGTGTGGACACAGGCTGTCCTGCTCACAACCCGCAGCCCAGCCCAGGGCCCCGTCCTGTCCACCCACCAGGATGGCCTCCCAAGTAGAAAGTTGTCTTCCTCTGGGTCCCTGCTTCTTCCCTCTTTCCCTCTCTGGCTCCATCCAGGGCCCAGATCTCTAACAGAAGGATGGTGCAACACCCGGGGTCAGAGGGAAGCTATTCTCCCAGCCACAGCTGTCCTCCGGGGGATGGACAGAACTCTGAGGTGCAAGGACAGAGTTCACGGTGGTCACTGGGGCCCGAACGTGCTCCTCCATCTGAGAGACAGTGTGCAGTCCCTGTCCTCCCGTGTGGGAGCCGAGACCCAGCCGTCCTGTGTAGGAGGGGACACGGACGCTCAGTGTCTCGTGTCTTGGAGTGCCGCGGCTCACTCCAGGCCCTGTGTCCACCCCTGGGCTGCCCTGTATCTTCCACGTTGGGCTTTCGATTGGGGACCCCTGGGAGGCACCGTGGCTTCCACCCCAGAATTGCCAGGGGCTGGGAAGGTGACTGGAGGGTGTTGGACCTGGCTTCTTCCAAGTGGTCGGTGGACACGGGCTTGTGCTCTGGTCCCTTCCCGTGGGCTGGGAGCAGACTACAAGGCTGTAGAAAGTGAACCTTCTAGGAGGTGCCCTCAGACATATAAGGAGAGCTGGCCCTCCCACCCACTGGTGTTTGCAGCGCTCTTTGGCCTCAGGTGTCCCCAGAGCCAACCCACATCCTCCAACAGTCTCCTCCAGATCCCTCTGCCTCCCCTGCCATCAAATCTTCATGCCACTTGCTACAATTGGGGGTTTTCTCAGAATAGCACCCACTTCCAGGTCCCAAATCCTGGTCCGGTGGCTCATGGGTGTGCAGTGGGCCGCCACACAGCAAGAAGGTTGCACAGCTAGCCCGCTGATTTTGTTGCGGTGTTGGCAGCTTGCAGGTGGTGCCAGGCTCTGTGGGTGGGGGGCACTCCTCTCTGCTCCACTCACATTAGTGAGAAGCTAGAAGGCTCCCCCTGGGGTCCGGTGACGGGGCTGGGTGCCCCCGTGTTCCCCTTCTGTCTTCATGAGGCTCTCTGTGGGGATTCCCCAGCACTGCCCTTTTGCATAAGTGGACTGCTGCTCAGTGCCTGGGCCTGACTCCCCGGAGAAGATCTGTCTTGCTCTCGGAGATCCAGCCGCAGCCCCAGTGGGGCCCTGTCCCCATGGAGGGGGTCACGTAGGCCCTGGGATCTGGGGAGGGAAGTGAACCCTCCCTCTGCATGGGGCATGGCCATGTCATGGAGGAGCCTGTGGTCCTGGAAATGTTGCTGTGACCACTTTGCAAAATGCCATTGGCCACAGCCTTGGTGAAGGGAGTGCCCTCTGGTCCCTCCCAGGAGGAATTCATGATAAATCTACCACACACTCCTGGCTCCTCCAGCACGGCTTCCTCTCCACTTCGCCCACGAGCTCTGCCATCTCTCCCACTTATGGCAGGCCACCCTCGATTCATGACATGGGCAATTGGTCACAAGCTCTGCAAGCTGTGATCATCGCTACAGTTGCCTAAGAATCACATTCATCTATATAGTTTGTGGTCAGTGAAATGTTGACGCAAATAATCCATAATAAATCTATAGATTAAAACTGGGGTGAGTTTATTATATGAGCCAATCAGAGGACTGTATAACCAGGGGGAGCCACCTTCACCAAGGAACGAGGCACTCTGAGGATGTAGGGTGTACAGCATGGTTAGTTACCGTCTTGGAACAAGGAACAACCATCGAGTATAACAGGAATGTCTCTTTTTACTACAGTCACAAGGTGCTTTATTGCACATCAGGTCGGTGGTCACAGGATGAGCACAGAAGGTCAGTAGTGAATCCTTAGTTTCTGGGAAGAAATACTTATCTATAAAGAGATACTGATATGGGGGGTGAGGCATACATCCCCATCATTTTTTCTGTGTGTGAGGAAGGTAAGCCCTGAGCTAACATCTGTCGCCAATCCTCCTCTTTTTGCTGAGGAAGACTGGCCCTGGGCTAACATCCGTGCCCATCTTCCTCCACTTTATACGGGACGCCGCCACAGCATGGCTTGACAAGCAGTGCATCAGTGTGCGCCTGGGATCTGAAACCTGGGCCGCGGCAGCAGAGTGAGAGCACTTAACCTCTACGCCACCTGGCCTCTCCTACATCCCTCTATTTAAGGGCATCATTCTCGGCTTTGGGTAATTGTAAACGTTTACAGTACATGTACAGTGCATGCTCAACAGGTCATGTCAGACCTATCTGCAAAACAAGGTCAAGCTGAATTAATTTGAAACCAAATGGCTTCCTTATAAATGATGATATATCAACTTTTCTTATTCCTTTTCATTTATTCATCATTTTCCCCTTTTGATTGCTAATCTTTTGATAGGTAGTATTGATGATCAAAATATTACCCCTCGGTGGCAAGGGTGGTTGCTGCCTGCCCTGGGTCCATCATGTCCCTTGGTGCTAGGTTTATATCTTATTTATCTGCCCAGTTTCCACACTGGGGGGAAATAGTTGAACAAGCATAGATGTATACTAACAGAGGAAGCATTTCAAAGGTTATATACATTTTCACTTAATTTTAGATTGTCACCCAAACATTGTATGGGTGCTTTTACATGAGTCCTTATGCTACATTGTGTACAATTATGGAACAGGTATAGTAACAAGGATGATTATTCAATACTTGAAATGATTAATTTAAAAACGAGTTCTTAGGCATAGTCTTTATCAGAAAAGGAAATTCACCAGGGTTGTAATGTGATCGACCTGAGCAGTCATTACTCTAGCCTGCATGCTAAACTTACAACACCGAGTAAAGGAGAAAACAATTGTTTGAATACTATGATTAATACAAGAATTCCAAGGAATAACAGATACAAGAATTGCAAAAGGGAACCAATACCTGAAGGGAGCCAACCAAACAAATCAAGACTGGGTGTAGGATCACTTAGGGCATTCACTTGCTTTTTCACGTGCACCAGCAGAGATGACACATGGGAAGATCCATCAGGTATAAAAACACAGCATTCAGTTAGAATGACTGCACATGTACCACCTTGAGATGCAAATAGAATATCTAAGGTCATTCTAATTTGAAGCACAGCCTTTATCATTAAAGACCTTTCAGTATTTAATAAGGCTTTTCCTGCCTGACTATGGTTAAGGGTTGTTGAGTAAATTTACTCAGAGCCTCTTTGTGATATGACATCTTCTAGCCCCAAAGAAGCAACAAATATGGTGGCTAGGTGGTCGTACTAGTGGAACACTGAGTGAGCCCACCTGGCCTTACTGAGAGTAAGATTGAGAGCAGATTTTAGACCAGGGCAGATCCTTCCCTGCATCGAAGTGAAGCCCAGGGTGCAGTGTCCTAGCCATTAATAGAAAGTAGCAGGCATTCTTGTGGCTAGACAGGATGTCCAGCCCAGTAATGTCCCTGCTCATCCTCTAAGTAAAACCCATTTGTAAACCAAATGAGATAATAAAATGTAGTCATGGTTGTTTTCCTCCTGTGGTGCTAGAAGCAAGGCAGAAGAGTTAAGATAATGACTAGAATAACAAGATGGTAACATTATACCAGGACGTACTAGAAATTTTTTCCAAAAATTACATATAATTTCTAAAACACTTGTATTAATAGCAATACGTTTGAAAGGATGTTCATAAAGGAGACTTAGCATGACTTATTTGACAATGCTTCCTACCTAATATGACATACCAAACATGTCTAATTAGTTTAGTACTTCCCTCTTTAGAGGAAGAGAGAAGAAATTCTTTGAGGAGCCCCAGGATCCCACTGGAAATTCTTAACGCTACTTTCAGGTCGAAAGAAAGAGTTGATTTAGGATTTGAATTTTGGGGAAGTCAAAAATATCAAAAGGTTTTAAAATGCTTGGTCAAATAGAATTGTAGGCCACTTTGAAACAATGCTCATTTACCCATTTTACCATAGTGACAATTAAAGATTATCAGGCCAATACAGAAAATTAAATAGGTTTAAGAAAAACCTTAGCTGCTGTGATGAAAGACCTGTTAGAAACATACAGGAAATTTATTTTGAAAGACATAAAATCCTTACCCTTCTGGTAGACTACGCAAAAGCAAAGAAAAGCCTTTCATAATCTCTTTATCACGAGCAGACTAAAAATCCAAGAAAATTATTCTTTTATGAAAAAGACAACCAAATTCTAATTTTTGTACCAGCTTACTTTTGATATTAAAACTTATTCACTTAATTAAATTCATTGTAATCTTAGCCTACTTTACCTTGAACAAAACTCTTTCCTCAGGGATCCTTTTCCACAAACCTTCTATAACTTTGTTTTTACGTTCAGAATTTGTCCCATGCCTTCTCTCCTCCTTCCTAGTACTTTAGGAGAAATTTATCTTTCCTAACAAAAGGAACAAAAACATCTCCATTCCTTATACTGTCTTTACTGAAAAGGTACATCTTGCTTTCCTTAATCTTTTATATTGGCCTCCTGTGTATTGGCAGACCCACAAATACTATCTATGTACATGTGCTTACTCATAGAAAATTTCTCAGCATGGCACAAACATGTTTATGAATAAACCCGAGTATTTTTCTAGTTTCTCTGAAATAAGACCCCAAAAGTAGATGAATCTATGTTCAGTAATTAATGTCTGACATTTTATCTTATGTGGAAATGCCCTAGATACTCAATAAATTTTATCATTTAGTTTAGCAAAAACTCTAAGGTTTCAATTTACCAAAAAGTTTTGAAGTTATTTTAAGTATATATACCATAACACCTAACTATTGTTAAAAATTCACCTAAACACTTTTATCTTTTTCATACCTATTTAGTTAACTTGTTCCCAACAATTCTAGTTAGATTCCTTCCAAAACTTCATGAGACATTGTGGAAAATCAGCTATTAAAAGAACCTAAGTGTTCTTTTGCTGACAAATTTTGTAGGAAGGATAAGTTGTCTGTATCATACCTAATACTGATAACTCTGGAAACATGGTTCTTTCATTCAAATCAACAAAGTTAAATAAACCTCCATTTACCAAAGATTGTTTTATATAATATTAAGTTGAAAAGACATTTGGGTTAGTTTCCATTACATGTATACAAGCACTTCCTTTAAGCTAATCAACTGGAGCTCATTTAGAAATTATACTGTTCAGGGGTAAAATTGTCACATGTGTATAACATGTATATAGACATACATACACAGAGACTCTATAGCTATTGTTTTAAATTACTGTTTAAATTACTGCCATGAATCAGCTACAGTAATACAAAACTCACTTCTTATCAAAGAATAATTGAATCTAAATTTTGTTTTAAGCTTTTTCCACTAATATTTGTGGAGAAGATACTTAAGATGCTGGATGTTGGGCAAGAGCACCTCTATAGCTATTTTTCTCTTCTTTCCCCTTCAGTCTTAGGCACTGGTGATGGACTAGATAAGAGTTCCTGGTGAGGTTTACAAGCTTTCTGAGATAAAGGAAATGGGTGGAATCTGAACTGCCTCCGGAGCTGCATTTCCAGTTTTGCAAAGACTTGTAAGTTCAGGACAGTTGCTCTAAGTCCTCAGAATTTGGGTTGTAACTTAAATGTCATTATAGGGTGACCTACCTATCCAAGCGCATCATCCCTATTTGCTTCATTCCCTCTGAGTGCTTAGTTTTATTTTAACTTAGGGACTAAGGCCTGTATTTAAAAAATTACTATCAGTCTCTGGATATCAGTTTCTAGCTTGGTCAAATTTCTGACAATAGTTTGCTAAATCTTTTCAAGTATCTTTTCAGGTTTCTCTGGGACAAACAGGAAGTATACTTGGAAGTATTGAACAACTCCATTAATCTTTAATGTAGCAGTTTCCCAGAAAGTCTCTCAGTCTTGTTCGCTCTGGGAGGGACTCACCCCCTTACTTTAAATGTACGTTACGGTGGTGTCTGTAAAACTATGATCTAATAGACTTTTCTTTTAGGTTCCTCTTATAACTTAATTTTTTATTAGCCTTTTGGAACAAAACTTTCAAGAAGTTTATTTTGGAATTTTGAAGTCTTTGCTTTCAAGTGAATTTTTAAATGATCTTATCTAATTGGAATTTTCCTGCTAGTGGCCAATGTAATTCCCCTGAAGCTGGTGGCAGTTTGGTGGGACCCTAAGCAGCAAACGGAGTGCAACCCATTTGCTGAACAGCATTTCTGTCTGACGATCTCTGACCACAAAATGGGGTACAACTGCATTTTTCTCTGACCATAACTTGGGCCCCCCAACTTGACGACTATCAAAGCAAGACCTCAAGACCAAAACAAGGTTAGTAAGAGTTTGCTGTTCTTTGTAAATATTTATGGCTTCTAGAACCTTAATTTTTGAGCAATTGTGCCAGAAGGTGACAAGGCTGGCTCTTCAAAGATTAAAGATTTCTCTGTTCCATGGCTCTTATACCTAGTGCAAAAAAGACAAGTTTTAGAAGCTCAAAGGAGCCCCAAAGTGGCCACTGTAGTTTTAAATTATCCCCGTTATCTTGCCATCCATTGACAGTTGTCCCCATTTTGTTAAGCTCCTACTAGTGTCAGCATGAAGCCATCGGAGTTCCAAGGGGAGGCTGCCTGTTTCGGAATTGGTCGGCTCTTAGAAGTGCCACTTAATTTTAGTTCCGTTTTACTGTAAAGTCTGAGTAATTTTTGGGGACACTGTAGTGGATCAGAAATGAGCTGTTTGTGAGTGTCCCTCCCTAAATGGTGTGAACACCCTCTTACGTGCCTCGGTTTCTTCTGCCAGTGGTCTCAAACTGCTGTGGGTGCTCAGAGCATTGGACACAGATCTTTATGCATGCACCCCCAGACGAACCTTTAATTAATTAATATGAATGATCACAATGGAGTTTCCTATGGGACCACTTTCCGTCACAAGGATTTATCCTCTGATAATTCCGCTAGTTTCTCAGTCACCTGAGAACGCCTTTTGGCTGGAAGGAGTTGGTGTCCCTTCTCTTCAAACCTGAACAAATTCGGACTCTCATTTCTCTATCAACCACTTTGTTCAGGCTTTATAGACACAATTATTTCCAATTTAAAGCCAAATTAAAATAAATCAGCCTTCCCCATTATTCCAAATTTAAGCCTAGGCACCCCAGATTAGGACATTCCCCCTAGGGTTCTCTTACCTAGGAAAAGTACCAGTACCCTCCACAAGACATGTAGTCTTAAGGCTTGAAACAGTCATTTAATATTCTGGACCATCGACTTAAAATAAGGAGGTCCAGGTTTCAGGAGAACTCACTGGGGCCACCCAAAGAATGCAGTAAACCTGGGGTAGTGGGCAATAGCATGGGCCCCTGTTGGTACCGCATGCCTGTTTGATGTAGATTTCATGTGGTCTCATGTGAGTTTCTCTGAAATCCTGCCAAATATGCCAAGAAATGTCAATGGAAATAATCCATAATCAATCTATAAATGAAATTGGGGTGAGATTGTTACATAAGCCAGTTTTCTTTTCTTTTCTTTCTTTTTCATTTTTTTTGTGAGGAATATCAGCCCTGGGCTAACATCCATGCCAATCCTACTCTTTTTGCACAGGAAGACTGGCCCTGGGATAACATCTGTGCCTATTTTCCTCCACTTTATATGGGATGCCATCACAGCATGGCCTGATAAGTTGTGCATCGGTGTGCGCCCGGGATCTGAACCCAGGTTGCCAGCAGTGGAGCACACACAGTTAACCGCTACGCCACAGGGCTGGCCCATCTGAGCCAGTTTTGAGGACTATAACCCAGGAGAGTGACCTTCCCCAAGGAAGGAAGCACTTGGAAGAAGCGGG
Organism: Diceros bicornis minor; assembly: GCF_020826845.1. Taxonomy (NCBI): domain Eukaryota; kingdom Metazoa; phylum Chordata; class Mammalia; order Perissodactyla; family Rhinocerotidae; genus Diceros; species Diceros bicornis. The sequence continues at coordinate 50,134,200 of NC_080763.1, forward strand.
GTGTACATGATGGTCATATACCATCTTGGAACAAGGAACATACATCAAATATGACAGGAGTATCCCTCTTACTACAGTCACAGGATCCTTCATTAGCACAGTAGGTCAGTCGTGATGAGATGAGTCCTGTAGGAGAGTAATGAATCCTTAGTTTCTGGGAAGAAATGCTTTTCTTTTTCTTTCTTTCTTTTTCTTTTTTGTGAGGAGATAAGCCCTGAGCTAACATCTGCCAATCCTCCTGTTTTTTTTGCTGAGAAAGACTGGCCCTGGGCTAACATCCATGCCCATCTTCCTCCACTTTATATGGGACGCCACCACAGCATGGCTTGCCAAGCAGTGCTTCGGTGCGTGCCCGGGATCCGAACCGGTGAACCCTGGGCCGCCACAGTGGAGCGCGTGCATTTAACTGCTTATGCCACTGGGGCGGCCCCAAGAAATGCTTTTCTATAAAGAGATGCTGATATGGGGCTGAGGCATACATCCCCATTTTTAAGGGCATCATTCTCGGCTTTGGGTCACTGTAAATGTTTATAGCAGATGTACGATGCATGCTCAACAGGCCATGTCAGACTTTTCTGGAAAAACAAGGTCAGGCTGAATTGGTTTTAAACCGAATGGCTTCCTCATATTCCTCAATATGTTAACTTTTCTTATTTTTTTCATTTCTTCATCATCACCAATGTTGATGAGTTTGGCACAACCACTGACAGTGTCTGGCTAGTGGGTAATAGGCCCATAAATCCCACTCCCTCCTCTGTGCCCAGAGATCTGGCAAGACAAGTAGTCACGTTGCACATTGACCTGGGTGCTTGGTATCCACCCTGATCTCCATGCTGTCTGCCCTGGTTATGGTGGTGGGGCTGGTGTCAAGGAAGATCAGTCACTCTTGAGATCATGACAGGATTCTTAGGCACCAGGCCGAGCTGTTGCTGGATCGCTGTGGGGGTGGTCTGCTGTGGCTGGAGTTGAGGTGACCATTTGATTTGGGCTTTTAAGCCACTGAGTTTAATCAGAATCCTCACACATGTCCCCATCTGGCTCTGAAGGTCCCATTCTTTCAGACAAACCCTTTCACGTGAGAAAGTCATTGAGGCTGTGAATTTACGTCACGTTGAAATTTTGCGAACTGTCGTACTGGACTCGGGGTCTGGCTTTCAGGAACATTTGCCCTGTGATTATGAGAGAAAAGAGATACTTTGAAGGCGTTCATAGAAGCCCTTCCCAGCGCCTGGTCCTGAACTGTGATGTCAGAGGCGAGGCTCATCCGCTGCTGCAGGTCCTCCAGAGCAGCAGGACAGGGAAAGCCCGGCCCATCACCTGGCAATGCTCATTCCTACCTTCACCTAAGCTAACCTGTCTCGACAGCGTCTGGCCCTCAGACTTGCCTGCATTCAGCGCCTCATCCCAGGCAGCTGCAGAGGCCACCTAAGAGCCGGATTGGCCGTCGTGTGCCTCAGACCACCAGCGTCTCATTCCTGCCGTGGCTCCATCGCTGCTGCCCCCATAACCAGCCGGGCTGGTAAGCCATGCCAGTTCCACCTTTGAGGTCTGCTTGCTGGCAGATCTTTTCACCTGTTGCTGTGCAAGTCTGGGCTGGATCTAGGAAACAAAACCCCTGCAGGCATTTCAGGTGGGACTGATGCCACACAGACCAAACCATATAAAATCGTGAGGGGAGCTGGGGGAGCGTGGTCAGGAGGAACCATCGCTGGCTTCCCCAAGCGTCCAGGTTGGGGTCCCGGGTATCACATGACGTTTGCTGCTGCTCAAACCCACCTGCACCTCGCCAAGGACCCCTAGCAGGCCACTCTCTCGAAATCTCAAGGAAATGCCCTAATTCTCTTTGTGGCGTGGTTTTGGGTGCCTGTGTGGGGTGTATGCAGGCCCTGCTGCATGACGGGTCCATGAGGACGAGGACACGTGGGCAGGGCCTCCATCAACGTCCGGCTCCCAGCCTGGGCTCTGCCGTCACTGGGAGGGCGCTCCCTGCTCACTTCTGTGTCCTGGGAAGTCCTGGGGGCCTTCGGCTACCCCTTCTCTGCTCATTTCCCTGGGCGACCCACCTCCTCATCCATAGCCTGCTCAGCCTTATACTGGACTCTCGTGAGCTTCTCCTTTGTCCCTGTTGTGTCCAGGTCCCAAGACGTATTTGGCTCTATTTGTGATCATGGTTGTAAGCTATTGTCAAAGACCTCAACTCTCCTAAAACACTGGAAATGAAGACCACACAAATGGGAAAGGCAAAGGCTGAGTATTTGGAGCTGCTGCAACCAGGCAGTCGAGGCAGGCGGGAGCGTGGGAGCCTTTGTAGTGTTGTTACATTTACTTATGTTAATTGTTACTATGTGCATACATATTATATTCATACATGTGTCTATAATGTATACATGTAATACATATTACATAATGTGTATGTTGATATGCTAAAGTGTTTTCTATGTGTAGAAAGCTTCTTTACAGGAAAAGGGGGTACTCGGGGTCACTTAATGGGGCCTGGGGAAGTGAGATGTCCCATGATTGCTTGGGGAGTGCATTTGGCTTTCTCCCGTCAGTCCTAAGCTAGAAGTGGGGACAAACATTAGGGAAGCCGTCGGTTACTGATCAAGGACCTGAGGTTCGGGGCGACCATACGGGGTGGTTGTTCACTCCCTGGGCTGTCTCTGGAGATAGAGTTCTGCCTCTCTGCAGGTCTCAGTGCAGAGAGCCAACCACTGCCCTGGCGGTCCCCGCAGTGAGGGGTAGGCGTCCTGGGCTGCAGCTGCAGGTTGCAGTCAGGGCTCTGTGTTCGTGTGTGGTCTGGCTACTGTCCGTTCGTGTGTTCAGTGTCTCACCACAATCCCTAAGCCAGAGTCTTCTGAATGTGAATCCTTGAGGATCAGCTGGCAGCAAAAATCTCCAGTGGGTCCCGGCCCCTCCTGGAGAGACCACTGCAGACACTGTGTGCACGTGTGGGGGTGTGGGGTGGGCAGCGGGTCCATACTTTTAAAGTGACCTACAGGTGCTGCACACAGTCTGGGCCAGTGGGATAACCCCGGCTGTGGCCACGGTCCTCATCAGCACCCAGAAAATAGACCCTGTCCTGGCCGAGAGGGAGTTGAGGGGATTTTGAGGAAGAACGGAAACAAAGGCTTATCTTGTGCTAAAAAATATCTACAAACATAAGACCCTTTCCGTGTAATTGAGATCTTCCTAACTTTCTGCTGTGACCCCGGGTGTGCTGGGCATGCACGCCCCACTCCTGAGCCACAGGCTCTCTTTCCAGCAACAGGTGCAAAGCGCCGTGCTGTGTCCTGACTCAGTTTCTCGGCCTGGCCCACCATCCTTGGATCTCAGAACAGCCTCTGCCAGGTCTGGCCTTTTGGGCTGAACTGGTGTGGTTGAGACAGGTAGAGGGAATCTGCTGGTCTCCAGCCTGCACGGTCATCTCGGGGACGTGCCCCATGGGGGCTTCAGTGCGAGAGCCTTGGCCCAAGCCTTCAGGTACCTTTCATGTTCACCAGAGTCATCCCTGGAGGTGTGGGGGTGAGCAGTACCCTGGGGGTCCCGTTACATTTCACCCTCAAGTCCCCCTGGAAGCAACACACCTGACTCCATCTGACTCCACCATGCCCACAGTGAGACAACTTCCTAGAGACACTGAAGGAGTTCAGGTAAAGGGTGACCTGTCCCCAGTGTCCACCCCCGATAGCTGGAATGGGTTGTCTTCCAGAAGGGGAGGCCTGGTGTGGTCTGCTCAGATGATCGCCTTGAAATGGCTCCGACTGGCCTGGCCCTCAGCCTTTGTCCAGGTGTGGCCTCGGGACTCGTCCCTCTGGCTCTGGGTGTCCCGGGCCCCTGGCTGTAGCGACGTCCTGCACTTGCCCCACCACCCCGCCATTGGGCAGCCTTTGACCTCCTGGCTCCCTGGCCGCAGGTGGTCTGCTTGTCAGGAGAAGCAGCCGGGTGGCCAGCCTGCAGGAGACCAGAGGGAGGTGGTGCCAAGGCCGAGACACCACTGCGCTGTCTCCGTGTAGGGCCGAGGGCAACCGGGGTCTGCTGCTTCACTGCTCCTCTCAAGGGACCTGGACATGGCCTCCCTTGCAGGTCTCAATCTGCCCCCCCTCTCTTCCTTCTTGGTCGGGGCAGGGCTTGCTCTTGTAGTGGGGACGACGTTTCTCTGCTTCCATGTTAGGCCCTCTTCCTGGAAAAGTATTGGTTTTCATATCAGAGGCAGTTAGCTTGACTGGACTCAGACTCCATGTCCATCTGCCATGTGGTTGGCCTGAGCTGAAGTCTCCACAGGTCTTTCACCCTCCCAGCCGATGTTTCTCGCTGGGTCCTTTGGAGTTTCCCCTACACACACACAGTTGAGGGATCAGCCCAGGACTGAGTAGAGTTTCCATGCAGATTTTGGGGTTCCCCTTCATTGTACCTCCTCTTATGGACATCTCCTCTTCATTTCCAGCTGCTGTTGAAATACAGCCGTGAATCCCATGACCTGAGCCCTCTGGCCAGGATGGTGCTGTGTCTGCTGTGTTCCCCTCGCACCTGTGGCGTGGCCTGGGGTGCACCTGCAGACGGACCCTTCGAGGGCTGATCTTCCCCAGTGTCTGCTTGCTTTGGCCATTCTCTAGCACCTTCAAACCATCGTGGTTTCGAATAGTTTTTCCAGAGTTTATGATGCTGTCTGCAAGGGTTCATCTGATACAAGCTGCTCCCCCATGATGGGAATCAGAATTAACTTTGAAACCGAGCAAGGGCTCGATCTGCTTGCTGCAAGATAAATGGCCAAGCAGGTGGTGGTAGAGAAAGAACTTTGATAAGTGATAAGCTAGCACATGGGAAGATGGTGGACTACTGTCCTGAAAAATCCCATCTTAAAGGGAACTGATTTGCCAATGACTTATGTGAGGGAAACGGGGCTTGGAAGGGGCTCAGGAGTGTGACGTGATTGAATGGCAGACCGTAGACGCCTCTCCTTAGCTGACTCGTTGACCGCAACATTCCTGAGGACTCTGAGAAAACCTCAGGTACTTCTTCATCTGGAACAGAAGGGACGGTTTGGGTAGAGGACACAAATTTTCTGCTAACAAGTTATTCTTTCTCCTGGTTACAGATTAGTTTGCCTACATGCAGTTCTAAGCGTTTTCCCAAGGCACATTGTGACACACAGAAATGGGGAGGCAGAGCATGTGGCCTTGGGGGCTGAAGTTCAAAGAGTCCTTTGTGCAGGGGCGACTGTCTTTCATATTTCTTATGATGTGTGAAGCTTAGATTCGGTCATTTTAGCTTCTCAATTACCTGCAAGATGCTTAGTTAGGTGGAGGGCCGTTGGCAAGTTCCTCCCTTATCAGCCATCCTCCTGCTGTTCTGCAAGGCAAGCTCAGAAACTTTGGTTACTTTGTTTCCCATGTTAACTTTGTGGGCACAGGCCGAGGTTCATCCTAATCCAAGGAAACTTGAACTCCTTTGTCCTCGGTTTCATGTTCTCTCATGTGGTTTTTCATTTTCATTTCCCTTGTAACGAGTGTGGTTCAGCAACATTTTCCTACGTTTGTTGGCGCTTTGGATATCTCTTGAGAGGTCTGTTGAATCCTTTTGCCTATGCCTCTACTGAATTATGTGATTTTTCTGATTGACTTGCAGGAGCTCTCTTTATATTCAGGCCATGTTGCCAGTTGTCTGTTTGTAGGCAATATTGTGAAAGACTCTAAATGCACCAAAGACGTCTTCTTCAGTCTTCAGTGGGAAGCATGGCACTGCCTAGCACCCCCCTCCAGGTTACCTGACTTAGCGGGGGCTCCACACTCTCCATTGTCTTTGAGCTCTTTTACAACTCTGTAAGTTGTAGAGAATCGAAGGCAATGGGAAGTCTCTTATCTGGAAGGATGGTTGATTCTTCCCTGCCTCCAGTGGAGAAAGCCAGGTGCATTCAAAAATGCATCTGTTGACAAACGCTTTTTAGCATTCTTGATTCCACTATATCAGTGAAGGACTTTGAACTCTACTTTAAACTGCTTATAACCCCTTAATTGATGAGTTAAATAGTCTTTGAAATCTGCTCATTATCTGTCTATATGAGAGTCGTGACCACCATGTTAAAACCTGTCCTTCAACATGACGCAAATGTCTCCTCCCCATGGCTCCACTTATCCTGGGTCAAGGAAGTTCTGTGACCAGGAGCGGGTAGGAGATCAGGTGTTGAGGAGCAGACCTGAGGGATGCTGGTCACCCTGTTCCTCCAGGGCTCTGGGTCAGGGCCACTCCCCCTGGACAGCTTCCCTCAGTCCATTTTGTTGTGTGGCCTCACAGCCCTACACTTCACCTTCACAGCATTTATCACAGTGTCCTTACGTCACTATTTGTGGGCTCATGTACTTCACGTCTGGGGAGATGGACGCAGGTGGCTACTGAGTGGGAGAGGCTGGCAGAGACTCAGGCCAGGGGAGGGTGGGTGCATTCTGCTGGGTGCATTAGGGACGACTGACAGAGGAGGAGACGTGGAGCTCAGAGCTAAGAGAAGGCTGTGTAGGATTTGCGAGGTGTGTAGAGGGAAGGAACACTAGGAGAAGGGAACAACATGGGCAAATGTCCAGGGTAGGGGCAGAGTGAGGTACTCAGGGCGTCAATACCTGAGTGCACGGGGACAGGGCATTGTGTGTGTGTGTTCCTGGACCTAAGTCCCCTGTTTTGGGTTGAATTTTGTCCCACAGATTCAAATCTTGAAGTGGTGATCCCCAGGAACTGAGATTGTGGCCGTATTTGGAGATAGGGTTTTTCAAGAGGTAAAAAGTTAAAGTGGGGTCAGTAGGCTGGGCCCTTATCCAATGAGACTGCTGTCCTATAAGAAGAGGAGTCAGGACACAGATACTCGTAGAGGGAGGCCGGGGCGAGGACACGGGGAGAGGAGGCCATCTGCACAGCCAGGAGAGATGCCTCAGCAGAACCCCACTCTGCTGACACCTGCTCTGGGACGTGCAGCCTCCAGATGTGTGAGAGAACAAATGTCTGTTGTTCAAGCCACCCAGGCTGGTCGTTGCAGCAGCCATGCTGACTCATACACACCCAGCACGGGGGTCTTGCTTCTGGTTGCGGCCAGTGCTGGAAGCTCCTCCTGTCCCCAGGCCCCAGGCTGGCCCTGCTCCCCCCAGGCCCCGTGAGCCCGCTCGCCCCTCCTCATAGCCCCGTTTCTGGGCCTCCTTCTTCACCCGTGGAACTCCAGGGGCTAGAGGAGAGCTGAAGACGGGAGGGGATGGAGGGCTGTAAGGTTCTGGAGCTATGGGTGTGGAGGGTGTCACTGACGCGTGAATCGCCCAGGCTCTGGATTTCAGGAGTGTGTCAACATAGTGATGTTGCAATTTTTAAGGATGTTTTATTGTTGTTTTAAGAAAAGAAATGGTAAAGAAAATCAATGGGCTCCAGAAAGTTAAAAAGAAGGAAAAAAGCTACCCAAGTCATGTCTGTGGCCTTTCCTTTGAACAATCTCTCTGGGCGTTGTCCCCCTGTATTCGGGACAGGGGTCCACCTCTCCTTCCCGTGTGCATCCGTGTCCTTCCCATCTAGAGAGGGCGACTAGGGGTTCCTTCAGTACCTGAGGGGTGATTCGGTCCAGGGGTTGTGAGGCCAGGGGTCTGAAATTGGTCCACTTGGTCAGCTCCCCAAGGCCATGGGCTCTCTCCTCGGGGGTCTCTTCTCTCACCTCTGCCCCATGGGGCAGCTGTACTTCCTGTGGACCGTGACTCAGGCCCCGCCAGCTGCAGGACTGGGTGACTGTGCCTGCCGCCCTGCTCTCCTGGCTCCCCTCCACCTCTGTCCACCAAGGCCACATCCCGTCTGCTTGGGGACCTGGTCAGCAGGCGCCTCTCCAGGAGGCCCACCTGGCCAGGTGCCCACGCCTCCCCAGGTGGTGCCACCCCCACTCCCCGGGGATCCCGCAGTGGCCATGTCCCCGGCCCTCCTCTGAGGGATCTCCCCGCACGGAGACAATCCGAGTGACGGTTAGGGGCATGCCTAGAAGCTTCCTTGTTGTTGGACAATGGCCCCGTGTCCTCCTGGCCTTGGCAGTAGATGTTTCCGCTCAAGGATCTGAAACCACACGTCTCCTCTCTGGAAGCCTGTGTCCTTGACCCAGGCATGGATGCAGTTTGCATGAAGACCCGTCCCTGCCCAGATGGACACGGGCACGTTGGCCCTCCACCTCCTCCAGGGGGACCGCACATGCCGACCCCGGGACAGTCCTGGTGAGGGACGCTTGGCCCTGATGATTCAGCTTCCACATGGCCTCAGTGTTTCTTGGTGGTTCCTTGGAGGGGCCAATTGGCGTCCATCAGCTCAGTTTGGGGTTATAACTGATGTCTGCTCGGTTCTCCAAATGAGGTCAGGGGGCTGGATACAGCCTGTGGTGACTGCGAGGCCAGAGGGTGGGGTGCAGGCCAAAGGAGCCATGAGGTCAGAGTGTGGTGAAGTCAGAGGGCAGTGGAGCAGGTCTGGGCAGCAGGCTGAGTGTAATGAACCGAAGGACCCTGATCCTGTCTGGGGTCTGCGGCAGCCCTGGACGTCAGCTTAGGATATGTGGCCCTAGGCCCCCTGCCCGATCATGTTCCTGTAGTCGGGTACCATCGTCGGCTTCAGCTCCACCACTGAGGAGAAGATCCACTTCACCTGCAGCAGGCGGGCGAGGGGGTGAGCATGGCCTGGACCCCATCACCAGCCTCCTGCCAGGGCCTGCCCTCCCTGTACCCGGGGCCACCTGACAGTGGGGGTCCAGATGGGGGTGACATGAGGACGTGGTGGGGACAGTGAGGTGACAGAGAGGGGATAAATGGAGACAGCGAGGGGACAGTGAGGGGACAGGGTGAGGGCAGTGATTGGATGGAGAGGGAGAAGTGAGGAGACAGTAATGGGAAATGAGGCGACTGTGTGAGGAGACAGTGTGAGGACCGCAAGAGGACAGTGAGGGGAGGTGCGGGGACAACGAAGGGACGGTGGGGGTACAGTGTGGGAACATCATGGTCACAGCGAGGGGATGACGTGGGGATGGCCTGGCCCACCTTGAAGAGGGTGACGGTGGCGCTGTAGCACACGCTGAGCAGGAAGAGTGTGATGAAGATGGAGATGGTGGTCCAAAGCCCGTCCAGCTCCCCATCCTGGGTCTCGACACAGCTCTCATCCAGGACCATCACTGGACAGAGAGGGCATGGTCAGTGCTGTGCCTGCCCGAGGGGGCCTGGCGCAGGGTCAGGGGGGCTTCGGTGGGTGGCTCCTTCTGGGACAGGGTGGGCGGGGCAGGCGGGAGCCCAAGTTGGGCTGGGCCAGGAGGGCCCTGAGGTCAGTCTCTGGGTACTGGCCTCGGCCTGCTTGTTCCTCCAGCTGGGACCCCAGGCATTGGCTCACACCCCTGATCCAGATCTCAGCCTGGCCAGTGGGGGACAGCCCTGTCCTCTGCTCTGCCCTGCACTGGGGCCCTCTGGGGAGAAGGTGCCCTGACCCATGCAGGAGAGCAGCTGAGGTCCCATTTCCTCTTTCCCGGGGACCAGGCCCAGAGGGTGGAGGGTCAGCAGAGCCTGTCCACAGTGGGGACCCTGTCCCAGGGAAGGGCCGAGAGAGGGTTGGGTGAGTCCCCAGCGCATGAGTGGTGGGAGTGCTGGGGACACTTGGGTGTGGAGGGATTTCTGTGTGTCAGGGTGGGGGTGTATGTGCCCCGGGGAAGAGGAGGGCCAGTTGTCAGAGCTGGTCATTGTGGTCAGTGTGAGGATGAGGCCTGAGCAGCCCCCGGGGTGTTGGAGGCTGTGGGGACCCTCTGGTGTCCACGGTGTGGGTTCAGGAGACTGTGCTCCGTGCTCTGCTGGGCATGTGCAGGCTGCCCTTGTGTGAGCCCCAGTGTGTAAGGCCTGCGTGTGTGCGTGTGTGTGTGTGCTCACACATGTGTGTGTGTGGGCTGGCACTACTCAGTGAGACGGGCTTGTTTTCAGTAGGTCAGAGATCAGTGTCTACGTGTGGGTCAGGGTCGGTCCCTCCCCTGGGCACTCAGGACCACCTACCTCTGCCCCTTTGGGGCACGGGAGTGAGTGTCTCCATGAGTGGACAGGACTGGACCCTCCCCTGTGAGAGGGTCGGGGTCTGTTCTCAGAGTGCCCGAGGGCAAAGGAGGGCCTGTCCCCACACCGTGGACCCAGCAATTCTCCAGCGAGAGTCAGAGCCACCAGGCAGAGCTTGGAGTGACCCAGTGGACAGGGAATCCGGGGGACAAGGATGGGCCACTGTCCCAAAGCTTGTGCTCCTACACAGGAGGGACAGCCTGTGCACACATTTCCCTTAGGGACTCCGGAGGGGCTTGTCCTGTTCCCTGGCCACACTCCAGCCCCGAGCAGCTGCTGCTGGAGGGAGGCCCAGAGGAGCTGCCTCCTCTGGCATAGCCCCCTCTCCTCCCCGGGCAGCCTCTCCAGCCATCCTGGGTGGCCTGCACAGCCCGCAGCTCTGGGTCTTGCCCGAGTGGGACCGTCCCTCTCCCCTAATGGTGACAACTGTGGTCTCAGAGCTCGGCTGCCCTGCCGCCCCCAGGCCTGGGCGACCACCTGAGCTCTGCCTCGTAAAGAACCATGACATTGTTGCAGGGTCCCAGGGCCATGCTGGGTGCTTTATTTCATGCCGGGGGGCCCTGGAGGTATGTACACAGGGGTGGGCACTTAGTGTCCTCGTGGGACCCTGAGCATCCGCGGGGAGGGAGGGCTCGCTGGAGAGCCGGGCACACGGCTCATTTACCCGGAGACTGGGAGGTGGATTTCTCCGTGGAGTGATTGTGGAGAGCCTCATGCATCACCACGCACGTGAACTTGACTCCCTGCTTCCACCTGTTTGTCTCCACCGAGAGCTTGCTGTACAGGAAGTAGGACCTCTCGCCTTCCAGCTGGGGTGGGGTGGTGCTGTACTTGCCCTCCGGCTCTGACTCCCCGTTGCTCTGCCACTCGACGACGATGTCAGGTGGGTAGAAGTCTTTGACCAGGCAGGTCACGCTGACCGTGCCCTTGGCCAGCTCCTCCTGATGTGGGGCCAGCACGTACACCTGCGGTTCCCGGGCCGGCCCTGTGGGTCCAGGTGATCAGTACAGATGGTCACTCCCTCGGGCGCCCCACAGGACCCTCCCTGCACCCATCCATCCTGCTCTCACCTTCGTCCTTGAAGATGATTTTCTCAATGGAGGCCGGGAGGGCATTGTTGCTGACCTTACACTGGAACTTCTTTCCACTCAGCCAGTCCTTGTGCTGGATGGGGAGGATGCTGACCACCCGCTGGGTGCCATTTGGCTGATTCTCGTTTGGCTTCGTTGTGGCCGTGCTCACCTCCGTGCCGTCCACGTACCAGTTGAACTGGACATTGGGGTTTTCTCGGCTCACGTCCACCACCAGGCAGGTGACCTCGGGCGTGTGGGAGATCATGAGGACGTCCTTGGGTTTTGGGGGGATGATGAAGACCCTCGGCACTGCTGGATCTGGGGGTAGACATGGGGGAGTGGTCAGCACCTGGGTGGGCCTCCTCTTGGGCACTCGCCCCCCCCACAGGCCACACCTGTGCTCTGCCACCTCCTGGGTGTGGAGGGAGATGCCCAGCTGACTCACCTTGGCATGGTAAACAATTGCAGCAGGGCTTCAGGTCTTTTACGACTGCAGAGAGAGCAGACTGGGGGTTACCAGGGCTGGAGAGAGAAGGCCTTTGGGTGGGCTTAGATCAGGGCCAGGTTTTGGCAAGTCTGAGTCTAGCACCCACCTCTGTGGGCCCAGGGGCTGGGTTAGGGGTGTCCAGCCTGCCCCTACCATGGTGGAAACACCCTGTTTACCCCATCCCTGAGCTAGGGAGGCCTCCCCTGCTGCCCTGGGGTCCAGGCAGGAGGGCTACCCCCGGCCTGTCTTTCAGGTAATGCCTTCAATGTGGCCACTCCTCTCACCGATTCTCTTGTCCACCTTGGTGCTGCTGGCCGGGTGGGCTACGTTGCAGGTGTAGGTTTGGCTCTCCAAGCTGCTGGCAGACACGGTCACCACGCTGCTGAGGGAGTAGAGCCCCGAAGACTGCAGGACGGACAGGAAGGTGTGCACGCCGCTGGTCAGGGCGCCTGAGTTCCAGGACACGGTCACCGGCTCTGGGATGTAGCTGGAGACCAGGCAGCCCAGGGCCACCGTGGATTCAGATGTGTCCCTACAGCAGGGGGCCAGTGGGAAGACCTTTGGGGCTGTGGTGGAGGCTGCAAGAGAGGAGGCTGTGTGACCACCAGGTCCTAAACTCGCAAGGATCCTGGAGTAGCGCTGAGCCCAGTGCCCATGTGCTTCCAGAAAGTTTGCAGACTAGATGCCCTGATGGCTCCCCGTCCCCCAGGACCAGGTGCCTCTGCAGCCACAGGCTCTGGATGGGTCAGCCCAGTCAGCACTGGATGACCACCGGATTAGAGCCCCCTGGGGCCCCTTTCCCCTCGTCCCCACTCAGGCCTCCAACGGGTGTTCACCCTGTCCAAGCCCTTGGTTGGAACCCTGATCAGAGACTCCTGTGCCTGGCAGGTTTCTGCTGGCCTTCCAAGACCTTTGTCTTATTGATCAAGCTTGGCCCTGCCCTGGGTGAGCTCCTGTCTCTTTGGGTGAGGTGGGTCTCTGACCCACATTGCCCACGTCTGCTCCTGGCCCCTCAGCCCAGAACCCTTGCGTTGGCCTGTCTCTGTTGGGCAGGATCCGTGTCTTCTGAGTCGGCTCTGCAGCCAAGACACCATGGGCCCACTCCCCGACCCTGCCCTGACCCTGTAACTGCCCCATACCCCATCCTTGCGCTGGACCCCATCCCTGACCTGTACTCTGTCCCTGCCCTGGACCCTGTCCCTGTCCTGGACCCCATCCCTGGAAGTCTCCTTCTCTCCATCCCCTCTGTCCCTGAGGCCCCCCAACCCAGGTTCCTACAACTGCCTCTGGGCTGACCGTCCCTCCTCAGGTCATCCTGGCGTGGCTTTCTGAGTTCACCTCTGGCCCCTCCACTCAGCACCACTGCCCTGCACCATCCCTGCTCTTGGGCCTGTCCAGCTCCTTGCTCACTCCAGAGCCCTCCTCCAGCCGTGGTCCTTCCCGAGCTAGCCTTCCCCTCGACACAGGTGGGAGCTGTGCATGGCCCATGGCCCTCCTTTCCCCTCGGTGCCAGCATCCCCAGGCCCCAGTGCAGGTCGGGGTGCACCCCCTACCCACACACCCGGGCGAGGCCTGTCCCCTGTGACCCTGACTCCTGTCTGCTCAGCCCCAGGGCCCTGCACGGACTCTCCCCAGGCTGGCAGCCAAGGATCAGGTCCCCAATGGGCCCCTCACCCTTCTGTCCTCCAGGTCCACTGCCTTGTGCCACCCCACACTGCTTCCGCATGCCTGGTTCTCCTGTCCCATATCCCCACAAGCTCGCTGGAAGAGGGCTAGTGCCCCTGGACCCAGGGACTACATCCCATCGGGTCTCCTCAGGGATGCCCCCCTGCCCCTTCAGCCCCAGAGACCTTCCATCCCAGGGTCCCCCTCCATCCCAACTCACCATCCAGCTGGCAACTCAACTGGTTGACACTCTCCTTCTGCAAAGGGAGGACACCTGAGACGCCTGAGCCCTAGCTGTCCCTGCTCCCTGTAGCTGCTCAGCTCCCACCAGCTGAGGTCTCTGTCTAGCTCAGGTCTGCTGCCCTTCGTCCCCTAAGCTCCGGGGCAGTCCTCTGCCCCTTTGTGCCCTCCCATCCTCCTGCCCCCCAGCCAAGCTCTGTCTGCTCCCCCGGAGCTTCTGAGCAGCCCGTGTCCCTCCAGCCCTCCCACCTGTCTCTGCTCACCTGCCAAGCTCTGCCTGCTCTGCCAGAGCTTCTGAGCAGCCCCTGCCCCGTCCTACCCTCCCGCCTACCTCTGCTCACCTGCTAAGCACTGCTTGCCTGCCCTGGACTTCAAGGGCATCCCCCTGGCCCTCCTGCCTTTCCACCAGCCCCAGTTCACCTATAGCTGCTTTGACTGCCCCTCAGGAGCTCCTGGGGCAGGGTCTGCCCCTTGAGCCCTCCCACCTCCCCTGCTCACCTGTAGCTGCTCTGCCCCTCGTCCCTGGAGCCACTGGTCCACAGCAGCTCCCTACCCCTCCTGTACTCTGATCCCCTCTCCCAAGTTCGCCCTCTTCCTGAACTCATTCTTTTCTCAACCCTGGGCTTTTCCTCCGGGAGCCACCAGGTGCCCACCCTCTCTCTGGCCAGCTCACTCCTGGCAGACCACCTGCCCTGGTCCCCTCCTGGAGGAGCTCCTGGCCCCAGCTGGGCCTCATCCTCTCCTCGCCCATCACCAACCTCTGAAGCCCCATCAGGAAGCCCCTCTGGACCTTGCTCCCTCCAGTTGCCGGGTCAGCTGCCCTGTGCCCACCAGCTCGCAGCCCCTGGAGCCCTGGCTCCTGCTCCTGACCCTCACTGCCTGGCTCTCGACGCCCCTCCCGTAGCCCACTGAGCTCCTGCTCAGCCCTGTGCTGTCTGAGTTCTGAGCACACGGGAGCCCATGCTGCTCCCCTGCTCTGCTCCTGGCTCACCTGCTGCCCTTGGCCTTGGCTGTAGCCCAGGACCCAAGGCCACCTCCTCTGACCCTACTCTGGGGCACGAGCTGTATCCATTGGCCTGGACAGGACCCTTAGGCCACCTGGGGGTCCTCTTCCTCACTGTCCCCATCCAGGCCCCTCCCTGTGTCCTGTGCTCAAACCCGTCTGTCCATCCTGCCATCCGTCCTGCAGCAGCTCAGCTCCTGACCCATCCTGCCCTCAGTACAGCTGGCCAAGTCTCACCCTCAGGCTTCTGGCCTCTCAGCCCATCACGTTCCTCAATGTTGATCTCCTTCGCTCTCTGGTGCATCCATCTCTGTTGGCTTGGGCCCCCGCCCGTGGCTCCCTGGTGCTGGCTCTGGGTTAGTGCTGTGGCCTGTGGGCAGCCTGCCATCCCCCCTGGAAGCTCAGCTGCTCGAGCCCTTGTGTGACATCCCTGAGGGCTTGGTCTCCCCTCGGCTCCTGATGCTGGTTCCACTTTCCCCACTTCATTCCTTCCCCCTCCTCCGTGGGGACCCCACTCACCGAGGGTGGGAGATGTCAAGTTGGCTGCCCTTCAGCCCAGCCTGGGTCTCAGAGGAGCCCCAGCCCCCTCTGTGCTCTGGCCCCACAGACATGTGGCTCCTCATGGCCCCGTGCTCTGTGCCCACTGCCCGGCTCCTTGGAGTTCATAGCTGGTTCCCGGAGGTGTGAACTGCCTCCCGACAGCCCTGCAAAGACTAAGAACGGGACTGAAACCAGGGGGTACCTCTTGCTTCCTGAAGTTCCCTTTTCTTCTAGGTGGTTTGTGTCTCAGAGGGCCTGGGGGGAGTCCAGACATGGCCGAGGCTGCCTCATGTGGGTGTGTGGCAGCGGGGTGGGGTGGGTGCCCGGGACCCAGGGGAGAGTGCCGGAAGCCTGGCATTATGTGCTGCTCTTTGCTCTCTGCTTCCACAAGGATTACGCCTCCTGGCCCCACCACAGTCTCGCGTACCTAAGCCTCTCACCAGAGCCCTCTCATTCCCCTACCCCAGAGGGCACGTCTCCCTGCCTGGGTCAGCATGCAGTGTGGACACAGGCTGTCCTGCTCACAGCCCGCAATCCAGCCCAGGGCCTCCTCCTGTCCACCCACCAGGATGGCCCCCCGAGTAGAAAGCTGTCTTCCTCTGGGTCCCTGCTTCTTCTCTCCTTCCCTCTCTGGCTCCATCCAGGGACGGATCTCTGACCAAAGGGGGTGCAACACTGAGGGTTAGACGGAAGCTATTCTCCCGGCCAGAGCTGTCCTGCAGGGGACAGACCTAAGTGTGATGTGCAAGGACAGAGTTCACGGTTGTCACTGGGGCCTGAACGTGCTCCTCCATCTGAGAGACAGTGTGCAGTCCTTGTCCTCCCATTTGTGAGCTGAGACCCAGCCGTCCTGTGCAGCTGTCCAGTGTCTCGTGTCTTGGAGTGCCGCGGCTCACCCCAGGCTCCGTGTGCATCGCTGGGGTGCCCCATGTCTTCCATGTTAGGCCATGGGTCGAGGATCCCTGGGAAGCACCGTGACCCGCACCCCAGAATTGCCAGGGGCCAGGAAGGTGAATGTGGGATGTCGGGCCTGGCTTCTTCCTAGTGGTCAGTGGTCAGGAGCTCGTGTTGTGGCCCCTTCAGGTGGTCCAGTTGCAGAGTCCAAGGCTGTAGAAAGTTAACCTTCTAGGAGGTGCCCTCAGACATAAGAGGGGAGTTGGCCCTCCCACCCACTGGTGTTTACAGCATCCTTTGGCCTTGGGTGTCCCCAGAGATGCCCCACATCCTCCAACAGTCTCCTCCGGGTCCCTCTGCCTCCCCTGTCCTCAATTTCTCACACCACTTGCGACAGTTGGGGGTTTTCTCAGAACAGCGCCCATGTCCAGGTCCCAAATCCTAGTCCGGTGGCTCATGGGTGTGCAGTTGGCTGACATACAGCGAGAAGCCTTCACAGCTAGTGTGCTGATTTTGTTGTGGTGTTGGCGGCCGGCAGGCGGTGCAAGGCTCTGTGGGTGGGGGGCACTCCTCTCTGCTCCACTCACATTAGTGAGGGGCTGGAAGCCTCTGCCTGGGGTCTGGTGACTGGGCTTGGTGCCCTCGTGTTCCCCCTCTGTCTTCATGAGGTTCTCTGTGGGGATTCCCCAGCACTGTCCTTTTGCATAAGTGGACTGCTGCTCAGTACCAAGGTCTGACTCCGAGGAGAAGCTCTTTCTCGCTCTCAGAGATCCAGCCACAGCCCCTCTGGGGCCCCGTCCCCATGGAGGGGGTCACGTAGGCACTGGCTTGCAGGGAGGGAAGTGAACCCTGCCTCTTCATGGGGCACAGCCATGTCATGGAGGAGCCCGTGGTCCTGGAAACGTTGCTGTGACCACTTTGCAAAATGCCATTGGTCACAGGCTTGGTGAAGGGAGTGCCCTCTGGTCCCTCCCAGGAGGAATTCATGATAAATCCACTGCACACTCCTGGCTCCTCCAGCCCAGCTTCCTCTCCACTCTGCCCACGAGCTCTGCCATCTCTCCTGTTTACGGCAGGCCACTCTTGATTCATGATGTGGGCAATTGGTCACCAGCTCTGCAAGCTGTGATCATTGCTATGGTTGCCTAAGAAGTACTCATCTATGTAGTTTGTGGTCAGCACACTGTTGGTTCAAATAATCCATAATCAGTCTACAAATTAAAACTGGGGTGAGTTTGTTATATGAGCCAATCAGAGGACTATATAGCCTGGGAGCTCCACCTTCACCAAAGAACGAAGCACTCTGAGGATGTTGGGTGTGCAGCGTGGCTACATACTGTCTTGGAACAAGGAACAGGCCTCAAATATAACAGGAATGTCTCTTTTACTACAGTCACGGGTGCTTTATTGCACATCAGGTCAGTAGTCACAGGCTGAGCACAGAAGGTCAGTGATGCATCCTTAGTTTCAGGGAAGAAATGCTTATCTGTAAAGAGATGCTGATATGGGGGTAGGGCATACATCCTTCTCTTTAAGGGCCTCATTCTTGTCTTTGGGTACTGTAAATGTTTACAGCAGAAGTACAATTCATGCTCAAGACGTCATGTCAGACCTTTCTGGAAAACTAGGTCGGGCTGAATTAGTTTGAAACCAAATGGCTTCCTTATAAATAACAATATATCAACTTCTCTTATTCCTTTTCATTTATTCATCATTTTCCCCCTTTTAATTGATAATCTTTTGAGCACTGATGATCAAAATATTATCCCTCGGTGGCCAGGGTGGTTGCTGCCTGCCCTGGGTCCATCTTGTCCCTCAGTGCTAGGTTTTTATCTTATTTATTTGCCCAGTTTACACACCGGGGGGAAATAGTTGAACAAGCACAGACGTATACTAACAGAGGAAGCATTTCAAAGGTTATATACATTTTCAATTAATTTTAGATTGTCACCCAAACATTGTACGGGTGCTTTTACATGAGTCCGTATGCTACATTGTGTACGATTATGGAACAGGTACAGTAACAAGGATGATAATTCAATACTTGAAATGATTAATTTAAAAACGAGTTCTCAGGCATAGTCTTTATCAGAAAAGGAAATTCATCAGAGTTGTAACGTGATCGACCTGAGCAATCATTACTCTAGCCTGCATGCTAAACTTACAACACTGAGTAAAGGAGACAACAATTGTTTGAATACTATGATTAATACAAGAATTCCAAGGAGTAACAGATACAGGAATTGCAATCTGGATTGCAAAAGGGAACCAATACCTGAAGGGAGCCAACCAAACAAATCAAGACTGGGTGTAGGATCACTTAGGGCATTCACTTGCTTTTTCATGTGCATCAGCAGAGATGACACATGGTCTGATCCATCAGGTATAAAAACACACCATTCAGTTTGAGTGACTGCACATGTACCACCTTGGGATGCAAATAGAATATCTAAGGTCATTCTAACTTGAAGCACAGTCTTTATCATTAAAGACCTTTCAGTATTTAATAAGGCTTTTCCTGCCTGACTATGGTTAAGGGTTGTTGAGTAAATTTAGTCAGAGCCTCTTTGTGATATGACATCTTCTAGCCCCAAGGAAGCAACAAATATGGTGGCTAGGTGGTCGTACTAGTGGAACACTGAGTGAGCCCACCTGGCCTTACTGAGAGTAAGATTGAGAGCAGATTTTAGACCAGGGCAGATCCTTCCCTGCATCTAAGCGAACCCCAGGGTGCAGTGTCCTAGCCATCCAGGCGGTAGCCAAGACCACAGGTTTGTTCCAAATAAACTTTGAGTTCCATTAGAAGTCACCCAATAAATGCCTGTCTTTTGAGACCAGTCTGTTCCAAACCAATCACTTTCTTTAAGTATGATAGTATTCTGAACTGACTCAGGGGCTATGCATCCCATATTTGTGTAAAACCACCCATAGTTCTCACTGTACTATCTGTTTTCTTTTGTTTATTTGTAAATTTTAGGGATAATCGGATGGTCTGAGTAACAGGAAAAGAGTGGCCGTGTCCTGTATCATTAATAGTATGAACTACTGGCTATGTTTCAGGGTCATAATTAGTAGTGTTGGGCAAGCTGTGAACACTGGAATTGGGTCTTTGGGTTATAATAAATTGCTTTAAAGCTTTCCAATCCATACTTTGAAAGGGAGAAACCCACCAGGGAGGCCCAGATGTACTATAAAGGGGAAGTTGATCACGGATCCAACAATTGAACTGATATTTTTTTGTATGTAACAAAGGAATGTGTCCATTGTAAAAAGACATTGCCATCAGAGGTCCATTCAGATGTGGATTGAAACAACAAGCATGGTATCAGGAAAAGCTTAAATGGCACTTCTTGGGTTAATTAAAAGTTTTTGTAATTAGATTTGAAACTATCTTATAGGGTTGTGGGGGAAAGTAAAGTATTGTGGTAGGTAAAAAGGTAAGGCAATCTAGAAATTGATTAGTGTTGAGATTATATAGGGTCTAACATTAGAAATATCTAAATGAGGGGCTGGCTGGGTGGCGCAAGTGGTTAAGTGCATGCGTTCCGCTGCGGCAGCCCGGGGTTCGCCGGTTCGGATCCCGGGCGCGCACCAATGCACTGCTTGGCAAGCCGTGCTGTGGCGGTGTCCCATATAAAGTGGAGGAAGATGGGCACGGATGTTAGCCCAGTGCAAACAAAAGAGAAGGATTGGCAGATGTTAGCACAGGGCTGATCTCCTCACACACACACACACACACACAAAATGTGAAAAGAAAGATCTAAATGAAGAGATACAAGGTTGGGAATATAGGCCTGGTCCAGAGTCTTGGGTCAGCTGACTACAACAGATCTCTCTTGTCATCCTGGTGTGGAGTTACGTGTATGGGTCAGTTGAAGTCAGTGTCGAATATAGTTGCTGAAACCGACTCAGGTGGAGAAGCCCTTTTTTAAAAATGAGAAATGTGAATCCATGAGTCTACGGTTTTTAATTTTGCAGTGCATGAATTGGTTAAGAGTTCCTGGTGTGATCCGTTCCAACTGGGCTGCAAAGAGTCTTTCATCTGCTGTCTTTTCCAATAAAGAAAATCACCAGGTCATAGCCCATGATCCTTAAGATCTTCGTGTACTGGGAGCTTCATCTCCAGCTGTGAAAGGAATCAGCTACCAACCTTTCATTTCTTTTAAGTGTCTGAATGAGACCTTGAAAATAATGCAAGATATCTGCCTTGAGCAAAGTTGGTTCACACATTCCCTCATCTAATTGTATAAGTCATCTTCTTATTACTTTAAAAGGAGACAGCTGATGTTTACCAAAGGGTGTTGATGGTAAGATTGTGGAGCACTAGTGGAAGAGCTTTTGGCCATGAGAGATTAAGTGCTTCTAAAAGCTTTGCCCATTGAGTTTTGATTGTGCCATTAGTTAAAATGTTGCATTATTTGGCCAAATGTCACAAATAGATTCAATTATTTGCCTGGTGAAATGAGTGCCCTGTCACTGTGTAACTCTCTAGGAATTCCCAAAACAGCAACTATCCTTTTCAATAATAATTTATCTACTGCAAAAGCCGTTGTGCTTCTAAAAGGAAAAACCTCAACCCAATGTGAGAACACACAGATCATCAGTAAGATATTTACATCCTTGAGATGGTGGCCTCTGAACAAAGTCCAATTGTCATACCTCAGAGGGTCCCTTAGGAATGAGAAAGCAGCTGTGTGACCCACGAAGTAGTTTCCCTGTGTTATACTTTGTACATATTGCACAAAGAGCATAGTTTTTATGAGTCACTGTGGGAGAAAGTTTCCAAAAGTATTGTTTTCCCCATGAAATCATCTTTTCATGTGCCCAGTGATTAATTAATGTATATGCTGGAGCAGTGGCAATGGTGCTCCAATAGGCATTATTGGTTTTTTATCAGGCCTGAACCACAGCTGCGTGGTGGTATCAAAAATTCCCTCTCTTCATTGCCATATTTGTTTCTCTTCTATGATTTCTTGAAGTTGTAGAAGGAAATTTCTTACTGGATTAGCAGAGTTAATAGAAAGTAGCAGGCATTCTTGATGCTAGACAGGATGTCCACTGCAATAATGGCCCTGCTAATCCTCTAAGTAAAACCCATCTGTATACCAAATGAGATAATAAAATGTAGTCATGCATGTTTACCTCCTGTGGTGCTGGAAGCAAGGCAGCAGGGTTAAGATAATGACTAGAATATCAGATAACATTATACCAGGGCATAGCAGAAATTTTTTTCAAAAGTTACTTATCATTTCTAAAACACTTGTATTAATAGCAATATGCATGCAAGAATATTCATAAAGGAGATTTAGCACGACTTGTTTGACAATGCTTCCTATCTAATATAACATACCAAATATGCCTAATTAATTTAGTACTTCCCTCTTTAGATGAAGAGAGAACAAATTCTTTGAGAAGCCCCAGGATCCCACTGGATATTCTTAATGTTACTTTCAGGTCAAGAGAAAGACTTTATTTAGGTTTTGAATTTTGGGGAAGCCTGTCAAAAATATCAAAAGGTTTTAAAATTCTTGGTCAAATAGAATCATAGGCCACTTTGAAACAATGTTCATTTATCCATTTAACCATGGTGACAATTCAAGATTTTCAGGCCAATACAGAAAATTAAATAGATTTAAGAAAAACCTTAGCTGCTGTGATGAAAGACCTGTTAGAAACATACAGGAAAATCAGTTGCATTTCTATACACTAACAACGAAGTAGCAGAAAGAGAAATTAAGAATACCATCCCATTTACAATTGCAACAAAATGAATAAAATACCTAGGAATAAACTTAACCAAAGAGGTGAAAGAGCTGTACATGGAAAACTATAAAACATTGCTGAAAGAGATTGAAGAAGAAACAAAGAAATGGAAAGATATTCCGTGCTTTTGGATTGGAAGAATTAACATAGTTAAGATGTCCATACTTCCTAAAGCAATCTATAGATTCAGTGCAATCCCTATGAAAGTTCCAACAGCATTTTTCACAGAAATAGAACAAAGAATCCTAAAATTTATACAGAACAACAAAAGACCCCGAATAGCTAAAGGAATCCTGAGAAGAAAGAACAAAGCTGGAGGTATCACACTCCCTGATTTCAAAACATACTACAAACCTATAGTAACCAAAACAGCATGGTACTGGCACAAAAACAGACACACAGATCAATGGAATAGAATCAAAAGCCCAGAAATAAACCCACACTCTATGGACAGCTAATCTTTGACAAAAGAGCCAAGAACATACAATGGAGAAAAGAAGGTGTCTTCAACAAATGGTGTTGGGAAAGCTGGATAGCCACATGCAAAAAAGTGAAAGTAGACCCTTACCTTACACCATACACAAAAATTAACTCCAAATGGATTAAAGACTTGAATGTAAGTCCTGAAACTATGAAACTTCTAGACTAAAACATAGGCAATATGCTCTTCGACATCAGTCTTAGCAACATATTTTCGAGCACCATGTCTGACTGGGCAAGAGAAACAATAGAAAAAATAAACAAATGGGACTACATCAAACTAAAAAGCTTCTGCACAGCAAAGGAAACCATCAACAAAATGAAAAGACAACCTAACAATTGGGAGAAGATATTTGCAAACCATACATCTGAAAAGGGCTTAACCTCCAAAATATATAAAGAACTCATGCGTCTCAACAACAAAAAAAACTACCAACCCAATTAAAAAATGGACAAAAGACCTGAACAGACATTTCTCCAAAGAAGATATACAGATGGCCAACAGACACATGAAAAGATGTTCAAAATCATTAACTATCAGGGAAATGCAAATCAAAACTACAATGAGATATCACCTCAGGGCCGTCAGAATGGCTATAATTAACAAGACAGGAAACAACATGTGTTGGAGAGGATGTGGAGAGAAGGGAACTCTCATACACTGCTGGTGGGAGTGCAAACTGGTGCAGCCACTATGGAAAACAGTATGGAGATTCCTCAAAAAATCAAGGATAGAACTACCATATGATCCAGCTATTCCACTGCTGGGTATTTATCCAAAGAACTTGAAAACACCAATGCATAAAGATACATGCACCACTGTGTTCATTGCAGCGTTATTCACAATAGCCAAGACTTGGAAGCAACCTAAGTGCCCATCAAGGGACGAATGGATAAAGAAGATGTGCTATATATACACAATGGAATACTACTCAGCCATAAGAAACGATGAAATCCAGCCATTTGTGGCAACACGGATGGACATTGAGGGTATTATGCAAAGTGAAATAAGTTGGAGGGAGAAGGTCAAATACCGTATGATTTCCTTCATTAAGTAGTAGATAATAACAACAGTAAACAAACACATAGAGACAGAGATTGGATTGGTGGTTACCAGAGGGGAAGGGGAGAGGGAGGAGGGCGAAAGGGATAATTCAGCACATGCGTGTGATGATGGGTTGTAATTATTATATGGATGGTGAACATGATGTAATCTATGCAGAAATAGAGGTATAATGATGTACACCTGAAATTTATACAATTTTTTAAACCAATGTTACTGCAATAAACAACAACAACAACAAAAAAACAAAAAAATATAAATGAATGAATTAAAAAAAAAAAGAAACACAGGAAATTTATTTTGAGAGACGTAAAATCCTTACCCTTCTGGTGGACTATGCAAAAGCAAAGAAAATCCTTTCATAATCTCTTTATCAAGAGCAGACTAAAAGTCCAAGAAAATTATTCTTTTATGAAAAAGACAACCAAATTCTAATTTTTGTACCAGCTTACTTTTGATATTAAAACTTATTCACTTAATTAAATTCATTGTAATCTTAGCCAACTTTACCTTGAACAAAACTCTTTCCTCAGGGATCTTTTTCCACAAACCTTCTAGAACTTTGTTTTTACGTTCAGAATTTGTCTCATGCTTTCTCTGCTCCTTCCTAGTACTTTAGGAGAAATTTATCTTTCCTAACAAAAGGAACAAAAACGTCTCCATTCCTTATACCGTCTTTACTGAAAAGGTACATCTTGCTTTCCTTAATCTTTTATATTAGTCTCCTGTGTGTTGGCAGACCCACAAATGCTATCTATGTACATGTGCTTACTCATAGGAAATTTCTCAGCATGGCACAAACATGTTTATGAATAAACCCGAGTATTTTTCTAGTTTCTCTGAAATAAGACCCCAAAAGTAGATGAATCTATGTTCAGTAATTAATGTCTGACGTTTTATCTTATGTGGAAATGACCTAGATACTCAATAAATTTTATCATTTAGTTTAGCAAAACTGTAAGGTATTAAGTTACCAAATGTTTTGAAGTTATTTTGAGTATATATACCATAACACCTAACTATTGTTAAAAATTCACCTAAACACTTTTATCTTTTTCACATCTATTTATTTTACTTATTCCCAACAATTGTAGTTAGATTGCCTCCAAAACATCACGAGACAATAGGCAAAATCAGCTGTTATTCTACGTATTTTGTTGCTGACAAATTTTGCAGGAAGCATAATATATCTGTATCAAACCTAATACTGATAACTCTGGAAAAACGTTTGTAGCATTCAAATCGACAAAGTTAAATAAGCCTTCATTTACCAAAGATGGTTTCATATCACATTAAGTTGAAAAGACGTTTGGGTTAGTTTCTATTACATGTACACAAGCACTTCCTTTAAGCTAATCAACTAGAGCTCATTTAGAAATTATACCGTCTGGAGGTAAAACTATCACACATATATAACGTCTATATAGACACACATACACAGAGACTCCATAGCTATTGTTTAAAAATTACTGCCATGGATCAGTAATACAAAACTCACTTCTTACCAAAGAATAATTGATTTCAAATTTTGTTTTAGGCTTTTTCTACTAATATTTGTGGAGAAGATACTTAAGATATTAGATGTTGGGCAAGAGCACTTCTATAGCTGATTTTCTCTTCTTTTTCCTTTTTTTCCCCTTCAGTCTTAGGCACTGGTGATGGACTAGATAACAGTTCCCGGTGAGGTTTACAAGCTTTTTGAGATAAAGGAAATGGATGGAATCTGAACTGCCTCCAGAGCTGCATTTCCAGTTTTGCCAAGATTTGTAAGCAGGACAGTTGCTCTTAATTCCTCCAAATTTGGGTTGTAACATAATTGTCATTATAGGGTGATCTACCTGTCCAAGTGCATCATCCCTATTTGCTTCATTCCCTCTGGGTGCTTAGTTTTATTTTAACTTAGGGATGAAGGCCTGGTATTAAAAACAATTCCTATCAGGCTTTGAATATCAGTTTCTAGTTTGGTGAAATTTCTGACAATAAGTTGCTAAATCCTTTCAAATATCTTATCAGGTTTCAGCTGGGATAAACAGTCAGTATACTTGGCAGTATGGAACAACTCCATTAACCTTTTTTTTTTTTAATTTTATTTATTTATTTTTCCCTCAAAGCCCCAGTAGACAGCTGTATGTCATAGCTGCACATCCCTCCAGTCGCTGCATGTAGGACGCGGCCCCAGCATGGCCAGTGAAGCGGTGAGTCGGTGCACTCGGGATCCGAACCCGGGCCGCCAGTAGTGGAGCGCGCACACTCGACCGCCAAGCCACGGGGCCGGCCCAACTCCATTGATCTTTAATGTAGCAGTTTCCCAGAAAATCTCTCAGAGTCTTGTTAGGTCTGGGATGGGCTCATATTGTGCCTTACTTTATACGTATATTACTAAGGTGTCTGTAAAGCCGTGACCTAAGAAACTTTTCTTTTGGTCCCTTTTATAACTTAATTTTTTATTAGCCTTTTGGATCAAAATTTTCAAGAAGGTTATTTTGTAATTTTGAAATCTTTGCTTTTAAGTGGACTTGTTAAATGATCTCATCTAATTTGAACATTCCTTATAATTGTTTCCCTGCTTTCATGTTAGGTCCTCTTCCTAGAAAAGTATTGGCTTTCATGTCAGAGGCAGTTAGCTTGACTGCACGTCCATCTGCCCTGTGGTTTGCCGGAGCTGAAATCTCCGAAAGTCTTTCATCCTCCCAGCCAATGCTTTTCCCTTGGCCTTTTGGAGTTCCCCCTACACACACACCATTGAGGGATCAGCCCAGGACTGAGTAGAGACTCTATGCAGATTTTGGAGTTCCCCTTCGGTGTCCCTCCTCTTATGGACATCTCCTCATCATTTCCAGCTGCTCTTGAAATGCAGCCCTGAATCCCAGGACCTGAGCCCTCGGGCCGGGGTGGTGCCGTGTCTGCTGTGTTCCCCTTGCACCTGTGGCACAGCGTGGGGGGCACCTGTAGATGGACCTTTGGAGGGCTGATCTTCTCTAGTGTCTGCTTGCTTTGGCCATTCTCCAGTGCCTTCAAAGCATTGTTGTTTTCAGCGGGTTTTCGCTGTTTATGATGCTGTCTGCAAGGGTTCTTCTGGTTCAAGCTGCTCCCCCAGTATGGGAATCAGAACTGCCTTTGATACTGAGCAAGGTCTCGATCTGTTGTCTGTGAGATAAATGGCCAAGCAGGTGGTGGTAGAGACAGGGCTTTGATAAGCCATAAGCTGGCACATGGGAAGATGGTGGACTACTGTCCTGAGAAAACCCGTCTTAAAGGGAACTGATTTGGAAATGACTCATGTAAGGGAAATGGGTTGGGGTGGGGTCATAAATGTCAGGTAATGGATGGCCGCAGGCCGTTGATGCCTCTCCACAGTGGACCTGCTGCATGCCACATTCCTGAGGACTCTGAGAAAACCTCAGGTACTTCTTCATCTGGGACAGAAGGAACGGTTTGGGTAGAGGACACAAATTTTCTGCAAACAAGATATTCTTTCTCCTGGTTACAGACTAGTTTGCTTTCATGCAGTTCTGAGCATTTTTCCAAAGCACACTGTGACACACAGAGATGGGGAGGGCAGCATGTGGCCTTGGGGGTGAAGTTCTAAGAGTCCCTCGTCCAGGGGTGACTGTCTTGCATATTTCTTATGACGTGTGAAGCTTAGAATCGGTCATTTTAGCTTCTCAATGATCCTGTGAGATGCTGAGTCAGGCGGAGGGCTGTCAGCAAGTTCCTACTCCTTTATCAGCTGTCCTCCTCCTGCTGTTCTGAAGGCAAGCTCAGAAACTTTGGTTACTTTGTTTCCCACAATAACCTTGTGGGTACAGGCCCAGGTTCTTCCTAATCCAGGGAAACTTGAACTCCTTTGTCCTCAGTCTCACGTTCTCTCCTGTGGTTTTTCATTTTCATTTCCCAAGTAACGAGTGTGGTTCAACATCCTTTGCCTACGTTTAATGGCTCTTTTGATATCTCTTGTGAGGTGTCTGTTCAATTCTCTTGCCTATTTCTCTACTGAATTATGTGATTTTTCTAATTGATTTTCAGGAGTTCTTTGTTATTCTGGACATGTTGTCAGTTGTACATGTTTGTAGGAAATATTGTGAAAGACCTTGAAATGGACCAAAGATGACTTCTTCTGTCTTCAGTGGGAAGCAAGGCAGTATCTTGCACCCCCTTATGGGTTACCTAATTCAGGGGGGCTCCACACTCTCCATTGTCTTTGAGCTCTTTCACAGCTCGGTAAGTCGTAGAGAATTGAAGGTGATGGGAATTCTCTCCTCCAGAAGGATGGTTGATTCTTCCCTGGCTCCTGTGGAGAAAGCCAGGTGCATTCGAAAATGCATCTGTTGTTAAACTCTTTTTAGCATTCTTGATTCCACTATATCAGTGAGAGACTTTTAATTCTACTTTGACCTGGTTATAATCCCTTAGTTGTAGTTGTTAAAGTCTTTGAAATGTGTTCATTATCTGTCTATATGAGAGTCGTGATCACCATGTTAAAACCTGTCCTCTAACGTGTCGCAAATGTCTTCTCCCCATGGCCCCACTTATTCTGGGTCGAGGAGAGGACGGGAGACCAAGTGTTGAGGAGCAGACCCGAGGGATGCTGGCCACCCAGTTCCTCCAGGGCTCTGGGTCAGGGCACTCCCCTGGGACAGCTTCCCTCAGCCCCTTCTGTTGTGTGGCCTTACAGCCCCACACTTTCTGCTCACAGCACTTATCACAGCATCCTTAAGTCACTGTTTGCAGGCTCATGTACTTCACGTCTGGGGAGAAGGATGCAGGTGGCTATGGACTGGGAGAGACCAGCACAGACACAGGCCGGAGGAGGGTGGGTGCATTCTGCTGAGTGCATAGGGAAGACTGACAGAGGAGGAGGTGTGGTGCTCAGAGCTAAAAGATGGGTGTGTAGAATTTGCCGGGTGTGTAGATGGAAGGAACACTAGGAGAAGGGACCAGCCTGCGCTGACACTCGGGGTGCGAGGCAGTGTTAAGTACCCATGTTGGATACCTGAGTGTGTGGTGACAGGGCCCTGCGTTTGTGTGTTCCTGGTCCTAATGCCCCTGTTTGGGGGTGGATTGTGTTCCTCAAATTCATATATTGAATCGCCGACCCCTAGGACTTCAGAACGTGGCTGTCTCCTGAGAAGGGATCTTTCAGGAGGTAATAAGTTAAAATGGGGTCAGTAGGCTGGGCCCTAATCCAGTGTGACTGCTGTCCTATAAGAAAAGGGGTCAGGGCACAGACACTAACAGAGGGATGCCTGGGCGAGGACAGGGGGAGAAGAGGCTGTCTACACAGCCAGGAGAGAGGCCTCAGCAGAACCCCACTCTGCTGACACCTGCTCTGGAAAGTGCAGCCTCCAGACGTGTGAGAGAACAAATGTCTGTTGTTCAGGCCGCCCAGGCTGGGTGTTGCAGCAGCCGTGCTGACTCATACACACCCAGCACGGGGGTCTTGCTTCTGGCCACAGCCAGTGCTGGAAGCTCCTCCTGCTCCCAGCCCCCAGGCTGGCCCTGTACCCCACCAGGCACCGTCAGCCACCTCGTCCCTCATCATTGCCCTGTTTCTGGGCCGCCTTCCTCCCACACGGAACCCCAGGGGTGGAGGAGACCAGAGGGCTGGAGGGGAGGGAGGGCTGCAAGCTTCTGGAGCTGTGAGAGTGTGGAGGGTGTCCCTGGTGCATGACTAGGTCAGGCTCTGGGTTCCCAAGGCGCGTCAACATAGTGAGGAGTAAAATTTTTAATGATTTTTTTTGTTTTAAGTAAAGAAACAGTAAAGAAAATCAATGGGCTCCAGAAAGTTAAAAAGAAGGAAAATTCTACCCAAGCCACGTCTGTGGCATTTCCTTTGAACAATCTCTCTGCGCATTGTCCCTCTGTATTTGGGACAGGAGTCCGCCTCTCCTTGCCGTGCACATCCCTGTCCTTCCCATCTAGAGAGGGCGACTAGGAGTTCCTTCAGTACCTGAGGGGTGATTTGGTCCAGGGGTTGTGACCAGGGGTCTGAAATTGGTCCACATGGTCGACTCCCCAAGGCCATGGGCTCTCTCCTCAGGGGTCTCGTCTCTCACCTCTGCCCCATGGAGAAGCTGTACTTCTTGTGGACCGTGACTCAGGCCCCGCCGGCTGTAGTATTGGGTGACTGTGCCTGCCGCCCTGCTCTCCTGGCTCCCCTCCACCTCTGTCCACCAAGGCCACATCCCATCTGCTTGGGGACCTGGTCAGCCGGCGCCTCTCCAGGAGGCCCACCTGGCCAGATGCCCACCCGTCCCCAGGTGGTGCCACCCCCACCCTCTGGGGATCCCGCAGTGGCCGTGGCCCAGGCCCTCCTTTGAGCTGTCTCCCCGGGTGGAGATGATCCGTGTGACAGTTAGGGGCATGCCTAGAAGCTTCCCTGTTGGTGTAGGATGGCCCCGTGTCCTCCTGGCCTTGACAGCAGATGTTCCCACTCAAGGATCTGAAACCACGCGTCTCCTCTCTGGAAGCCTGCGTCCTCAACCCAGACATGGATGCAGTTTGCATGAAGACCCGTCCCTGTCCAGATGGACACGGGCTCATCGGCCCTCCACCTCCTCCAGGGTGATGGCACATGCCGACCCCAGGACAGTCCTGGTGAGGGATGTTCGGCCCTAATGACTCAGTGTCCACATGGCCCCAGTGTTTCTTGGTGGTTGCTCAGAGGGGACAGTGGGCGTCCTTCAGCTGAGTTTGGTGTTAGAACTGCTGTCCACTTGGTTCTCCAAATGAGGTCAGGGGGCAGGAAACAGTCTGTGGTGACTTTGAGGCCATGGGGGGGGTACAGGCCAAAGGGAGCCATGGGGTCACAGTCTGGCAAGGTCAGAGGGCAATGGAGCAGGTCTGAGCCGCAGGCTGAGCGTAATGAACTGAAGGACCTGGCTCCTGTCTGGGGTCTGGGGTGGCCCTGCATGTCCGCTCAAGAGGAGTGGCCCTAGGCCCCCTGCCCGATCATGTTCCTGTAGTCAGGGACGATGGTCGGCTTCAGCTCCACCACCGAGGAGAAGATCCACTTCACCTGCAGCAGGCGGGAGAGGGGGTGAGCATGGCCTGGACCCCAACACCAGCCTCCTGCCGGGGCATGCCCTCCCTGTACCTGGGGCCGTCTGGCCTTGGGGGGTCCAGGTGAGGACGACATGGGCACATGGTGGGGACAGTGAGGTGACAGCGAGGGGATAAATGGAGACAGTGAGGGGACAGTGAGGGGACAGGGTGAGGGTAGTGATTGGATGGAGAGGGAGCAGTGAGGAGACAGTAATGGGAAATGCGGCGACCGTGTGAGGAGACAGTGTGAGGACCGCAAGAGGACAGTGAGGGGACGGGAGGGGACAACGACGGGACAGTAGGGGTACAGTGTGGGGACAGCATGGTGACAGCAAGGGGATGACGTGCGGAGAGCCTGGCCCACCTTGAAGAGGGTGATGGTGGCACTGTAGCACACGCTGAGCAGGAAGAGCGTGATGAAGATGGAGATGGTGGTCCACAGCCCGTCCAGCTCCCCGACCTGGGTCTCGGCGCAACTCTCATCCAGGACCACCTCTGGACAGGGAGGAGGTGGTCAGTGCTGTGCCTGCCTGAGGGGGCCTGGCGCAGGGTTGGTGGGGCTTCGGTGGGTGATTCCCTCTGGGACAGGGTGGGCGGGGCAGGTGGGAGACCCAGTTGGGCTGGGCCAGCAAGGCCCTGAGGACAGTCTCTGGGCACTTGCCTCAGCTCCCCTGTTCCTCCAACTGGGCCCCCAAGACACGACTGACACCCCTGATCCAGATCTCAGCCTGGCCAGTGGGGACCAGCCCTCTCCTCTGCTCTGCCCTGCACTGGGACCCTCTGGGGAGAAGGCACCCTGAAGTCTGCAGGACAGAGGCTCAGGCCCTGCCTCCTCTCTCCTGGGGACCAGGCCCTGAGAGTGGAGGGTCAGCAGAGCCTGTCCACAGTGGAGCCCCTGGGTGTGTCCCCAGAGCATGAGTGGTAGGAGCGCTGGGCATAAACTGGGTGTGGGGGAATTTCTGTGTGTCAGGGTGGGGGTGTATGTGCCCCGGGGAAGAGGAGGGCCAGTTGTCAGAGCTGGTCAGTGTGGCCAGTGTGAGGATGAGGCCTGAGCAGCCCCCGGGGTGTTGGAGGCTGTGGGGACCCTCTGGTGTCCACGATGAGGGTTCAGGAGACTGGGATCTATGCTCTGTTGGGCATGTGCAGGCTGCCCTTGTGTGATCCCTAGTGCGTAAGGCCTGAGTGTGTGCGTGTGTATGTGAGCTCACGTGTGTGTGTGGAGGTGACGTATGGGCTGGCACTGCTCGTTCACAGGGGCTTGTTTTCAGTGGGTCTGGGCTCAGTGTCCACTGGGGCTTCAGGGACCATCCATTCTCTGGGAACTCAGATCCACCTGCCTCTGCGCCTTTGGGGTCCAGGAGTGAGCGTCCCCATGAATGGACAGGCTTGGCCCCAGGCAGGACTAGGTCTGGCAGAGCCACCTCACCTGTGAAAGGGTGGTGGCCTGATCCTGGAGTGCCCGAGGGCAAAGGAGAGCATGTCCCCACACCAGGGGCCAGGGAAGTGTCCTGTGAGGCCAGAGCCACCAGGTGCGCCTCTCAAGTGATCCAGTGGACAGGGAACCCCGGGAGACAAGGACAGGCCACTGTCCCACAGCTTGGGATCCTACAGAGGAGGGACAGCCTGTGCACGCATTTCCCTGAGGGGCTCTGAGGGGCTTCTCCTATTCCCTGGCCACACTCCAGCCCTGAGCAGCTGCTAGCTGAGGGAGGCCCAGAGGAGCTGCCGCCGATGGCAAAGCCCCCTTCCCTCCTCGGGCAGCCCCTCAAACCGTCCTGGGCATCCTGCACAGACCAGAGCTCTGGGTCCAGGCTGAGTGGGACCATGTCTCTCCCCTAATGGTGACAATTGTGGTCTCAGAACTCGGCTGCCCTGTCCCCTTCAGGCCTGGGCAAGCACTTTAGCTCTGCCTCGGAAAGAACCATGACAGTGTCACAGGGTCCCAGGGCCATGCTGGGTGCTTTATTTCATGCCAGGGGGCCCTGGAGGTATGTACACAGTGGTGGGGGCTCAGTGTCCTCGTGGGACCCTGAGAGCCCGCAGGGAGGCAGGGAGGGCTCTCAGGAGTGTCAGGCATGTGGCTCATTTACCCGGAGACTGGGAGATGATTTTCTCCGTGTAGTGATTGTGGAGAGCCTCGTGCATCACCCCACACGTGAACTTGACTCCCTGCTTCCACCTGTTTGTCTCCACTGAGAGCTTGCTGTACAGGAAGTAGGACCTGTCGCCATCCAGCTGTGGCGGGGTGGTGCTGTACTTGTCCTCCGGCTCCGTCTGCCTGTTGCCCTGCCACTCGACATCGATGTCAGGTGGGTAGAAGTCTTTGACCAGGCAGGTCACGCTGACTGTGCCCTTGGCCAGCTCATCCTGGTGTGGGGGCAGGACGTACACCTGCGGCTCCCGGGCCGGCCCTGTGGGTCCAGTGATCAGTACAGATGGTCACTCTCTCGGTGTCCCCTCGGGACCCTCCCCTCAGCCGTCTGTCCTACTCTCACCTTTGTCCTTCATGATGATCCTCTCAATGGGGGCCGGGAGGGCTTCGTTGTTGACCTTACACTTGAACTCCTTCCCACTAAGCCAGTCCTGGTGCTGTATGGGGAGGACGCTGACCACCCGCTGGGTGCCATTGAACTGATCCTCCTTTGGCTTCGTCCTGGCCGTGTGCACCTCTTTGCCATCCACGTACCAGTTGAACTGGACATCAGGGTTTTCCGGGCTCACATCCACCACCACGCAGGTGACCTCGGGAGTTCGGGAGATCATGAGGGTGTCCTTGGGTTTTGGAGGGAAGATGAAGACCCTAGGCCCTCCTGGAACTGGGGTGGGAGACATGGGGGAGTGGTCAGCACCTGGACGAGCCTCTTCTTGGGTGCTCATCCCCACACGGGCCCTGCCTGTGCTCTGCCACCTCTCGGGGGTGGGGGGCCAGGCCCGACTGACTCACCTGGGCATTCGGGAGACTTGCTGCAGGACTTCGGGTCTCTTACGACTGCAGAGAGAGTAGACTGGGGTTAGTGGGGCTGGAGGGAGACGGCCTTTGGGTGGGCTTCGGTCAGGGCTGGGTTTTGGCAGATCTGAGACCAGCGCCCACCTCTGCAGGACCAGGGGCTGGGTTAGGGGTGTCCAGCCTTTCCCCACCTGGGCATGGGGGAAACGCCCAGAGGACCCCTCCCTGAGCTTAGGAGGCCTCCCCTACTGCCCTGGGGTCCAGGCAGGAGGGCTGACCCCGGGTCTGTCTCGTAGGGAACACCCTCCATGCGGCCCCTCCTCTCACCGACTCTCTTGTCCACCTTGGTGCTGCTGGCCGGGTGGGCTACGTTGCAGGTGTAGGTCTGGCTCTCCAAGCTGCTGGCAGGCACGGTCACCATGCTGCTGAGGGAGTAGAGCCCCGAAGACTGCAGGATGGACGGGAAGGTGTGCACGCCGCTGGTCAGGGCGCCCGAGTTCCAGGACACGGTCACCGGCTCTGGGAAGTAGCTGGAGACCAGGCAGCCCAGGGCCACCGTGGATTCAGATGTCTTCCCACAGCAGGGAGCCAGAGGGAAGACCTTTGGGGCTGTGGTAGAGGCTGCAAGAGAGGAGGCCGTGTGACCACCAGGGCCTCACCCTGTGAGGGTCCTGGAGCAGTGCTGAGCCCAGCGCCAGTGTGCTTCCAGAAAGTCTGCAGAGTAGAGGCCCTGGTGGTTCCCCGTCCCCCAGGACTAGGTGCCTCTGCAGCCACAGGCTCTGGACGGGTCAGCCCAGTCAGCACTGGATGACAACCAGATTAGAGCCCCCTGGGGCCCCTGTCCCCTCGTCCCCCGTCAGGCCTTCAACGGGTGGCCAGCCTGACCGAGCCCTTGGTCGGAACCCTGATCAGAGATGCCTACTTCTGGTCGGTTTCCGCTGGCCCCCCAAGCCCTTTGTCTTATTGACCAAGCTTCGCCCTGTCCTGGGTGAGCTGGTATCTCTTTGAGTGAGGTGGGTCTCTGACCCACATTGCCTGTGTCTGATCCTGGCCCCTCAGCCCAGAACCCTTGCCATGGCCTGTCTCTGCTTGCCAGGCTCTGTGTCTTCTGAGTCAGCTCTGCAGCCAAGATGCCACAGGCCCTCCTCCCCGACCCTGCCCTGACCCTGTCCCTGCCCTGTGCTCTGTCCCTGCCCTGGACCCAATCTCTTCCCCAGACCCTCTCCCTTCCCTGGAGCCCGTCTCTGGGTGTCTCCTTTTCCCCCTCCTCTCCCGTCCCTGTGGCCCCCCAAGCCCAGACTCCTAAATCTGCCTCTGGGCCCACCGTCCATCCTCAGGTCCTCCTGGCATGGCGTCCTGAGCTCACCTCCGGCCCCTCCCTCCCAGAGCCCCCCGCCCTCTGCCATCCCTGCTCTTGGGCCTGTCCAGCTCCTTGCTCACCCCAGAGCCCTCCACCAGCCGTGGTCCTTCCCTAGCCAGCCTGCCCCTCAGCTCAGGTGGGAGCTGAGCACTGCCCTCGGCACTCCTCTCCCCTCGGTGCCAGCATCCCCAGGCCCCAGTGCAGGTCGGGGTGCACCCTCTACCCACGCACCTGGGCGAGATCTGTCCCCTGTGACCCTGACTCCTGTCTTCTCAGCCCCAGGGCCCTGCACGGACTCTCCCCAGGCTGGCAGCCAAGGATCAGGTCCCAAATGGGCCCCTCACCCTTCTGTTCGCCAGGTCCACTGCCTTGTGCCACCCCACACTGCTTTCTCCTGTCCCATATCCCCACAAGCTCGCTGGAAGAGGGCTAGTACCCCTGGACCCAGGGACTGCATCCCATCGGGTCCTCTCAGGGCTGCCTCCCTGCCCCTTCAGCCCCAGAGACCTTCCAACTCAGGGTCCCCCTCCATCCCAACTCACCATCCAGCTGACAACTCAACTGGTTGACACTCTCCTTCTGCAAAGGGAGGACACCTGAGACGCCTGAGCCCTAGCTGTCCCTGCTTCCTGTAGCTGTTCAGCTCCCACCAGCTGAGGTCTCTGTCTAGTTCAGGTCCAGTGCCCTTCGTCCCCTAATCTCTTGGGCAGTCGTCTGCCCCTTTGTGCCCTCCCATCCTCCTGCCCCCCAGCCAAGCTCTGTCTGCTACCCTGGAGCTTCTGAGCAGCCCGTGTCCCTCCAGCTCTCCCACCTGTCTCTGCTCACCTTCCAAGCTCTGCCTGCTCTGCCAGAGCTTCTGAGCAGCCCCTGCCCCGTCCTACCCTCCCACCTACCTCTGCTCACCTGTGAAGCTCTGCTTGCCCACCTTGGACTTCCAGGGCATCCCCCTGGCCCTCCTGCCTTTCCACCAGCCCCAGCTCACCTATAGCTGCTTTGACTGCCCCTCAGGAGCTCCTGGGGCAGGGTCTGCCCCTTGAGCCCTCCCACCTCCCCTGCTCACCTGTAGCTGCTCTGCCCCTCGTCCCTGGAGCCACTGGTCCACAGCAGCTCCATACGCCTCCTGCCCTACATCCCCCCTCTCACAGTTCCCAGAGCTCAGCCAAGGACTGCTGGGTCTCTCCAGTGCTGCCTCTGCCCCCTCCTGCCTGTTGCAGAGCCCTCAGCCCAGGCTTGCCCTTGTTCCTGGACTCATTCTTTTTCCAGCACTGGGCTTTGCCTCCTGTAGCCACCAGGTGACCACTCTATCTCTGGCCAGCTCTTCCTTGGCATAACTCCTGCCCTAGTCCCCTCCCGAAGGAGCTCATGGCCCCAGCTGGGCCTCACCCTCTCCTCGCCACACAACACCCTTGGAATCCCCATCTGGGAGCCCCTCTGGACCTTACTCTGTCCAATTGCTGGGTCAGCTGCCCTGTGACCACCAGCTCGCAGCCCCTGGAGCCCCAGCTCCCGCTCCTGACCCTCACTGCCTGGCTCCCAACGCCCCTCCTGTAGCCCACTGAGCTCCTGCTCAGCCCTGTGCTCTCTGAGTTCTGATCACATGGGAGCCCACGCTGGCCCCTTCTGCTCTGCTCCTGGCTCACCTGCTGCCCTTTGCCTTGGTCGTAGCCCAGGACCTATTGCCGCATCTCTGACCCTGCCCTGGGGCTCGAGCTGTCTCCAATGGCCTGGACAGGACCCTTAGGCCACCTGGGGTTCCTCTTCCTCACCTGTGCTGAGCCAGTCGCCTCCATGTGTCCTGTGCTCAAACCCCTCTGTCCCTCTGGGCATCCGTCCTGCAGCAGTTCAGCTCCCGCCTGACCCTTCCCTCAGCACAGCTGGCCAAGTCCAGCCCTCAGGCTTCAGGACTCCCAGCCCATCACGTTCCTCAAAGTTGACATCCTTTGCTCTCAACATATCCAGCTCTGTTTGTGTGGGCCCCTGCCCATGGCTCCCTGGTGCTGGCTCTGGGTTGGCACTCTGGCCTGTGGGCAGCCTGCCTTACTCCATGCTGGCTCAGCTGCTCAAGCCCCTCTGTGACATCTCTGAGGGTTTGGTCTCTCCTCAGCTTCTGTAGCTTTTTCCATTGTCCCCACTCCACTCCCTCCTCCTCCTCTGTGGGGACCCCACTCACCGAGGGTGGGGGACTTCGAGTCATCTCCTCCGCAGCCCAGCCTGGGTCTCTGAGGAGCCCTAGCACCCTCTCTGTTCTGGCCCTAGGCACATGTGGCTACTCGCTGCCTTGCGCTCTGTGCCCACTGCCCGGCTCCTTGGAGTTCATAGCCGGTTCCCAGAGGTGTGAACGCCTCCCGAGAGCCCCGCAAAGACTAAGAACGGGACTGAAACCAGGGGGCACTGCTTGCTTCCTGAAGTTCTCTTTTCTTCTGGTTGGTTTGTGTCCCAGAGGGCCTGGGGGGAGTCCAGACATGTCCGAGGCTGCCTCACCTGGGTGTGTGGCAGTGGGGTGAGGTGGGTGCCTGGGACCCAGGGGAGAGTGCCGGAAATCTGGCCTCTTGTGCTGCTCTTTGCTCTAAGTTTCCCACAGGGATTATGCCTCATGGCCCCACCACAGTCCAGGGTACCCGGGCCTCTCTGGGGCCATCTGGTCTCCTGAGCCCTAGTGGGCACCTCTCTTTGCCTGGGTCAACGCGCTGTGTGGACACAGGCTGTCCTGCTCACAGCCCACAGCCCAGCCCAGCGTCTCGTCCTGTCCACCCACCAGGATGGCTTCCCGAGTAGAAAGCTGTCTTCCTCTGGGTCCCTGCCTCTTCCTTTCTTCCCTCTCGGGCTCTATCTGCTGCTGGATCTCTGACAGAAGGATGATGCAACACCCAGAGTCAGAGGGAAGCTATTCTCCCGGTCACAGCTGTCTTGCGGGGGACAGACCGAAGTCTGAGGTGCAAGCACAGAGTTCACGGTGTCACTGGGGCCCCGAACGTGCTCCTCCATCTAAAAGACAGCGTGCAGTCCCTGTCCTCCCGTGTGTGAGCCGAGACTCAGCCATTCCATTTGTGCGGGGACACGGACCCTCAGTGTCTTGTGTCTTGGAGTGCCGCGGCTCACCCCAGGCTCTGTGTACATCTCTGGGCAGCCTCGCATCTTCCACGTTAGGCCTTGGGTTGGGGATCCCTGGGAGGCACCTTGGCAGGCACCCCAGAAGTGCCAGGGGCCAGAAGGATGACTAGGGGGCGTCAGGCCTGGCTTCTTCCAAGTGGTCAGTGGACAGAGGCTTGTGTTTTGGCCCCTTCATGCGGGCCAGGAGCAGAGTCCAAGGCCGTAGAAAGCGAACCTTCTAGGAGGTGATTTCAGACGTAGAAGTGGAGCCGGCCCTCCCACCCACTGGTCTTTGCAGCACTCTTTGACCTCAGGTGTCCCCAGAGCCACCCCACTCCAACAGTCTCTTCTGGGTCCCTCCACCTCCCCTGTCATCAAGTCCTCACACCACCTGCCACAAGTGGTTGGGGGTTTTCTCAGAGCAGTACCCACATCCAGGTCCCAAATCCTAGTCTGGTGGCTCATGGGTGTGCAGTGGGCCACTGCACAGCAAGAGGCTTGCACAGTTGGCCCGCTGACTTTGTTGGGGTGTTGGCAGCCTGCAGGTGGTGCAAGGCTCTGTGGGAGGGGGGCACTCCTCTCTGCTCCACTCACATTAGTGAAGTTCTGGAAGGCTCTGCCTGGATTCCAGTGCCTGGGCTGCCGTGTTCCTCCTCTGTCTTCATGAGGCTCTCTGTGGGGATTCCCCAGCCCTGCTCTTTTGCGTGAGTGGACTGCTGCTCAGTGCCTGGGCCTGACTCCCAGGAGAAGCTCTATCTCGCTCTCAGAGATCCAGCCACAGCCCCTCTGGGGCCCTGTCCCCATGGAGGGCGTCACATAGGCCCTGGGTTCCAGGGAGGGAAGTGAACCCTCCCTCTTCATGGGGCATGGCCAGGTGATGAAGGATCCTGTGGTCCTAGACATGTTGCTGTGGCCACTTTGCACAATGCCATTGGCCAAACCTTGGTGAAGGGAGAGCCCTCTGGTCCCTCCCAGGAGGAACTCTTGATAAATCCACCGCACACTCCCGGCTCCTCCAGCCCAGCTTCCTCTCCACCAATCTCGCAGGTTTCTGCCATCTCTCCCACTTAAGGCAGACCACCCTTGATTTATGACGTGGGCCACTGGTCGCCAGCTATGCAAGCTGTGATCATAGCTACCGTTGACTAAGAATTACACTTAACTGTAGTTTGCGGTCAGCGAAATGTTGATGCAAATAATCCATAATCAATCTATAAGTTAAAACTGGGGTGAATTTATTATATGAGCCAATCACAGGACTAGATAGCCAGGAACAACTGTCACCAAAGAATGAAGCACTCTGACTATTTAGGGTGCACAGCATGCTTATATACCATCTTGGAACACGGAACAAGCATCAAATATAACAGGAATGTCTCTTCTACTACAGTCGCAAGGTGCTTATTGCACATCAGGTCAGTGGTCTTGGGGTGAGCACAGGAGGTCAGTAGTGAATCCTCAGTTTCTGGGGAGAAATGTTTATGTAAGAAGAGATGCTGATATGGGGGTGAGGCATACATCCCTATCTTTGAGGGCATTATTCTCAGCTTTGGGTGACTGTAAATGTTTACAGTATATGTAGAATTCATGCTCAACAGCCCACGTCAGGTCTTTCTGGAAACCGAGGTCAGGCTGAATTAGTTTGAAACCAAATACCTTCCTTATAAACCACAATATATCAACTTTTATTATTCCTTTTCATTTATTTATCATTTTCCCCCTTTTTATTGCTAATCTTTTGATAGGTAGCATTGATGATCAAAATATTACCCCTCGGTGGCCAGGGTGGTTGCTGCCTGCCCTGGGTCCATTATGTCCCTCGGTGTTAGGTTTTTATCTTATTTATCTGCCCAGTTTCTACTTTGGGGGCAAATAGTTGAACAAGCATAGACGTATATTAACAGAGGAAGCAATTCAAAGGCTATACACATTTTCAATTAACTTTAGATTATCACACAAACATTGTATGGGTGCTTTTACATGAGTCCTTAGGCTACATTGTGTACAATTATGGAACAGGTATAGTAACAAGGATGATAATTCAATACTTGAAATGATTAATTTAAAAACGAGTTCTTAGGCATAGTATTTATCAGAAAAGGAAATTCATCAGGGTTGTAACATGATCGACCATCTTATGTCTCTGAGCAATCATTACTCTAGCCTGTATGCCAACCTTACAACACTGAGTAAAGGAAACAACAATTAGTTTGAATGCTATGATTAATACAAGAATTCCAAGGAGTAACAGATACAAGAATTGCAATCCGGATCGCAAAAGGGAACCAATACCTGAAGGGAGCCAACCAAACAAATCAAGACTGGGTGTGGGATCACTTAGGGAATTCATCTGTTTTTTCATGTGCTTCAGCAGAGATGACACATGGTCTGATCCATCAGGTATAAAAACACACCATTCAGTTTGAATGACTGCACATGTACCACCTTGGGATGCACATAGAATATCTAAGGTCATTCTAATTTGAAGCACAGTCTTTATCATTAAAGACCTTTCGGTATTTAATAAGGCTTTTCCTGCCTGACTATGGTTAAGGGTTGTTGAGTAAATTTAGTCAGAGCCTCTTTGTGATATGACATCTTCTAGCCCCAAAGAAGCAATAAATATGGTGGCTAGGTGGTCATACTAGTGGAACACTGAGTGAGCCCACTTGGCCTTACTGAGAGGAAGATTGAGAGCAGATTTTAGACCAGGGCAGATCCTTCCCCGCTTCGAAGCGAAGCCCAGAGTGCAGTGTCCTAGCCATCCAGGCGGTAGCCAAGACCACAGGTTTGTTTCAAATAAGCTTTGAGTTCCATTAGGAGTCACCCAATAAATGCCTGTCTTTTGAGACCAGTCTGTTCCAAACAAATCACTTTCTTTAAGTATGATAGTATTCTGAACTGACTCAGGGGATATACATCCCATATTTGTGTAAAACCGCCCATAGTCCTCACTGTACTATCTGTTTTCTTTTGTTTATTTGTAAATTGTAGGGATAATCAGATGGTCTGAGTAACAGGAAAAGAGTGGCCGTGTCCTGTATCATTAATAGTATGAACTACTGGCTATGTTTCAGGGTCATAATTAGTAGTGTTGGGCAAGCTGTGAACACTGGAATTGGATCTTTCCAATATAACAAATTGCTTTAAAGCTTTCCAATAACACCATGAAAGAGAGAAACCCATGAAGGATATCCAGATGTATTATAAAGGAGAAGTTGGCCACGTATCCAACAGTTGGACTGAGTTTTTTTGTGTGTAACAAAGGAATGTGTCCATTGTAAAAAGACATTGCCATCAGAGGCCCATTCAGATGTGCATTGAAACAACAAACATGGTATCAGGAAAACCTTAAATGGCACTTCTTGGGTTAATTAAAAGTTTTTGTAATTAGATTCGAAACTATCTTATAGGGTTGTGGGAGAAAGTAACGTATTGTGGTCAAAACGTAAAAAGGTAAGGCAATCTAGAAATTGATTAGTGTTGCAATTATATAAGGTCTAACATTAGAAAGATCTAAATGAGGAGACACAAGGTTGGCAATACAGGCCTGGTCTGGAGTCTCGGGACAGTTGTCTACTACAAGTCTGTCTTCTCACCCTAGTGGGAGGTATTTTTCTTGGTCAGTTGAAGTCGGTGTCCAATATAGGAGCTGAAAACGACTCAGGTGGAGAATGCCTTTTTAAAAATGAGAAATGTGAATCCGTGAGTCTATGGGTTTTACTTTTGCAGCACATTAATTTGTTAAGAGTACCTGGTATGGTCCTTTCCAACTGCGCTGTAAAGAGTCTTTCATCTGGTGTCTTTTCCAATAAAGAAAATCTCTGGGTTGTAGCCCATGATCCTTAAGGTCTTTGTCTCCTGGGAGCTTCATCTCCTGCTGTGAAAGAAATCAGCTACCAACCTTTCATTTCTTTTAAGTGTCTGAATGAGACCTTGACAATAATGCAATATATCTCCCTTGAGCAAAGTAAGTTCACACATTCCCTCATCTAATTGTATAAGTCATTTTGTTATTGTTTCAGAAGGAGGCAGCTGATGTTTACCAAAGGGTGTAGATCTAAGACTGAGGAGCACTAGTGGAAGAGCTTTAAGCCATGAGAGATTAAATGTTTCTGAAAGCTTTGCCCATTGAGTTTTGATTGTGCCATTAGTTAAAATGTTGCATTATTTGACCAAATGTCACAAATAGATTCAATTGTTTGTCTGGTGAAACAAGTGCCCTGTCCCTGTGTAACTCTGTAGGAATTCCTGAAACAAGAACTATCCTTTCCAATAATAATTTTTCTACAGCAAAAGCCATTGTGCTTCTCAAAGGAAAAACCTCAACCCAATGTGAGAAAACACAGATCGTTACCAAGTATTTACATCTTTGAGATGGTGGCATCTCAACAAAGTCCAATTGCCATACCTCAGAGGGGCCCTTAGGAAGGGGAAAGCGGCTGTGTGACCCATGAAGTGGTTTCCCTATGTTATACTTTGTACATATTCCACAACGATCATAGGCTTTATGAGCCACTGTGGGAGAAAGTTTCCAAAAGTATTGTTTTCCCCATGAAATCATCTTTTCACGTGCCCAATGACTAATTAATGTATATGGCGAAGCAGTGGCAATTGTGCTCCAATAGGCATTTTGGGTATTTTTATCAGGCCTGAACCACAGCTACGCAGTGGTGTCAAAAATTCCCTCTTTTCATTGCCATATTTGTTTCTCTTCTTCCATGATTTCTTGAAGGTGTAGAAGGAAATTTCCTTACTGGGTTAGCAGAGTTAATAGAAAGTAGCAGGCATTCTTGTGGCTAGACAGGATGTCCAGCCCAGTAATGTACCTGCTCATCCTCTAAGTAAGACCCATCTGTAAACCAAATGAGATAATTAAATGTAGTCATGGTTGTTTTCCTCCTGTGGTGCTGGAAGCAAGGCGGAAGCTTGGAGCTTATTTAGAAATTATACCGTCTGGAGGTAAAACTATCACACATATATAACGTCTATATAGACACACATACACAGAGACTCCACAGCTATTGTTTTAAAATTACTACCATGGATCAGTAATACAAAACTCACTTCTTATCAAAGAATAATTGATTTCAAATTTTGTTTTAGGCTTTTTCTACTAATATTTGTGGAGAAGATACTTAAGATATTAGACGTTGGGCAAGAGCACTTCTATAGCTGATTTTCTCTTCTTTTTCCTTTTTTTCCCCTTCAGTCTGAGGCACTGGTGATGGACTAGATAACAGTTCCTGGTGAGGTTTACAAGCTTTTTGAGATAAAGAACACGGGTGGAATCTGAACTGCCTCCGGAGCTGCATTTCCAGTTTTGCCAAGATTTGTAAGTTCATGACAGTTGCTCTTAATTCCTCCAAATTTGGGTTGTAACATAATTGTCATTATAGGGTGATCTACCTGTCCAAGTGCATCATCCCTATTTGCTTCATTCTCTCTGGGTGCTTAGTTTTATTTTAACTTAGGGACGAAGGCTTGTATTAAAAAAATTCTTATCAGTCTCTGAATATCAGTTTCTAGTTTGGTCAAATTTCTGACAATAAGTTGCTAAATCCTTTCAAATATCTTACCAGATTTCAGCTGGGACAAATAGTAAGTATACTTGGCAGTATTGAACAACTCCATTAATCTTTAATGTAGCAGTTTCCCAGGAAATCTCTCAGGGTCTTGGTAGCTCTGGAAGGGGCTCACTCCTTTGCTTTAAATGTACATTATGGGGGTGTCTGTAAAGCCATGACCTAATAGACTTTTCTTTTAGGTCCCTCTTGTAACTTAATTTTTTAATTAGCCTTTTGGGACAAAACTTACACGAAGTTTATATTGGAAGGAATGTTCCTTCTAATGGCCAATGTAATTCCCCTGAAGCTGGTGGCAGTTTGGTGGGACCCTAAGCAACTAATGGAGTGCAACCCATTTGCTGAACCACATTTCTGTCTGACCATCTCTGACCACAAAATGGAGTACAACTGCATTTTTCTCCAACCATAATTTGGGTCCCCCAACTTGACGATTATCAAGCCTAGCTCTCAAGACCAAAACAAGTTTAGTAAGAGTTTGCTGTTCTTTGTAAGTATTTATGGCTTCTAGAACCTTAATTTTTGAGCAATTGTGCCAGAAGGTGACCAGGCTGGCTCTTCAAAGATTAAAGATTTCTCTGTTCCATGGCTCTTATACCTAGTGCAAAGAAAGACAAGTTTTAGAAGCTCAAAGAACCCCAAAGTGGCCACTGTAATTTTAAATTTTCCCAGTTATCTTGCCATCCATCGACAGTTATCCCCATTTTGTTAAGCTCCTACTAGTGTCAGCATGAAGCCATCAGAGTTCCAAGGGGAGGCTGCCTGTTTGGGAATTGGTTGGCTCTTGGAAGCCCGACTTCCATTTAAATTTTTGTTTCATTTTACTATAAACTCTGAACAAATTTCTAGGGACAGTGTAGTGGGTGAGAAATGAGCTGTTTGTGAG
Organism: Diceros bicornis minor; assembly: GCF_020826845.1. NCBI lineage: Eukaryota > Metazoa > Chordata > Mammalia > Perissodactyla > Rhinocerotidae > Diceros > Diceros bicornis. The sequence continues at coordinate 50,178,396 of NC_080763.1, forward strand.
TGTCACTCCCTGAAAAGTTCTTGAACACCCTCTTACATGCCTTGGTTCCTTCCGCCGGCAGTCTCAAACTGCTGGGGGCGCTCAGAGCATTGGACGACATATCCTTATGAGCGCATCCCCGGACAAACCTTTAATTAATTAACGTGAATGATCACAATGGAGTTTCCCGTGGGACCACAACAGGTTACAAGGATTTATCCTCTGGCACTTCCACTAGGTTCTCAGTCACCTGAGAACACCTTTTGGCTGGAAGGAGCTGGTGTCCCTTGTCTTCAGAGCTGAACAAGTTCAGACTCTCATTTCTCTATCAAACAATTTGTTGATACTTTATAGACACAATTCTTTCCAGTTTAAAGCCAAATTAAAATAAATCAGCCTGCCCCATTCATTCCAAAGTTATGCCTAGGCACCCTGGATTAGGACATTCTACCTAGATTTCTCTTACCTAGGAAACGTACTGGTACCCTCCGTAAGTCACCTAGTCTTAAGGCTTGAACCGGTCATATAATATTCTGGACCACTGACTTAAAATAAGGAGGTCCAGGTTTCAGGAGAACTCACTGGGTTCACCCAAAGAATGCAGTACACCTGGGGTGGGGGGCAATAGAATGGGCCCCTGTTGGCCCCACAATCCTGTTCAATATAGATTTCACGCGGTCTCATGTGAGTCTCTCTGAAATCCTGCCAAATACGTCAAGAAATGTCATATCAAGAAATGCCATAATCAATTTATAAATGAAATCAAGGTGAGTTTGTTATATGAGCCAGTTTTGAGGACTATAACCCAAGAAAGTGAACTTCCCCAAGGAAGGAAGCACTCTGAAGAAGCAAGGTGTACATGATGGTCATATACCATCTTGGAACAAGGAACATACATCACATATGACGGAATATCCCTTTCACTACAGTCACAGAATCCTTCGTTAGCACAGTAGGTCAGTCGTCGTGAGATGAGCCCAGTAGGTCAGTAATGAATCCTTAGTTTCCTTGAAGAAATGCTGATGTGGGGAAGATATCTTTAAGGGTGTCATTCTCGGCTGTGGGTCTCTGTAAATGTTTACAACAGATGTACAACATGCTCCTCAGGTCATGTGAGGCCTTTCTGGAAAGACAAGGTCAGGCCGAATAGATTTTAAACCAAATGGCTGCCTCACACTCCTCAATATGTTAACTTTTCTTGTTTTTTTCATTTCTTCATTATCACCAATGTTGGTGATTTTGGCAAAACCCCTGAAGTGTCCTGGCTAGTGGGTGTTACAGCCATGGAGCCCACTCCCTCCTCTATGCCCAGGGATCTGGAGAGACAAGTTGTGACGTTGTGCATTGACCTGGGGTGCTTAGTGCCCCTCCTGGTCCCCACACTGTCTGCCTTGGTTATGGTGGTGGGGCTGGTGTTGAGGAAGATCAGTCGCTCTTGGAATCATGACAGGATTCTCAGGCAACAGGCCTAGCTGTCCCTGGATCCCTGTTGGGGGCGGGCCGCTGTGGCTGGAGAGGGCATGACCATGTGATTTGAGTGTTCAAACCACTGGGCTTTATCAGAATCCACGCACCTGTCCCCATCTGCGCTCTGAAGATACCGTTCTTTCCAGACAAATCCTTTCACATGAGGAAGTCATTGAGGCTGTGAATATATCTCGTGCTGAAATTTTGTGAAATGTCATACTGGACTCAGGGTCTGGCTTTCAGCAACATTGGCCCTGTGGTAAAGAGAGAAAAGAGATGCTTTGAAGGCATTGATAGAAGCCCTTCCCATGGCCTGGTCCTGAACTGGGATGTCAGAGGCGAGGCTCATCCATTGATGCAGGCCCTCCAGAGCAGCAGGAAGGGGACAGCCTGCCCCTTGACCTGGTGATGCTCATTCCTACCCTCACCTAACCTAACCTGTTTTGATAGCGCCTGGCCCCGGACTTGCCTGCATTCAGCACCTCATCCTAGGCAGCTGCAGAGACTACCTATGAGCCGGATTGGCCGCCAAGTGCCTCAGACCACCGGCATCTCATTCCTACCGTGACATGGTCACTTCTGCCCCCATAACCAGCAGGGCAGGTATGAGATGCCAGTTCCACTGTTGAGGCCTGCTTGTGGAAGTTCTTTTCACCTACTGCTGTGCAAGTCCTGGTTGGATCTAGGAAACAAAACCCCTGCAGGCATTTCAGGTGGGACTGATACCACCCAGGAGACGAAACCAAATAAAATCATGAGGGGAGCTGGGGGAGTGTGGTCAAGAGGAACCATCGCTGGCTTCCCCAGTCGCCCAGCTTGGGGTCCTGGGGAAGCACATGATGTTTGCTGCTGCAGGAGGCTGCTCAAACCCGCCTGCACCTCACCAAGAATCCCTGGCAGGCCACTCTCTCGAAATCTCAAGGAAACGCCACAATTCCCTTTGTGGCGTGGTTCAGCGTGCCTGTGTGGGGTGTATGCAGGCCCAGCTGTGTGACGGGTCCATGAGGACGAGGACATGTGGGCAGGGCCACCGTCAATGTCCAGCTTGCCAGGGCCAGGGGTGCGGTAGCTGGGAGGGTGCTCCCTGCTCACCTCTCTGCCCTGGGTGGTCCTGGGGACCCTCGGCCACCCCTTCTCCACTCATTTCCCTGGGCAACCCACGTCCTTGCCCATGCCCCGCTCTGCCTTATACTGGACTCTCGTGAACTTCTCCTTTGTCTCTGTTGTGTCCAGGTCCCAAGACGTATTTGGGTCTATTTGTGATCATGGTTGTGGGCTATTGTCAAAGACCTCAACTCTCCTAAAACACTGGAAATGAAGACCAAACAAACGGGAAAGGCAAAGACTGAGTATTCGGAGCTGCTGGAGCCAGGGAGTTGGGGCAGGAGGGAGCGTGGGAGCCTTTGTAGTGTTGTTACATTTACTTATGTTAATTGTTACTATTTGCATATCTATTATATCCATACATGTGTCTATAATGTGTACATGTAGTATATATTACATAATACGTAGATTGAAATGTTAACATGCTTTCTATGTATTGAAAGCTTCTTTATAGGAAAAAGGGGGACTCGGGGGCATCAGATGGGGTCTGGGGAAGCAGAGTGTCCCGTGATTGCTTGGGGAGCACATTTGGCTTTCTCCCGCCAGTCCTAAGCTGGAAGCGGGGACAAACATTAGGGAAGCCGTCAGTTACTGATCAAGGCCTGGAGGTTTGGGGTGACCGTACGGGGTGGTTGTTCACTCCCTGGGCTGTCTCTGGAGATAGAGGTCTGACTCCCTGCAGGTCTGAGCTCAGAGAGCAGGCCGCTACCCTGGCTGTCCCTGCAGTGAGGGGTCAGCGTCCTGGGCTGCCGCTGCCGGTTGTGGTCTGGGCTCTGTGTTCATGTGTGGTCTGGCTGCTGTTTGTGTGTTCAGTTTCTCACCACAATCCCTAAGACAGTGTCTTATGAATGTGAATCTGTGAGGATCAGCCAGCAGCATAAATCTCCAGTGGGTCCCGGCCCTTCCTGGAGAGACCCCTGCAGACACTGTGTGTACGTGTCGGGGTGTGGGGTGGGCAGCGAGTGCATACATTTAAAGTGACCCCCAGGTGACACACCCAGTCTGCGGCCAGGGGGATAACCCCGGCTGTGGCCACGGTCCACATCAGCACCCAGAAACTGGACCCTGTCCTGGCTGAGAGGGAGTTGAGGGGATTTTGGGTAAGAAGGGAAACAAAGACTTATCTTGTGCTAATAAATACGTACAAAAATTATGGCCCCTCCTGTGTAATTGAGATCTTCCCAACTTTCTGTTGTGACCCTGGTGTGCTGGGCATGCACATCCCCCTACTGAGCCACTGGCTCTCTTTCCTCAGCAGGTACAAAGCGACGTGCTGTGTTCTGACCCAGTTTCTCAGCCTGGCTTACCGTCCTTGGATCTCAGAACAGCCTCTGCCAGGTTGGGCCTTTTGGGCTGAACGGGTGTGGTCGACACAGGTAGAGGGAATCCTCTGGTCTCCAGCCTGCACAGTTGTCTCTGGGACCTGCCCCACGGCGGCTTCCCTGGGAGAGCCTTGGCCCAGGCCTTCCAGTACCTTCCATGTTCACCAGAGTCATCCCTGGAGGTGTGGGGGTGAGTAGTAGCCTGGGGGTCCATCACGCTTCACCCTCACGTCCACCAGGAAGCAACACAGGAATCGTCTCCTTCTGACTCCACAATGCCTAGGGTGAGAGAACATTCTAGAAACACTGAGGGAGCTCAGATAAGGGGTGACCTTCCCTGGTGTCCACCCCTGATAGCTGGAGTGGGTTGTCTTCCAGAAGGGGAGGCCCAGTGTGGTCTGCTCAGATGACTGCTCTGGAATTGGCTCTGACAGTCCTGGCCCTCAGCCTCTGTCCAGGCGGATCCTTGGGACTCACTCCTCTGGCTCTGGGTGTCCCGGGTCCCCTGGTTGTGCCGACGTCCTGCACCTGCCCCAGCACCCCGCCATCGGGCAGAATCTGACCTCCTGGCTCCCTGGCTGTGGGTGGTCTGCTTGTCAGGAGGACCGGCCAGCCCGCAGGAGTCTAGAAAGAGGTGGTGCGGAGGCTGAGACACCGCCTGGCTGTCTCCATGCTGGTTGAGGGCCGCCCGGAACTTGCTGCCCCCCTCAGCAGACGGCCCGCTTCTCTCAAGAGGCCTGGACCTGGCCTTCCTCGCAGGTGTAAGCCCTGCTCCTCCTCTCCTCCTTCTAAGTCGGGGGAGGGCTTGCTCCTGTTGGGAGGAGGACGTTTCCCTGCTTCCATGTTAGGTTCTCTTCCTAGAAAAGTATTGGTTTTAATGTCAGAGGCAGTTAGCTTGACTGCACGTCCATCTGCCACGTGGTTCACCCCAGCTAAAATCTTCAGAAGTCTTTCAACCTCCCAGTCAGTGTTTCTCGATGGCCCCTTTGGAGTTTCCCCTTACACACGCACAGTTGAGGGATCAGCCCAGGACTAAATAGAGACTCCATGCAGATTTTGGGGTTCCTCTCCGATGTCCCTCCTCTTATGGACATCTCCCCTTCATTTCCAGATGCTCTTGAAACCCAGCCCTGAATCCCATGACCTGAGCCCTCGGGCCGGGGTGGTGCCGTGTCTGCTGTGTTCCCCTTGCACCTATGGCGTGGCCTGGGAGGCACCTGCAGATGGACATTTTGAGGGCTGATCTTCTCCAGTGTCTGCTTGCTTTGGCCATTCTCCAGCACGTTCAAACTATTGTTGTTTTGAGCAGTTTTACAGAGTTTATGACTGCTGCTGCAAGTGTTCGTCTGGTACAAGCTGCTGGCCCACTATGGGAATTGGACCTACCTTTGATACCAAGCAAGGGCTCAATCTGCTTGCTGAAAGATAGAAAGCCAAGAATGTGATGTTAGAGAAAGAACTTTGAAAAGCGATAAGCTAGCATATGGGAAGATGGTGGAGTATTGTCCTGAGAAAAACCCATCTTAAAGGGAACTGATTTGGAAATGGCTCACGTAAGGGAAATAGGGCTGGGGTGAGGTCAGAAATGTCAGGTAATGGATGAGCACAGACTGTTGATGCCTCTCCATAGCAGACCTGCTGCATGCAACATTCCCGAGGGATCTAAGAAAACCTATGGTACTTCTTTATCTGGGACAGAAGGAACAGCTTGGGTAGAGGACACAAATTTTCTGCTAACAAGTTATTCTTTCTCCTGGTTAGAGACTAGCTGGCCTACATGCAGTTCTAAGCGTTTTCCCAAAGGGCATTGTGAGAATAAGATGGGGAGGGGAGCATGTGGCCTTGGGGGTGAAGTTCCAAGAGTCCTTTGCACAGGGGCGACTGTCTTTCATATTTATTATGATGTGTGAGCTTAGAATCAGTCATTTTAGCTTCTCAATGCTCCTGCGAGATGCTGGTCAGGCGGAGGGCTGTCAGCAAGTTCCTCCTCCTTTATCAGCCGTCCTCCTCCTGCTGTTCTGCAAGGCAAGCTCAGAAACTTTGGTTACTTTGTTTCCCATGTTAACCTTGTGGGTACAGGCTCAGGTTCATCCTAATCCAGGGAAACTTGAACTCCTTTGTCCTCGGTCTCACGTTCTCTCCTATGGCTTTCCATTTTCATTTCCCTTGTAACACGTGTGGTTCAGCATCCTTTTCCTAGTTTTAATGGCTCTTTGGATATCTCTTGTGAGGCGTCTGTTCAATTCTCTTGCCTATTTCTCTACTGTGTTATGTGATGTTTCTAATCGACTTGGAGGAGTTCTCTGCATATTCTGGACCTGTTGTCAGTTGTTTGTTTAGGAAATATTGTGAAAGACACTAAATGGACCAAAGACGACTTGTTCTGTCTTCAGTGGGAAGCATGGCACTGTCTTATACCCCCTTCCAGGTTACCCGACTCAGTGGGGGCTCCGCACTCTCCATTGTCTTTGAGCTCTTTTACAACTCTGTAAGTTGTAGAGGATCCGAAGGCCATGGGAATTCTCTTCTCTGAAAGGATGGTTAATTCTTTCCCGTCTCCCGTGGAGAAAGCCAGGTACATTCAAATAAGCATTTGTTGATAAACTCTTTTTAGCATTCTTGATTCCACTATATCAGTGAGGGACTTTCAATTCTAGTTTGAACTGGTTATAATCCCTTAATTGATGAGTTTAATAAAGTCTTTGAAATGTGTTCATCATCTGTCTATATGAGAGTCGTGATCACCATGCTAAAACCTGTCCTTTAACATGTCTTAAATGTCTCCTCCCCATGGCTCCACTTATCCTGGGTTGAGGAAGTTCTGTGACTGGGGCAGGGTCAGGAGACCAGGTGTTGAGGAGGAGACCTGAGGGAGGCCGGCCACCTCGTTCCTCCAGGGCTCTGGGTCAGGGTACTCCCCCAGGACAGCTTCCCTCAGCCCCTTCTGTTGTGTGGCCTCACAGCCCTACACTTTCCCCTCACAGCACTTATCACAGTGTCCTTACGTCACTGTTTGCAGGATCATGTACTTCACGTCTGGGGAGACGGACGCAGGTGGCTACTGAGTCGGAGAGGCTAGCACAGACATAGGCTGGTGGTGGGTGGGTGCATTCTGCTGGGTGCATTAGGGAAGACTGACAGAGGAGGAGGCATGGAGCTCTGAGCTAAGAGAAGGATGTGTTGGATGTGCTGAGTGTGTAGAGGGAAGGAACACTAAGAGAAGGGAACAACATGGGCAAAGGTTGGGGGTAGGGGCAGCGTGAGGTACTCAGGGTGTCAACACCCTGACATGGGGTATTGGCATTGTTCACGGGGACAGGGCATTGTGTGTGTGTGTTCCTGTACCTAACTCCCCTGTTTTGGGTTGAATTTTGTCCCACGGATTCAATTCTTGAAGTGGTGATCCCCAGGCACTTAGATTGTGGCCATATTTGGATATAGGGTCTTTCAAGAGGTAATTAGTTAAAATGAGGTCAGTAGGCTGGGCCCTAATCTAGTGTGACTGGTGTGCTATAAGAAAAGGGATCAGGGCACAGACACTCGCAGAGGGAGGACTGTGTGAGGACATCGCGAGAAGAGGCCATCTACACAGCCAGCAGAGAGGCCTCAGCAGAACCCCACTCTGCTGACACCTGCTCTGGAAAGTGCAGCCTCCAGACGTGTGAAAGAACAAATGTCTATTGTTCAGGCCGCCCAGGCTGGTCGTTGCAGCAGCTGTGTTGACTCATACACAGCCAGCCCAGGGGTCTTGCTTCTGGCCATGGCCAGTGCTGGAAGCTCCTCCTGCCCCTGGGCCCCAGGCTGGTCCTGCTCCCCACCAGGCCCCATCAGCCACCTCGCCCCTCGTCATTGCCCTGTTTCTGGGCCGCCTTCCTCACTCATGGGACCCCAGGGGCTGGAGGAGAGCTGAGGGGAGGAGGGGAGGATGAGCTATAAGGTTCTGGAGCTGTGAGGGTGTGGAGGGAGCCCCTGATGCGCGACTAGGCTAGGTTGTGGATTTCACCAGGTTCATCAACATAGTGAGGTGTGGAATTTTTAAGGACGTTTTATTGTTGTTTAAAATAAAAGAAACAGTAAAGAATAATGGGTTTCAGAAAGTTAAAAAGAAGGGAAAAAACTAACCAAGCTACGACCGTGTCCTTTCCTTTCAGCAATATCTCTGCGCGTTGTCCCCCTGTAGTTGGTGGGGTGTCCGCCTCTCCTTCCTGTGCACATCCCTGTCCTTACCGTCTAGAGATGGCAACTTGCCATTCGCTCAGAGACCTGAGGGGGGAATCGGTTCTGGGGCTGGCCAGGCTGGGGTTCTAAGCTTGGCCAGTTCCCCAAGGCCGTGGGTTCTCTCCTTGTTGATCTCTCTCACCCCTGGGCCATGGAGCTACCAGAGTTCCTGTCAACCGTGACTCAGGCCCTGTCGGCAGTAGGTTGGGGTGACTGTACCTGGGGCCCTGCTCTTCTGGCACCCCTCCACCTCTGTCCACCAAGGCCACATCCTGTCCTCTTGGGGACCTGGTCAGCAGGCCCTCTCTGGGAGGCCCATTGGGCTGGATGATCACCCCTCGACTTGTGGTGCTGCCCCCACACACCCTGGCTCCTGCAGCGGCCATAGCCCAGGCCCTCCTCTGAGCAGTCTCCCTGGGTGGAGACGATCCGAGTGACGGTTAGGGGCATGTCTAGAAGCTTCCCTGTTGGTGGATGATGGCCCTGTGTCCTCCTGGCCTTGGCAGCAGATGTTCCTACTCAAGGATCTGAAACCATGCGTCTCCTCTCTGGAAGCCTGCGTCCTCGACCTTGGCATGGATGCAGTTTGCGTGAAGACCCGTCCAGGCCCAGATGGACATGGGCATGTCGGCCCTCCACCTCCTCCAGGGTGACTGCACATGCGGACCCCGAGGGCGTCCACATGGCCCTGGTGTTTCTTGGTGGCTGCTGCGGAGGGACTGGTGGGTGTCCATCATCTCAGCTCAGGGTTACATCTGCCGTCCACTTGGTTCTCCAACGGGGGTCAGGGGTCAGGATACAGCCTGTGGTGGCTGTGAGGTCAGAAGGCACACTGCAGGCCAAAGGGGGCAGTGAGGTCCAAGTCTGGCAAGGTCAGAAGGCAGAGGAGCAGGTCTGGGTGGCAGGCTGAGCAGCAAGAACAGATGGACCAGATCCTGTCCAAAGTCTGGACCAGCCCAGGATGCCCGCCCAGGAAGAGTGGCCCTAGGCCCCCTGCCCAATCATGTTCCTGTAGTCGGGGACGATGGTCCGCTTCAGCTCCACCACCGAGGAGAAGATCCACTTCACCTGCAGCGGGCGGGCGAGGGGGTGAGAATGGCCTGGACCCCAACACCAGCCTCCCGCTGGGGTCTGACCTCCCTGCAATCTGGGCCATCTGACAGTGGGGGTTCCATGTGGGGACGACATGGGGACATGCTGAGGATAGTGAGGGGACAGACAGGACACTGAGAAGATAGGGTAGATGGGACAGAGTTGGGCAATCAAGGGACAGAGAAGGGACAGTAAGGGCACAGGAGGGGGACAGGATGGCAACAGCGAGGGTACACGAGGGGACAGCGAGGGGACAGTGAGGGGACAGTGATTGATAATGATAGGACACGGAGGTGACAGCAAGTGTACAGTGAGGGGACAGCAAAGAGATAGTGTGGGCCCAGCGATGGGACAATGAGTGGACATTGAAGGGACAGTGAGGAGACAGTGATAGGACAGTAATGAGACAGTGGACAGCAAGGGGACACTGGGGATGGTGATGGGACAGTGTGGAGACAGAGGACAGCAATGGGACAGTGTGGGTACAGTATGAGGACAGTAAGGGGACAGTGAAGGGACACTGAGGGGACAGTGAAGGAGCAACAAGGGGACAGTGTGGGAAAGTGTGGAAACATGGTGGGGACAGTGAGGTGACATGGTGAGGAGAGTGTGGGGACATCATGGTGACGGCAAGGGGATGATGTGGGGAGGGCCTGGCCCACCTTGAAGAGGGTGACGGTGGCGCTGTAGCACACACTGAGCAGGAAGAGCGTGATGAAGATGGAGATGGTGGTCCACAGCCCGTCCAGATCCCCGTCCTGTGTCTCAGCACAGCTCTGGTCCAGGACCATCTCTGGACAGGGAAGGGGTGGTCAGTGCTGTGCCTGCCCGAGGGGGCCTGGCACAGCGTCGGTGGTGATGTGGGGGGTGATTCCCTCTGGGGCAGGGTGGGTGGGGCAGGTGGAAGCCCCCGACTGAGCTGGGCCAGCAGGGCCCTCAGGTCAGTCTCTGGGCACTGGTCTCAGCTCCCCCATTCCTCCAACTGGGACCCCAGGACTCGGCTGATCCCCCTGACCCAGCTCTCAGCCTGGCTAGTGAGTGACAGCCCTGTATCCTGTGCTGCCTTGTGCTTGGGGCCCTCTGGGGAGAAGGTGCCCTGACCCAAGGAGGCTCAGGCCCCACCTCGTCTCTCCCGGGGACCATGCCCAGAGGGCGGAGGGTCAGCAGAGCCTGTCCACAGTGGGGACCCTGTCCCAGGGAAGGGCCAAGATAGGGTTGTATGTGTCCCCAGTGCATGAGTGGTGGGAGTGCTGGGCACAAGCTGGGTGTGGGGGGATTTCTGTGTGTCAGGGTAGGGGTGTATGAGCCCCGGGGAAGAGGAGGGCTGATTGTCAGAGCTGGTCAGTGTGGTCAGTGTGAGGACGAGGCCTGAGCAGCCCACGGGGCGTTGGAGGCTGTGCAGACCCTCTGAAGTTTATGGTGAGGGGTCAGGAGACTGGGCTCCAAGCTCTGTTGGGAATGTGCAGGCTGCCCTTTTGTGAGCCCCCGTGTGTAAGGCCTGCGTGTGTGCGGGAGTGTGCATGTGCTCACGTGCGTGTGCGTGGAGGTGGTGTGTTGGCTGGCGCTGCTCAGTGAGAGGGACTTGTTTTCAGTGGGTGTGGGCTCAGTGTCCACATGGGAGTCCTGGATGGTCCCTGCCCTGGGCACTCAGGGCCACCTGCCTCTGCCCCTTTGGGGCCCGGGAGTGAGTGTCCCCACAAGTGGAAAGTCTTGGCCCCAGGCAGGACAAGGCCAGAAGCTCCAGCTCACCTGAGGGAGGGTGGTGGCCTGATATCAGTGTGCCCGAGGGCAAAGGAGAGCCTGTCCCCACACCATGGGCCAGGGAAGTGTCCCGTGAGGGCCAGAGCCACCAGGCGGATGTCTCAAGTATCCCAGTGGACAGGGAACCCCGGGGGACAAGGACGGGCCACTGTCCCACAGCTTTGGCTCCTACAGAGGAGGGACAGCCTGTGCACGCATTTCCCTGAGGGGCTCCGAGGGGCCTCTCCTGTTCCCTGGCCACACTCCAGCCCTGAGCAGCTGCTGCTGGAGGGAGGTCCCGAGGAGCTGCCACCTCTGGTGAAACCCCTTCCTCTCCTCGGGCAGCCCCTCCAGCCATCCTGGGTGGCCTGCGCAGCCCAGAACTCTGGGTCCTGCCTCAGTGGGACAGTCTCTCTCCCCTAATGGTGACAACTGTGTTCTCAGAGCTTGGCTGCCCCGCCGCCTGCAGTGCACCTGAGCTCTGCCTCAGAAAGAACCATGACAGCGTTGCAGGGTCCCAGGGCCATGCTGGGTGCTTTATTTCATGCTGGTGCCCGGGGCTTATGTACAGAGGGGTGAGGGCTCCTCATGGGACCCTGAGAGCCTGTAGGGAGGGAGGGAGGGCTCTCAGGTGCGCCGGGCGTGTGGCTCATTTACCCGGAGACTTGGTGATGGATATCTGGGTGTAGTGATTGTGGAGAGCCTCGTGCATCACCTCACACGCGAACCTCACTCCCTGATTCCACCTGTTCTTCTCCACCGAGAGCTTGCTGTACATGAAGTAGGACCCGTCACCGTCCAGCTGGGGCGGGGTGGTGCTGTACTTCTCCGGCAACTCTGGCCGCCCGTTGCTCTGCCACTCGATGTTGATGTCAGGTGGGTAGAAGTCTTTGACCAGGCAGGTCACACTGACCTTGTTTCTGGATAGCTCACCATGGCTTGGGGGCAGGACATACACCTGTGGCTCCTTGGCCTGCCCTGTGGGAACAGGAGTCAGTACAGGTGGTTACTCCCTGGGGTTACCCCCAGGACCCTCCCTCTCCCCATTTGTCCTGCTTCTACCTTTGGCCTTGGAGATGGTCTTCTCAATGGGGGCCGGGAGGGCTCCGTTGTTGACCTTACACTTGAACTCCCTTCCCTTGAGCCAATCCTGGTGCTGGACGGGGAGGACGCTGACCACGCGGTAGGTGCTGTTGAACTGCTCCTCCTTCGGCTTTGACTCGGCCGTGTTTACCTCTTCATTGTCCACGTACCAGGTGAACTGGACATCGGGGTTGTCCTGGCTCACGTCCACCACCACGCACGTGACCTCGGGCGTTTCGGAGATCGTGAGGGTGTCTTTGGGTTTTGGGGGGAAGATGAAGACCGAAGGCCCTCCTGGGAGTTCAGGAGCTATGGGGGAGGCATGGGGGAGTGGTCAGCACCTGGACTGGCCTCCTCTTGGGGACTTTACCCCCTTGGGCCACGCCTGTCCTCGGGCCTCCTCCCGGGGGTGGAGGGCGAGGCTGGGCTGACTCACCTGGGCATTTGGGACACTCAGGGCAGACAGTCTTTTCATTTGGTCTGGGCTCTGCAGAGAGAGCAGACTAGGGGTTACCGGGGCTGGAGGGAGATGGCCTTCGGGTGAACTGAGGTCAGGGCCAGGTTTTGGCAGGTCTGGGCCCAGCGCTCACCTGTGTGGGCCCAGGCGCTGCTTTAGGGGTGTCCAGCCTGCCCCCACCCTGGGCATGGCTGAAACGCCCAGAGGACCCCTCTCTGAGCTTGGGAGGCCTCCCCTGCTGCCCTGGGGTCCAGGCAGGAGGGCTGACCCTGGGCCTGTCTCTCAGGCAACGACCCCCGTGCAGCCCCTCCTCTTACCGACTTTTGTGTCCACCTTGGTGCTGCTGGCCTGGTGGGCTACATTGCAGGTGTAGGTCTTGCTCGGCCAGCTGCTGGCAGGCACAGTCACCATGCTGCTGAGGGAGTAGAGCCCCGAGGACTGCAGGACGGATGGGAAGGTGTGCACATCGCTGGTCAGGGCGCCTGAGTTCCAGGACACAGTCACCGGCTCTGGGAAGTAGCCAGAGACCAGGCAGCCCAGGGCCACGGTGGAGTCAGATGTTGTCCCACAGCCGGGGGCCAGAGGGAACACCTTTGGGGCTGTGGTTGAGGCTGCAAGAGAGGAGGCTGTGTGACCACAAGGGCCTCACCCTCAGAGGGTCCTGGCAGAGCGTCAGGTGCCCAGGCCTGGGGCAACGCTGAGCCCAGTGCCATGCGCTTCCAGAGATCCTGCAGACTAGATGCCCCAGGTGGCTCCCTGTGCCCCAGGGCTGGTGCCTCTGTAGCCACAGACTCTGGATTGGTCACTAGGTCAGTGCTGGGTGACCACCTGGATTAGAGACCCCCCCCTGGCCTCTGCCCCCTGTCCCTCCTTAAGCTTCCTGTTGATGCCCCGCCTGACCATACCCTCTGTCTAGCCCTGACTGGAGACTCCTGCTCCTGTCTGGCTTCTGCTGGTCCCCCAAGCCCTCTGCCATATCGACCAAGCCTGGCCCTGCCCGGGGTGAATGGACATCTCTTCGGGTGTGGTGGGTCTGTGCCCCCCACTGCCTGTGTCTGCTCCCGGGTCCTCAGCCTCTAAGAGACCTTGTCATGGCCTGTCTCTGCTCACCAGGCCCCGTATCTTCTGAGTCAACTCTGCCAAGTCACCACGGACCCATGTACCCAACCTGTGTGGACCCCGTCCCTGCCCTGGACCCATCTCTCCCCTGGACCCTCACCCAGCCCTGGACCCTCTCCCTTCCCTGGACCCCATCCCTGTCCTGGACCCCGTCCCTGTGAGTCTCCTTCTCCTCCTCCTCTCCTGTCCACGTGGCCCCCCAGCCCAGGCTCCAAAATCTGCCTCTGGGCCCACTGTCCCTCCTCAGGTCCTCCTGGCATGGCTTCCTGAGCTCACCTCTGGCCCCTCCCTCCCAGAGCCCCCCACCCACCGCCATCCCTGCTCTTGGGCCTGTCCAGCTCCTTGCTCACTCCAGAGCCCTCCCCTAGCCGTGGTCCTTCCCGAGCCAGCCTGCCCCTCAGCTCAGGTGGGAGCCGTGCACTGCCCTCGGCCCTCCTCTCCCCTCGGTACCACCATCTCTAGGCCCCAGTGTGGGCCAGGGTGCACCCTCTACCCACACACTCGGGCCAGGCCTGTCCCCTGTGACCGTGACTCCTGTGTGCTCAGCCTCAGGGCCCTGCCAACCTCTCCCCAGGCTGGCAGCCAAGGATCAGGCCCTAAATGGGCTCCTCGCTCTTCCTTCGCCAGGTTCAATGTCCTGTGCCACCCCACACTGCTTCTGCATGTCTACCCCTACTCTCCCCTGTCCCCACAAGCCCCCAGAACAGGGCTGGTGCCCTGGAACCCAAGAATAACATCACATCTGATTCCCTTAGGGGTGCCCTTGTGCCCGATCAGCCCCAGAGACCTTTATCCCAGGGTCCCCCTCCCTCCCAACTAACCATCCCACCGGGTCCCTCCACCAGCTCACTCTACTCCCTGCACAGGGAGGACACCTGAGCCCCCTGAGCCCCAGCTGTCCCTGCTCCCGGTACCTGCTCAGCTCCGCCTGTCCTGGGTGCCGTTTATTTAAGGCCCACTGATTCTTGTCCCCTGAGCTCCTGGGCAGCGCCCTGTCCCTCCTACTCTCCCACTTGCCCCTGCTCGCCTGCTAAGTTCTACCTGCTCCTCCACAGCTCCTGGGCAGCCCCCTGTCTCGCCGGCTTTCCCAGCCCCCTGCTAACCTGCTAAGCTCTGCCTGACCTCCAGAGCTCCTGGGCAGCCCCCTGTCTGGCCTGCCTTCTCGGCTCCCTCCTCGTCCGCTAAACTCTGTCTGCCTCCCCAGGGCTCCTGGACAAGACTCTGCCCCTCCTGACCTCTCTGCCCCCTGCTAACCTGCTAAGCTCTGCCTGCTCCTCAACGGCTCCTGGGCAGCCCCCTGTACCTCCGACCACACAGTCCCTGCTCACTTGCTAAGCTCTGTCTGCTCCCCTAGAGCTCCTGGACATCTCCCTGCCCCTCCTGCCCTCTCACCTGCCCCTGCTCACCCGCTAAGCTCCACCTGCTCCCCTGGAGCTCCTGGACAGCCCCCTGCCCCACCAGCCCTCCCAGTCCCCTGCTCTCCTATAGCCACTCTGCCTGCCCCTCTGGATCTCCTGGGGCAGCTTCTGCCCTCTTATGCCTTCCTACCTGCCTGTTGTCCCCTGTAGCTTCTCTGCCCTTCGTCCCTGGAGCACCTAGTCTGCAGCAGCTCCCTACCGCTGCTGCCCTGCGATCAACTCTCCCACGCATCCCTGAGCTCAGCCCAGGAGTGCTGGGTCTCCCCAGGGCTGCCTCTGCCCCTCCTGCCTGTCCCAGCACTCTCAGCCCAGGTTCACTCTCTTCCTGGACTCATTCATTTCCTGGCACTGGGTTTTGCCTCTTGGAGCCACCAGGTGCCCACCCTCTCTCTGGTCATCTCTCCCCTGGCAGAGCCCCTACCCTGGTCCCCTCCTGGAGGAGCTCCTGCCCTCAGCTGGGCCTCACCCTCTCCTTGCCCCTTGCCACCCTTGGAAGCCCTTTCTGGAAGCCCCTTGGGACTTTGCTCCTTCTAGTTGCTGGGTCAGCTGCCCTGTGCCCACCAGCTCGCAGCCCCTGGAGCCCTGCCTCCTGCTCCTGACCCTCGCTGACTAGCTCCTGACGCTGCTCCCGTAGCCCACTGAGCTCTTGCTCAGCCCTGTGCTGTCTGAGTTCTGAGCACACAGGAGCCCACGCTGGCTCCTCCTGCTGTGCTCCCGGCTCACCTGCTGCCCTCAGCGCTGGCCATAGCCCAGGACCCATGGCCGCCACCTCTGACCCTGCCCTGGGGCTTGAATCAGCTCCATTGGCCTGGACGGGACCCTTAGGCCACCTGGGGTCCTCTTCTTCCCTTTCTCTGAGGCAGCCCCCTACCTGTGCCTGGGATCAAACCTAGCTATCCATCCTGGCTTCTGTCCTGCAGAAGCTCAGATCCAGCCCAGCCCTGCACTCAGCACAGCTGGCCAATCCAGCCCTCAGGTTTCTGGCCTCCCAGCTCATCACATTCCTTAAGATTGACCTCCTTCGGCCTCCAGTGTGTCCAGCTCTGTTGGCGTGGGCATGCGCCTGCCCATGGCTCCCTGGTGCGGGCTCTGGGTCCGCGCTGTAGTCTGTGGGCAGCCTGCCTTCCCCTGTGCTGGCTCAGCTGCTCGAGCCCCTCTGTGACATCCCTGAGGTCCTGGTCTCCCCTCCGCTCCTGTGGCTGGTTCCACTGTCCCCACTCCACTCCCTCCCCCTCCTCCGTGGGACCCTACTCACCGAGGATGGGGGTCCTGAGTATGGCTCTGCCTCAGCCCAGCCTGGGTCTCCGAGGAGCCCCCGCCTCCTATGTGCTCTGGCCCCAGGCACATGTGGTTCTTCGTGGCTCGTGCTCCATGTCCACTGCCCTGCTCCTCGGAGTTCATAGCCGGTTCCCGGAGGTGTGAATGCCTCCCGACAGCCCTGCAAAGACTAAGAACGGGACTGAAACCAGAGGTCACTGCTTGCTTCCTGAAGTTCCCTTTTCTTCTAGGTGGTTTGTGTCCCAGAGGGCCTGGGGGGAGTCCAGACGTTGCGGGGGCTGCCTCACATGGGTGTGTGGGAGTGGGGTGAGGTGGGTGCCTGGGACCCAGGGGAGAGTGCCGGAAGCCTGGCCTCATGTGCTGTTCTTTGCTCTCTGCCTCCCACACGGATTATGGCTCTTGATCCACCACAGAGCAGGGTATCCGGGCCTCTCACCTGAGCCCTCTGGTCCCCCCATCCTGGAGGGCACGTCTCCCTGCCTGGGTCAGCATGCAGTGTGGACACAGGCTGTTCTGCTCGCACCCCACAGCACAGCCCAGGGCCTCATCCTGTCCACCCACCAGGACGGCCCCCAGAGTAGAAAGCCATCTTCCTCTGGGTCCCTGGCTCTTCCCTCCTTCCTTCTCGGGCTCCATCCGGGGCCAGATCTCTGACAGAAGGATGGTGCAACACCCAGTGTCAGAGGGAAGCTATTCTCCTGGCCATAGCTGTCCTCTGGGGGACAGACAGAAGTCTTATGTGTATGGACAGAGTTCACAGTGGTCACTCGGACCCAAAACTCTTCCTCCATCTGAGATACAGCGTTCAGTCCTTGTTCTCCCATGTGTGAGCCGAGACCCAGCTGAGTGTGTGTGTATGGGAGACCTGGACCCTCAGTGTCTCGTGTCTTCAGGTGCCGTGGCTCACCCCCGGCTCCGTGTGCACTCCTGGGCCCTACTGTATCTTCCACATTAGGCCTTGGATTAGGGATCCCTGGGGCACAACATGGCATCCACCCCACAACAGCTAGGAAGGTGACTGGCAGGGTGCCTGGTGTGGCTCCTTCCAAGTAGTTGGTGGACAGGGGCTTGTCTGTGGCCACTTCAGGTGGGCTGGGAGTAGGGTCCAACGCTGTAGAAAGCGAACCTTCCAGGAGGTGATCTCAGATGTAGGAGCGGAGCCAGCCCTCGCATCCACTGGTGTTTGCAGCATACTTTTGCCTTGGGTGTCCCCAGAGCTGCACCACATCCTCCAAAATTCCCCTCTCGGTCCCTCTGCCTCCGTTGCCATCAAGTCGTCAGGCCACTTTCCACAGTTTGGAGTTTTTCTGAGCAGCACCCATTTCTAGGTCCCAAATCCTGGTCAAGTGGTTCACGGGTGTGCAGTGGGCCACCAAACAGGGAGAGGCTTCCAGAGCTACTCTACTGATTTTGTTGGTGAGTTTGCAGGCTGCAGGCAGTGCAGGGCTCTGTGGGTGGTGGGTACTCCTTTCTGCTCCACTCTTGTCAATGAGGGGATGGAAAGCTCCACTTGGAGTCTGTTGCCTGGGCTGGGCGGGCGCCCGTGGTCTTCTTTGTCTCCAAGGGCCTCTCTGCAGGGACTCCCCAGCACTTCCCCTTCACATAAGTGGACTGCTGCTTAGTGCCTTGGCCTGACTCCCAGGAGAAGCCCTGTTTCCTTAGGGCATGCTGTCCGAGACTCAGCCGCAGCCCCTCTGTGACCCTGTCTCCTTGGAGGTGGTCACTCAGGCCCTGGGATCCAGGGAAGTAAGTGAACCTCATGCGTGCATGGGGCAGGGCCAGCAGATGGAGGAGCCCGTGGTCCTGGAAATGTTGCTGTGGCCACTTTGCGAAATGCCACTGGCCACAGCCTTGGTGAAGGGAGAGCCCTCTGGTCCTTCCCAGGAGGAAATCATGATAAATCCACAGCACACTCCAGGCTCCTCTGGCCCAGCTTCCTCTCCACGGTGCCCACACAGCCCTGACATCTTTCACACTTAAGGCAGGCCACCCTCGAGTTGAAGACGCAGGAAACTGGTCACTAGCTCTGCAAGCTCTGCATGTCACTGCCACTGCCTAAGAAGCATATTCCTCTACATAATTTCTGGTCAGCAATATGCTGACGCAAATAATCCATAATGAATCTTTAAATTAAGGCTGGAGAGAGTTCATTATATGAGCCAATCTGAGGACTCCCTAGCCCAGGAGAACGCCCTTCACCAAGGAGGGCAGCACTCCGAAGAAGCAGGGTGTACAGTGTGGGTACATATCGTCTTGGAAGAAGGACATGCATCAGATAAGACAGGAATACCCCAGGGGACCCTTCACAGTGGCGCTGTAGGTGGACTCTGAACTCACCTCCTCCCACAGCCACAGGCCACTATACAACTAATCTTGGAAAGATTACCCCTGGGAGACAACTGCAAACTGGATAAGAGGAACTCCTGCAAGAAATGACAATCCTGACTGAGGTGGAAGAGGCAGAAGTTCCCTTCTGCAGAGAAAAAACACCACCTTCACAAGCCACAATGCTTCATGGCCAGCCAGGAGCAATCCAAAGGTATTCAGAGTTCCCTGGAGGAGTGGGCGACTGAGCCAGGGAGCGTTGCTGATATAAGCATTTTTTGGACCCAGCACAATCGAGATGAGTGTCATAATATCTGCTTTGCTGGCTACTAACAACAACGGGGAATAGCCCCAGAAAAGCTGGAACACAAAGAAATTAAGCAGGCTCTTTAAGGGCCTATGAACAAATTCACCTGTTTCAGAATGCAACATAAAATCCCCCGAAAGAAAGGATCACAATCCTTTCGTGAATACAGACACACCTGATAGGCTCTGGGTGCATCTCCGTGAGAGATGAGACCTCTCCAGGGACTGGGACGTTGGCAGTGGCTATTGTTGTGACCTGTTGTGGGCATACTGACACAGATGCTGGTAGACGCCATTGGAGATCTCCCTGTGGCCTGCTAGCCCAGGCTCTGTCCCACCTACTAGAACACCAATTTAATCCAGCTCAGCTGGGGCACGCAGCCACCCTAGGTACTGGCCACACCCAACAACAAACCCTCGGGCAACTTGTGTGCCTGGATACTCTGAAGCCTGGAGAGTTGGTCCACCTCTGAGGGGCAGGGCATGCATGAGGAGCGGGAAGAGTGTGTGGAGCATTTGCGGAGCATGTGGGGCCTCGGCCGTGGTTCAACTGGGTCCACTTCAGGGGGTTGAAGCGTCCAAATGGGGCAGGACTGTGTTGACTATGTGTGTGGCCTCGTGGGTGGTGGGGCTTGTCAGCTGCAGAAGACTTGTGCTTCTCAAACAGCCACATAGGGGTTCGGCCCTACCTTCCAAAGCCTGAAACAATTGGGTGCTCCTGTGCCTGTGGCCAGCTCCACTCAGCTGCAATCCTCACAGTGCTGACAAGAGCCTTATAGGCCAGAGGCCTATAGCAATTGTAAGGCCCTTAGCCTAACAACCAGCCATGCTTGGGGCCTACTCACTTTACAGAAAAACTGCAACAGGAAAGTGCTATTAGACCTTGCAGCCAACTGTGCTGGGGCTCCCCACACCCAATACAGAGACTGGAGGGTCCACAACAACCACACGCAGCTGAGCATAACAACCAGCTGGCCAGGGGAACAGCTGAGCCTCCCTGGGCACCTACAGCAAGAGCAAACATGCCATGACAGAAGGACACATGTAGCCCACACGGGGACACTCCTGGAACAGTTGGAACTGGTGATGAGAGGGAAGCATATGGCTGGGCCTCATAGGACATCACTTACATAAGGTCACTTCTTCAAGATCAGGAGATGTAGCTGACCTACATAATATAGATACAAGCACAGAGAAAGAGGCAAAATGAGGAGGCACAGGAATATGTTCCAAGTAAGGGAACAGGACAAAACCTCAGAAAAGGAAGAAAATGAAACAGAAATGATCAATCTACCTGACAGAGAGTTCAAAAAAGAGTCATAATGGTGCTCACTGATCTTGGGAGAAGAACAGATGAACTCAGTGAGAACGTCAACATGACATGGAAGATATAAAAAAGAATAGATCAGAAATGGAGAATACAATACTGGAAAGGAAAAGTTCACTAGAGGCGCTAAAAAGCAGAGTAAGGATACAGAAGAACGGATCAGTGATCTGGATGAAAGACTAGAGGAAATCACCCAAGCTGAACAGATAAAAGAAAAATGAATAAAAAAGAGTGAGGACAGTGTAAGGGACCTCTGGGACAACATCAAATGCACTAACATCCATGTTATAGGTGTCCCAGAAGGAGAAGAGAGAGACAAAGTGGCAGAGAACCTATTTGAAGAAATTATAGCTGAAAACTTCCATAGCCTAAGGAAGGAAACAGACATCCAGATACAGGAAGCACAGACAGAACCAAAAAAAATAAACTCAAAGAGGCCCACACCAAGACACATCATAATTAAAAGGTCCAGAATTAAAGATAAAGAGAGAATCCTAAAAGCTGCAAGAGAAAGACAACAAGTTACATACAAAGGAAACCCCCTAAGGCTATCTGCTGACTTCTGAGCAGAAACCAAAGGCTAGAAGAGAGTGGTACAAGATATTTAAAGTGCTAAAAGGAAAAAACCAACAGACAAGTATACTCTACCCAGCAAGGTTATCATTCAGAATGAAAGGAGAGATAAAGAGTTTCCCAGAGAAGCAAAACCTAAAGCAGTTTATCATCAAGAAACCAGTCCTACAAGAAATGCTAAAGAGACTTATTTAAGTGGGAAAGAGAAGACCATAAATAGGAAAAAATTATGTATTTCCATGATAAGAGGGTAATGGATAAAAACACACAAAGAAGAGGTTAGATATGATATCAGAAACATAAAATGTGGGAGGAGGGTAGTAAAAGAGAAGAACTTTTAGAAAGAGGCCAAACTAAAGGTATCAGATCATCAACTTAACAGAGATTTCTCTATATGTATGTTATTATATACGAACCTCATGGTAATCACAAACTGGAAACCTATAATAAATACACAAAATACTAAGAGAAAGGAACCCAAACACAATAATAAAGAAAGTCATCAAACCATAAAGGAAGAGAGTAAGAGAAGAAGAAAGGAAGGAGAAGAACTACTAAAACACCCAGAAAAAAGTAAGAAAATGGCAGTAGGTACATACTTATGAATAGCTACTTTAAATGTCAATGGACTACATGGTCCCATCAAAAGGCATAGAGTGGCTATTGGATAAAAAATCAAGACCCATATATACGCTGCATACAAGAGACACACTTCAAACCTAAAGACACTTACAAACTGAAAGTGAAGGGACGGAAAAAGATACTCCACGCAAATGGCAATGGAAAGAAGGCTGAGGTAGCAATACTCATATCAGAGAAAATAGACTTTAAAACAAAAACTGTCACAAGAGACAAGGAAAGGTACTACATAACGATCAAAGGAACAATCCAACAAGAGGATATAACATAGTAAATATCTATGCAGCCAACGTAGGAGCAGCTAAATATATAAAGCAATTATCAACAGACATAAAAGGAGAAATAGACAGTAACACAATAATAGTAGGGGACATGAAGACTCCACTTACACCTATGGATAGATCATCCAAACAGAAGATCAATAAGGAAACACCAGCCTTAAATGACACAATAGACCAGACACACTTAGTAGATTTATACAGAACATTCCATCCAAAAACCGAAAAATATACATTCTTTTCAAATACACATGAAATACTCTCCAGAATTGATCACATATTAGGCCACAAAACAAGTGTCCATAAATTTAAGAAGATTCAAGTACTACCAAGCTACCTATACTACCAAAATACTACCGTTTTCTGACCACAATGGTATGGAACTAGAAATCAACTATAGGAAGAAAATCAGAAAAGCCACAAATATGTGGAGATTAACAAAAAGCTACTGAACAGCGATTGTGTCAATGAAGAACTCGAAGGAGAAATCAAAAAATTCCTGGAGACAAATGAAAATGAAATTGTGACATGCCAGAATTTAACAGATACAGCAAAAATGGTTCTAAGAGGGGAGATTATAACAATGCAAGCCTATCTCAACAAACCAGAAAAATCTCAAGGAAACAATCTAACTGTACACCGAAGCGAACTGGAAAAAGAAGAACAAAGAAAACCGAAATCAGTAAACGAGAGAAATAATAAAAATCAGAGCAAAAATAAATGAAATAGAGACTGAAAAAAAAAAAAGAAAAATTCAGTGAAACCAAGAGATTGTTCTTTGAAAAGATAAACAAAATTGGCACACCTTTAGCTAGACTCACTGTGAAAAAAAGAGAGAAGGCTCAAAGAAGTAAAATCAGAAATGAAAGAAGAGAAATTACAATGGACACCTCAGAAAGACAAAAGACTACAAGAGAATACTACGAAAAGCTATACGCCAACAAATGGGATAACCTAGAATAAATGGATAAATTCTTAGCATAATACAACCTTCCAAAACCAAATCAAGAGGACATAGAGGATTTGAATAGACCAATCACCAGTAAGGAGATCGAAACAGTAATCAAAAACCTCACAAAAAATAAAAGTCCAGGAGCAGACAGCTTCCTTGGTGAATGCTACCAAACATTCAAAGAAGACTTAATACCTATCTCTCTCAAACTCTTCCAAAAAATTGAAGAGGAGGGGAAGCTTCCTCACTCATTCAGTGAAGCCAACATTACCATGATATCAAAAGGAGACAAGGACAACACAAAAAAAGAAAGTTCCAGGCCAATATCACTGATGAACATCAATGCAAAAATCCTCCACAAAATACTAGCTAATCGAATACAACAATACATTAAAAGGATCACACAGTAGGATCAAGTGGGATTTATTCCAGGGATGCAGGGATGGTTCCACATCTGCAAATCAATCAACGTGATACACCACATTAACACAATGAAGACTAAAAATCACATGATCATCTCAATAGATGCAGAGAAATCATTTGACAAGATACAGCATCGATTTATTTTAAAAACTCTGAATAAAGTGGATATAGAAGGAAAGTACCTCAACATAATAAAGGCCATCTATGGCAAACACACAGCTAATATCATCCTCAATGGTGAAAAACTGAAAGCTCTCCATCTAAAAACAGGAAACAGACAAGAATGCCCACTTTCACCACTCCTAATTAACATAGTTTGAAAGTCCTAACCAGAGCAATCACGCAAGAAAAAGAAATAAAAGGGATCAAAATTGGAAAGGAAGAAGTGAAACTGTCACTAAAGAATCCATCCAAAAAATTTTACAAATAATAAATTAACAGGGTAATGTTGCAGGATACAAAATCAACATGCAAAAATCAGTTGCATTTCTGTATACTAACAATGAAGTAGCAGAAAGAGAAATTAAGAATACAATCCCATTTTCAACTGCAACCAAAAGAATAACATACCTAGGAGTAAAGTTAACCAAAGAGGTGAAAGATCTGTACACTGAAAACTATAAAAGAGTGTTGAAAGAGATTGAAGACCCAAAGAAAAGGAAAGATATTCCATGCTCTTGGATTGGAAGAATTAACACAGTTAAAATGTCCATACTTCCTAAAGCAATCTAGAGACCCATTGCAATCCCTATCAAAGTTCCAACAACATTATTCACAGCAATAGGGACAAAGAATCCTAAAATTTATATGGAAGAACAAAACACCCTAAATAGCGAAAGCAATCCTGAGAAAAAAGAACACAACTGGAGGTATCACACTCTGATTTCAAAATATAGTAGAAAGCCATAGTAATAAAAAACAGCATGGTACTGGCACAAAAACAGACAAACAGATCAATGGAACAGAATCAAAGGACAGAAAGAAACTCGCATATCTATGGACAGCTAGTTTTTGCCAAGGGAGCCAAGAACATACAATGGAGAAAGGAAAGTCTCTTCAATAAATGGTATCAGGAAAACTGGACAGCAACACGCAAAAAAATGAAAGTAGACCATTATCTTACACCATACACAAAAATTAACTCAAAATGGATTAAAGGCTTGAATGTAAGACCTGAAACCATGAAATTTCTGGAAGAAAACATGGGCAGTATGCTCTTGAACATCGGTCTTAGCAACATATTTTCAAGTGCGTTGTCTGACCCAGTAATGGAAACAATAGAAAAAACAAACAAATGGGACTACATCAAACTAAAAAGCTTCTGCACAGCAAAGGAAACCATCAACAAAACAAGAAGACAACCTAACAATTGGGAGAAGATATTTGCAAACCATATATCTGAGAAGTGGTTAATCTCCAAAATGTCTAAAGAACTCTACATCTCAAGACCAAAAAAAACTAACAACCCAACTAATAAATGGGCAAAAGACCTGAACAGACATTTCTCCAAAGAAGATATACAGATGGCCAACAGGCATGTGAAAAGATGTTCAACATCGCTAATTACCAGGGAAATGCAAGTCCAAACTACAATGAGATATCACCTCACGCCCGTCAGAATGGCTATGATTAACAAGACAGGAAACAGCAAGTGTTGGAGAGGATGTGGGGAGAAGGGAACTCTCATACACTGCTGGTGGGAGTGCAAACTGGTGCAGCCACTGTGGAAAACAGTATGGAGATCCCTCAAAAAATTAAAAATAGAAGTACCATATAATCCAGCTATCCCACTGCTGGGTATTTATCAAAAGAACATGAAAACACCAATGCATAAAGATAACTGCACCCCGGTGTTCATTGCAGCATTATTCACAATAGCCAAGACTTGGAAGCAACCTAAGTGCCCATGAAAGGAGGAATGGATAAAGAAGATGTGGTATATATACACAATGGACTATTACTCAACCATAAGTAATGATGAAATCCAGTCATTTGTGACAACTAGGATGAACCTTGAGGGTATTATGTTAAGCAAAACAAGTCAGAGGGAGACACTCAAACACTGTGTGATCTCAATCATAAGTAGAAGATAAAAACAACAAAGAAACACATAGAGACAGAGATTGGATTGGTGGTTACCAGAGGGGAAGTGGGGAGGGAGGAGGGCAAAAGGGATGACTAGGAACGTGTGTGTGGTGATGGATTGTAATTAGTCTTTAGGTGGTGAACATTACGTAATCTATGCAGAAATAGAAGTATAATGATGTACACTTGAAATTTATATAATGTCATAAACCAACGTTACCATTAAAAAAAAACAAAGAAAGGAATATCTATTTTATGACAGTCACAAGATTCTTTGCTAACACAGGAGGTCAGTGGTCACCCGATGAGCACAGTAGGTCAGTAACGAATCCTCAGTTTCTGGGAAGAAATGTTTATTTATAAAGAAAGACTGATATGACGGTATATCATTAAGGGCACTATTCTCACCTTTGGGACACTGTACTGCTTACAGCAGATGTACAATGCCTGCTCAACAGGCCACGTTAGACGTTTCTAGAAAATCAAGGTCACATTGAATTAGTTTTAAACCAAATGGCTTCTTTGTATACGTTCATATATTAACTTTTCTTATTTCTTTCCATTTATTCGTGTATCTTCCCCCTTTTGATGGATAATCTTTTGACAGAAAGCATTAATGATCAAAATATTGTCCCTCGGTGCCAGGATGGTTGCTGCCTACACTGGCTACATCATGTCCCTCGGTGCTAGGTTTGTGTCTCATTGATTATCCCAGTCATCCATCTTGGGGGGAAATATTCAGATGTGGTGGATGAGCGTAGAGGTATGTATTGACAGGGGAAGCATTTCATACATTATGTAATTTTTCAATAATTTTAGCTCGTCACACAAACATTGTACGTGTGCTTTTACATGATTCTTTACAGAACAGATACTTTAACAATCATGATAATTCAATACCTGAAATTGTGAGTTTAAAAATGATTTTTCAGTCATAGTCTTTATCAGAGCAGGAAATTCATCTAGGTTGCAAGATCGATCGACCACCTGAGGTCTCTGAACAATCATTACTGTAGCCTGCATGCCAGTCTTACAACTCTGAGTAAAGGAAACAGTGATCAGTTTGATATCAAGATTAATACAAGAATTTCAAGGAGTAACAGAAACAGGAATTGCAATCCAGATCTCAAAAGGCGACCAATACATCAAAGGAGCCAACCAAAGAAATCAAGACTGGGTGTAGGATTGTTTAAAGCATTCACCTACTTTTTCATGTGCTTCAGCAGAGATGACACATTGGAGGATTCATCAGGTATCAAAACACAGCATTCAGTTTGAATGATGGAACATGTACCACCTTGGGATGCAGATGGAATATCTAAGGCCCTTCTACTTTGAAGGACAGCCTTTGTCACTAAAGACATTTCAGTATTTCATAATGCTATTCCTGCCTGACTGTCATTAAGGGCTTGTTGAGCAAATTTATTCAGAGACTCTATGTGATATGATTTCTTCTAGCCCCAAGGAAGCACCAAATATAGCCAGTAGTTGGTCATACCAGTGAAATACTGAGTGAGTCCATCCTGCCTTAAGGAGAGGACGATAGACAACAGATGTTAGCTCAGTGTGAATCTTTCCCTTTTTCTAAGCAAAGCCCAAGGTGCAGTGTCCTAGCCATCTTGGCAGCAGCCAAGACAAGAAGTTTGTTCTTTATAACCCTGAGTTCCATTAGGAGCCACCCAATGAGTGCCTGGTCTTGGAGACCAGTCTTTTCCAAACCAATCACTTTCTTTAAGTATGATAGTATTCTGATGTGACTTGGGGGATACCTGTCCCATCGGTGTGTCAAATCTACAATTCTCACTGTAATATCTGGTTTCTTTTGTTTATTTTCAAGTTATTGGGACTTTGGATGGTCTGAGTACTGGCAAAAGAGTAGCCGTGCCTATGCCATTTTTACTACAGGCAATTGGACATGTTTCAGGGATCATAATTAGTAATGTCGGACAAAGTGGGAACACTGGAACTACATCTTTCCCTCATAACAAATTGCTTTAAGGCATTCTAATCCATGCCTTGGCAAAGAGAAACCCACCAAGGTAACCCAGATGTACTAGAAAGGGGAAGATGGCCACGCATCCAACAACTGGACTGATTTTTGTGTGTAGCAAAGAAATATGTCTATTGTAAAAATAAACGGCCATCAGAGGCCCATTCAGATGTGGATTGAAAAAACAAACATGGTATCAGAAAAACCTTAAATGTCATTCTTGTGGTCAAATAAAAGCTTTTGTCATTATGTTGTAATTGATCTTATAGAGTTCAAGGGAAAGAAAGTAAAGTATAGGGGTAGGTAACAGTTGCAAGGGTTTAAATAAGGAGAGCTATAAGGTTGGGAATACAGTCTTGGTCTGGAGTCTTGGGACAGCTTGTTGTGGAGGTATTTTTCTCGATCTGTTGAAGTAAGTGGCTGAAGCAGGAGCTGAAACTCACTCAGGTGAAAAAGCCCATATTTAAAAATGAGAAATGTTAATCCATGAGTCTATGCCTTTTAATTTTACAGTACATGAATTGGTTAAGAGTACCTGCCATGTTCCTTTCCAACTGGGTTGCAAAATATCTTTCATCTGGTGTCTTTTCTAATAGAGAAAAACTCCATTTTGTAGCCCACAATCCTTAAGGTCTTTGTCTCCTTGAGGTTCATCTCCCACTGTGAAAGGAATTAATTACAAACCTTCCATTTCTTTTAAGTGTCTGAATGAGGCTTTGACAATAATGCAAGATATCTCCCTTGAGAAAGTTGGTTCATATATTCCCTCATCTAATTGGATAGGTCATCCTGTTATTGTTTCAAAAGGAGACAGCCAGTGTTTACCAAAACACATCAATCTAAGATTTAGGAGCACTAGCGGAGAGCCAGGAGAGCTTAAATCCTCTTGAAAGCTTTGCCCATTGAGTTTTGATTGTGCTATTAATTAGAATGTTGCATTATTTGACCAAAAGTCAAAATAGATTTAATTATTTGTTTGATCCTGTGACATGAGTTCCTGGATCACAGTGTAACTTGGCAGAAATTCCTCAAAAATGATTTATCCTTGCCAGTAATAATTTACCTACTGCTAAAGCCATTCCTCATCTGCAAGGAAAATCCTCAACCCAAGGTAAGAACACACAGACCATTACTAAGATATTTATATCCTTGAGATGGTGGCATATGAACAAAGTCCAATAGCCATACCTACCCTTAAGAAGAGGAAAGAGGATTTGTGACCCATGAAACTGTTTCCCTGGATTATTCTTTGTGCATATAGCACAACAAGCATAGGCTTTGTGAGCCACTATGGGAGAAAGTTTCCCAAAGTATGTTTTCCCCATGAAATCATATTTTCAAGTGCCCAATGGCTAGCTGATATATATGCTGGAGCAGTGCTCCAATAGGCACTATTGGTTTTTTATTGGGCTTGAACCACATCTGCATGGTGGTGTCAAAATTTCCCTCTTTTTATTGCCATATTTGTTTCTCTCCATGGTGATTTCTTAGAGCTGTCAAAGGAAATCTTTTACTGAGTTAGCAGAGTTAATAGAAATTAGTGGGCATTCTTGAGGCTGGACAGGATATCCAGCCTGGTAATGTCCCTGCTCATCCTCTAAGTAAGACTCATCTGTAAACCAAATGAGATAACAAAATGTAGTTGCAGTTGTTTTCCTCCTGTCATACTGGAAGCAAGGCAGCAGGGTTAAGATAATGACTAGAATAATAAGATGATAGCATTATACCAGGACATAGTAGAAATATTTTTCTAAAATTTCATATAATTTCTAAAACAACTATATAAATAACATATATGCATTCAAGGATATTCATAAAGGAGTCTTAGCATCACTTATTTGAGAATACTTCCCATGTAAGTTAACATACCGAACAAGCTTAGTTAGTTTAGTATCTCCCTCTTTATAGGAAGAGAAACAAGGTCTTTGAGAAGTCTCTGGGGCCCACTAGAAATTCTTGAAGTTATTTTCAGGTCAAAAGAAAGTCTTTATTTAGGATTTTAATTTTGGGAAAGCTTGTCAAAAATATCAAATGGTTTTAAAACTGTTGTCAAATAGGATCATAGTTCACTATGAAACAATGCTTGGTTATCCATCTAACCATGATGACAATTAAGGATTTTCAGGCAAATACAGAAAATTAAATACCTGTAAGAAAATCCTTAGCTCCTGTGATTAAAGACCTGATAGAAACAATACAGGAAACTTATATTGAAAAGACATAATATCTTTACCTTCTGGTAGACTACTCAAGTGTAAAGAAAAACTGTTCATAATCTCTTTATCAAGAGCAGACTAAAATTATCCTTGTATGTTAAAGGGAACCAAATTCTAATTTTTACACCAGCTTACTTTTGGTATTAAAACTTATTCACTTAATTAAATTCATTTTAATCTTAGCCAAGTTGACCATGCACAAAACTCTTTCCTCAGAGTTCCTTTTCCACAAACTTTCTATAACTTTGTTTTTACATTCAGAATTTGTCCCATGCCTTCTCTCCTCCTTCCTAGTACTTTAGGACAAATTTATCTTTTTTAACAAAAGAAACAAGAATGTCTCCATTCCTTATACCTTCTTTACTGACACTTACATCTTCCTTTCCTTAATTTTTTATATTGGCATTCTGTATATCGGGAGACTTACAAGAACTGTCTAGAAACATGTGCTTTCTCATAGAAAACTTCTCAGTGTGGCAGAAACGTTTATGAATAAACCCAAATACTTTCCTAGTTTCTCTGTAGTAAGAATGCAAAAGTAGATAAATTTGTTTAGTAATTAATTTTAACATTTTATCTTATGTGATAATGACCTAGATAATCAATAAATTTTATCATTTAGTTTAACAAAACTCTAAAGTTTCAATATACTGGAAGGTTTTGAAGTTATTTTGGGTACATATACCATAACACATAATTACTGTTAGAAAGTTCACTTCAAAACTCTTATCTTTTCCGTATCTATTTAGGTTAGTTGTTCCCAATATTTATATTTAGATTCCCTCCAAAATTTCACGAGACATTAGGCAAAGTCAGCCATTATTCTAAGCTATTATTTCTGCTCATAAATTTTGTAACAGGGTAAACATGTCTGTATCATATCTAATGTTGATAACTCTGGAAACACGTTTACTTCAATTGAAACAACAAAGTTAAATAAGCCTTCCTTTACCAAAGATTGTTTATATCACATTAACTTGAAAAGCATTTCAGTTAGTTTCCATTACATGTATATAAGCACTTACTTTAAGCTAATTAAATAGAACTCTTTTAGAAGTTATATCATCTGGAGGTAAAACTATCACACATATATCAGATATACATAGACACATACACAGAGACTCCACAGGTCTTGTTTTAAAATTACTGCTATGAGTTGTGTACAGTAAGACAAAGTTCACCAGTTATGAAAGAGTAATGAATCCAAATTTTGTTTGAAGATTTTTCTACTAATATTTGTGGAGAAGATATTTAAGATGCTAGATGTTAGGCAAGAGTGCTTCCATAGCCATTTTTCTCTTCTTCTTCCTTTTTTTCCCCTTCAGTCTTAGGCATCGGTGATGGACTAGATAACAGTTCCTGGTGAAGTTTACGAGCTTTTTGAGATAAAGGAAGTGGATGGAATCTGAACTGCCTCTAGACCTGCATTTCCAGTTTTGCAAAAATAAGTAAGTTCAGGACAGTTGCTCTTAATTCCTCAGAATATGGGTTGTAACTTACGTGACATTATAGAGTGATCTACCTGTCCAAGCACATCATCCGTATTTGGTTCATTCCCTCTGGGTGCTTAGTTTTGTTTTAACATAAGAAAGAAGACCTATATAAAACAATTCCTATCAGGCTCTGAATATGAGTTTCTAGTTTGGCCAAATTTCTGAAGATAAGTCACTAAATCTGTTCACCTATCTTATCAGATTTCAACTTGGACTAACAGTAACTATACTTGGGGTATGGAACAACTCCATTAATCATTAACGTAGCAGATTCCCAGGAAATCCTCAGTGTCTTGGTAACTCTAGGGGAGGCTCATATTGGGCCCTCCTTCAAAGGTAGGTTATGGGGTGTCTGTAAAGCCATGACCTAATAGACTTTTTATTTGGGTACCCTTTATAACTTAATTTTTCATTAGTTTTTGCAACAAAACTTTAAAGAAGGTTATTTTGGAATTTTTAAATCTTTGCTTTCAAGTGTCATTAAAAAATTATCTTATGTGATTGGAACGTACCTTCTAATACCCAATGTAATTCTCCTGAGGCTGGTGACAGTTTGGTGGGACCCTAAGCAGCAAATGGAGTGCAACCCACATTTATGTCTGACCATCTCTGGCCACAAAATGGGGTGCAACTGCATTTTTGTCTTACCACAATTTGGGGTCCCCAACTTGATGATTATCAAGCCAAGCCCTCAGGACACAAGAAGCTTAGTAAGGTTTCTTGTTTTTTGTAAATATTTATAATGATGAAACTTTACTTTTTGTGCAATTGTGCTGATGGTGGCACAATTGACTCTTTAGAGATTGAAGATTTCTCTGTTCCATGACACTTAAACTTAGTGTGCAAAAGATATGTTTTGGAAACTCAGAGGAGCTCCAAAGTGACCACTGTACTTTTATTATCCTGGTTATCTTTCCAGCCATTTACACTTGTCCCCATTTTTTTAAGCTCCTACAAGTGTTAGCATGAAGCCATCAGAGTTCCAAGGCGAGGCTGCCTGTTTGGGAATTGGTCGACTCTAGGATGTGCCACTCCATTTTAATTTTAGTTCCATTTTACTGTAAAGTCTGAGCAACCTGGGGACAATGTAGTGGGTCAGAAATGAGTTGTTTGGGAGTGTCCCTCCCTAAAAAGGTGTGAACACTCTCCTATGTGTCTTGGTTTCTTCTTCCGGCAGTCTCAAACTGTTGTGGGCGCTCAGAGCGTTGAACAAGCTAACCTTATGTGCAGGTCCCCAGACGAGCCTTTAATTAATCAATGTGAATGGTCACAGTGGAGTTTCCTGTGGGACCACTACACGTCATGAGGATTTATGCTCTGACACTTCCACCAGGTTCTCAGTCACCTGAGAACGCCTTTCAGCTGGAAGGAGCTAATGTCCCTTCTCTTCAGAGCTGTACAAGTTCAGACTCACATTTCTGTGTCAAACAGTTTGCTAAGGCTTTATAGACACAATTCTTTCCAATTTAAAGCCAAATTAAAAAAGTCAGCTTGCCCCATTCACTCCGAATCTCCCCTCTGGGTCTCCTGGCCTGGGACATTCCCTCCAGTTTCCTCTTGCTTAAGACATTCCCTCTAGATTCCTGTTTCCTAGGACATTCTTGCTAGGTTTCTCTTACCTAGAAAATGGACCAGCGCCAACTTTAAGACACCTAGTCTTAAGGCTTGAAACAGATCATATAAAACTCTGGAGCATTGACTTAAAATAAGGTGGTCCAGATTTCAGGCAAAATCACAAGCGTCACTGAGGAATGCAGTGAAGCCAGGGTGGGGGATTCAATGTAGATTCCAGCTGGTGTTGACTCGGTTTTTCTGAAATTCTGCCAACTATGCCAAGAACTACAGGCACAAACAATCAATAATCAATCAATAAGTCAAATGGGGTGAATTAATTATATAAGCCTATCTGAGGACTACATAGCCTGGGAGAATGACTTTCACCAAGGGCGGAAGCATTCCGAAGAAGCGGGGTGCAGTATGGCTATGTACGATCCTGGAACAAGAGACATGCATCACCTATGACGAGAATGTCCCTTTTACTACCGTCACAGGATTCTTCATTAGCAAATTAGGCCAGTTGTCATGAGACGAACCCTGTAAGTGAGTAATGAATCCTTAGTTTCTGGGAAGAAATGTCTCTCTATTAAGAGATGCTGATATGGGGGTGAGGAATACATCCCTATATTTAGTGGCATAATTCTCAGCTTTGCGTCACTGTAAATGTTTACGGGGGCAGACGTACAATGCATGCTCCACAGGCCACGTCAGGCCTTTCAGGAAAAACTTGATCAGGCTGAATTGGTTTTAAACCAAATGGTTTCCTCACATACCTCAATATATTAAATTTTCTTATGTTTTTCATTTCTTCATCATCACCAATGTTGATGAGTTTGGCAAAACCCCTGACAGTGTCCTGGCTAGTAGGTGTTAGGTCCATAGAGCCCACTCCCCCATCTATGCCCAGGATCTGGCAAGACAAGTCATCACATTGTGCATTGACCTGGGGTGCTTGGTACCCCTCCTGGTCCCCATGCTGTCTGCAGGGGTTATGGTGGTGGGGCTGGTGTCGAGGGAGTTCAGTCACTCTTGGGATCAAGACAGGATTCTTAGGCACCAGGACAAACTGTCCCCAGATTCCTGTGGGGACGGGGCGCTGTGGCTGGAGAGGATGTGACCATGTGACTTGGAATTTCAAGGCACTGGGCTTCGTCAGAATCCATGCAAATGTCCCCATCTGGCTCTGAAGGTCCCATTCTTTCAGACAAACCATTTTACATGAGAAAGTCAGTTAAGCTGGGAATATACCTCATGCTGAAATTTTGCAAACCATCCTATTGGACTCTGGGTGTGGCTTTCAGAAACATTTGCCCTATTGTTAGAAGAGCAAAAATATGCTTTGAAGCCGGTCATAGAAGCCCTTTCCATGGCCTTGTCCTGAACTGGGATGTCATTGGCGAAGCTCATCGATTGCTGCAGGCCCTCCAGGGCAGCAGGAAGAGGCCAGCCTGACCCACAACCTGGCAATGCTCATTCCCAGCCTCACCTTACCTGTCTTGACAGTGTCTGGCCCCCAGCCTTGCCTCCCTTCAACACCTCACCCCAGGCAGCTGCAGAGACCACTTAAGAGCCAGATGGCTGCCGTGGACCTCAGATCACCTGCCTCTCATTCCTGTTGTGAGACGATCGCTGCTGCCCCAAAGCCAGCAGGGCGGGTAAGGGATGCAGTTCCACCTTTGAGGTCTGCTTGCCGGAAGTACTTTTCACTTATTGCTGTGCAAGTCCTGGTTGGATCTAGGAAACAAAACCCCTGCAGGCATTTCAGGCGGGACTGATGCCACCCAGGAGACCAAACCATGTAAAATTGTGAGGGGAGCTGTGGCAGCGTGGTCAGGAGGAACCATCGCTGGCTTCCCCAGTCACCCAGGTTGGGGTCCCGGGTATCACATGATGTTAGCTGCTGCAGGAGGCTGCTCAAACCTGCCTGCACCTCGCCAAGGACCCCTGGCAGGCCACTCTCTCGAAATCTCAAGGAAACGCCCCAATTCTCTTTGTGGCGTGTATCGGGGTGCCTGTGTGGGGTGCGTGCAGGCTCAGCTGTGTGACAGGTCCATGAGAACAAGGACACGTGGGCAGGGCCTCGTCAACGTCCGCCTCCCCAGGGCTGGTGCTGCAGTAGCTGGGAGGGCGCTCCCTGCTCACCTCGCTGCTCTGGGGGGTACTGGGGGCCCTTGGCCACCCCTTCTCTGCTCCTTTCCGCAGAGGACACACCTCCCCACCCATGCCCCGCTCTGCCTTACACTGGACGCTCGCCAGCTTCCCCGTTGTCCCTATTGTGTCCAGGTCCCAATACATATGTGTGACTATTTCTGACCAAGATCGTGAACTCTTGTCACAAGTCCTCACGTCTCCGTAAACACTGTGGGAATGAAGACCACGCAAACGGGAAAATCAAAGGCTGAGTATTCGGAGCTGCTGCACCCAGGGAGTCGGGGCAGGAGGGAGCGTGGGAGCCTTTGTAGTGTTGTTACATGTACATGTGTTCACTGTTACTATGTGCATATAATATACCTGTATACATGTCTATAACGTGTACATGTAATACATATCACATAATATATTGAAATGGTAAAATGTTTTCTATGTGTAGAAAGCTTCTTTACCGGAAAAGAAGGGACTCGGGGGCACCTGATGGGGGTTTTGGAAAGCGGGGTGCCCTGTGATTGCTTGAGAAGCACATTTGGCTTTCTCCCGTCAGTCCTAAGCTGGAAGTGGGGATAAACATTAGGGAAGCTGTCAGTTACTGATCCAGGCCTGGAGGTTTGGGGCGACCATACGGGTGGTTGTTCACTCCCTGGGATGTCTCTGGAGATAGAGGTCGGACTCCCTGCAGGTCTGAGCTCAGAGAGCAGGCCGCTGCCACGGCTGTCCCCACAGTGAGGGGTCGGCGTCCTGGGCTGTGGCTGCAGGTTGCAGTCAGGGCTTTGTGTTTGTGTGTGGTCTGGCCGCTGTCCGTTTGTGTGTTCAGTATCTCACCACAATCCCTAAGCCAGCATCTTCTGCATGTGAATCCGTGATGATCAGCTGGCAGCTTAAATCTCCAGCAGGTCCCAGCCCCTCCTGGAGAGACCCCTACAGACACTGTGTGCTTGCGTCGGGACATGGGGTGGGCAGCGGGTCCATACTTTTAAAGTGACCCCCAGGTGCCACACCCAGGCTGGGGTCAGTGGGACAACCTTGGCTGTGGCCACCGTCCTCATCAGCACCCAGAAACTGGACCCTGTCCTGGCTGAGAGGGAGTTGAGGGTATTTTGAGTAAGAACGGAAACACAGACTTGTCTTGTGCTAATAAATATGTACAAACATTAAGACCCCTCTTGTGCAACTGAGATCTTTGCAGCTTTCTGCTGTGTCCCCGGGTGTGCTAGGCATGCACGTCCCCCTACTGAGCCACATGCTCTCTTTCCCTCAACAGGTGCAAAGCAACGTGCTGTGTCCTGACCCAGTTTCTTGGCCTCGACCGCCGTCCTTGGATCTCAGAACAGCCTCTGTGGGTTCGGCCTTTTGGGCTGAGCGGGTGTGGTCGACACAGGTGAAGGGAATCCTCTGTTCTCCAACCTGCACAATTGTCTCGGGCATGTGTCCCATGGGGGCTTCCCTGCGAGAGCCTTGGCCCAGGCCTTCCAGTACCTTCCATGTAGACCAGAGTCATCCCTGGAGGTGTGGGGGTGAACAGTAGCCTGGGGGTCCTGTCACACTTCACCCTCAAGTCCTCCTGGAAGCAACAAAGGAGTTGTCTGCATCTAACTCTACCATGCCCACAGTGAGAGAACTTTCTGGAAACACTGCTGGAACTTGGGTAAGGGGTGACCTGTCCCTGGTGTCCACCCCCATAGCTGGACTGGGTTGTATTCCAGAAGGGGAGGCCCACTGTGGTCTGCTCAGATGATTTCTCTACATTCAACTCCAGCAAGCCTGGCCCTCAGCCTCTGTCCAGGTGGGTCTTCGGGACTCGTCCCTGACGCTGCGGGTGCCCAGGTCCCCTGGCTGTACCGACGTCCTGCACCTGCCCCAGGACCCCGCCATCGGGCAGGCTCTGAGCTCCTGGCTCCCTGGCTGGGGGTAGTCTGCTTGTCAGGAGGACTGGCCAAGTGGCCAGCCTGCAGGAGTCCAGAGTGAGGCGGCATCGAGACTGAGACACCACCGGGCTGTCTCTTTGGGGGGGCCGAGGGCCGCCCGGGGCTTTCCGCCCCCTCAGCAGATGGAACGCTCCTCTCAAGGGGCCTGGACCTGGCCTCTCCTTGCAGGTCTCACGCCTGCTCGTTCCTCTCCCCCTTCTCGGCCAGGGGAGGGCTTGCTCTTGTAGGAGGGAGGATGTTTCCCTGCTTCCATGTTAGGCACTCTTCCTGGAAAAGTATTGATTTTCACGTCAGAGGCATCTAGCTCGACTGCACGTCCATCTGCCGTGTGGTTGGCTTGAGCTGAAATCTCTGCAGGTCTTTCAACTTCCCAGCTGATGTTTTTTGCTGGGCCTTTTGGAGTTTCCCCTATACATGCACAATTGAGGCATCAGCCCAGAATTGAGTAGAGATTCCATGCAGATTTTGGGGTTCCCCTTTGGTGTCCCTCCTCTTATGGACACCTCCCCTTCATTTCCAGCTGCTCTTGAAATGCAGCCCTGAATCTCAGGACCTGAGCCCCCTGGCCAGGATGGTGTTATGTCTGCTGTGTTCCACTTGCAGCTGTGGCTTCGCCTGGGGGGCACCTGCAGACAGACCTTTCGAGGGCTGATCTTCTCGAGTCTCTGCTTGCTTTGGTCATTCTCCAGTGCCTTCAAAGCATTGTTGTTTTGAGCGGGTTTCTGGAGTTTATGATGCTGTCTGCAAGGATTCGTCTGGTATAAGCTGCTCCCCCACTCTGGGAATCAGAACTGCCTTTGATACCGAGCACGGGCTTGATCTGCTCTCAGCAAGATAAATGGCCAAGCAGGTGGTAGTAGAGAAAGGGCTTTGATAAGCGATAAGCTGGCACATGGGAGGATGGTGGACTACTGTCCTGAGAAAACCCGTCTTAAAGGGAACTGTTTTGGAAATGACTCATGTAAGGGAAACGGGTTTGGGCGGGGTCAGAAATGTCAGGTAATGGGTGACAGCAGAATGTTGATGCCTCTCCACAGTGGACCTGCTGCATGCCACGCTCCTGAGGACTCTGAGAAAACCTCAGGTACTTCTTCATCTGGGACAGAGGGAACGGTTTGGGTAGAGGACACAGATTTTCTGCTAACAAGTTATTCTTTCTCCTGGTTACACAATAATCTGCCTACATGCAGTTCTAAGCGTTTTCCCAAATGGCATTGTGAGAATAAGACTGGGAGGGGAGCATGTGGCCTCGGGGGTGCAGTTCTAAGTGTCCTTTTCACTGGGTGACCATCTTTCATATTTCTTATGACGTGTGAAGCTTACAATCGGTCATTTTAGCTTCTCAATGCGACTGTGAGCTGCTTAGTCAGGCAGAGGGCTGTCAGCAAGTTCCTCCTCCTTTATCAGCCGTCCTCCTCCTGCTGTTCTGAAGGCAAGCTCAGAAACTTTGGTTACTTTGTTTCCCATGTTAACCTTGTGGGTACAAGCACAGGTTCATCCTAATCCAGGGAAACTTGAACTCCTTTGTCCTCGATTTCACATTCTCTCACGTGGTTCAGCATCCTTTTCCTAGGTTTAATGGCTCTTTGGATATCTCTTGTGAGGCGTCTGTCAATTCTCTTGCCTGTTTGTGTACTGAATTATGTGATTTTTGTAACTGATTTTCAGGAGTTCTCTGTATATTCTGGACAAGTTGTCAGTTGTATGTTTGTAGGAAATTTTGTGAAAGACTTTGAAATGGACCAAAGATGACTTCTTCTGTCTTGAGTGGGAAGCACGGCACTATCTAGCACCCACCTCCGTGTTTCCCGATTCAGCGGAGGCTCCACACTCTCCATTGTCTTTGAGCTCTTTTAGACCTCTGTAACTTGTACAGAATCGAAGGCAATGGGAATTTCTCTTCTCCAGAAGGATGGTTGATTCTTCCCTGCCTCCTGTGGAGAAAGCCGGGTGCATTAGAAAGTGCATCTGTTGATAAACTCTTTTTAGCTTTCTTGGTTCCACTATATATG
This sequence comes from Diceros bicornis minor, assembly GCF_020826845.1. Classification (NCBI taxonomy): domain Eukaryota; kingdom Metazoa; phylum Chordata; class Mammalia; order Perissodactyla; family Rhinocerotidae; genus Diceros; species Diceros bicornis. The sequence continues at coordinate 50,216,928 of NC_080763.1, forward strand.
AGTGACTTTGAATTCTACTTTGCATTGGTTCTAACCCCTTAATTGATGAGTTACATAAAGTCTTTGAAACGTGTTCATTATCTGTGTATATGAGAGTCGTGATCACCACGTTAAAACCTGTCCTCTAACATGTCACAAATGTCTTCTCCCCATGGCCCCACTTATCCTGGGCCAAGGAAGTTCTGTGACCTAGGCGGGGGCAAAAGACCAGATGTTGACTAGCGTACCCGAGGGAGGCCGGCCACCCGGTTCCTCCAGGGCTCTCGTTCAGGGCGTTCCCCCGGGACAGCTTCCCTCAGCCCCTTCTGTTGTGTGGCCTCACAGCCCCACACTTTCCCCTCACAGCACTTATCACAGTGTCCTTATGTCACTGTTTGCAGGATCATGTACTTCACGTCTGGGGAGACGGATGCAGGCAGATACTGACTGTGAGAGGCCGGCACAGACACAGACCGGGGGAGGGTGGGTGCATTCTGCTGGGTGCATTAGGGAAGACTGACAGAGGAGGAGGTGTGGCACTCAAGGCTAAGAGAAGGCTGTGTAGGATTTGCTGGGTGTGTAGAGGGAGGGAACACTAGGAGAAGGGAACAGCATAGGCAAAGACTCGGGAAGGGAGGCAGTGTGAGGGACCAAGGTAATTGATACCTGAGTGCGTGGGGATAGGGTACTGCGTGTGTGTGTTCCTGCGACTAACTCCTCAGTTTTGGGCTGAATCATGTCCCCCAAATTCAAAATTGAATCCCTGACCCCCAGGACTTCTGAATATGGCCTTATTGGAGACGGGATCTTTCAAGAGGTAATAAGTTAAAATGGGGTCAGTAGGCTGGGCCCTAATCCAGTGTGACTGCTGTCCTATAAGAAGAGGGGTCAGGGAACAGATGCTCGCAGAGGGAGGCTGGGGCAAGGACACGGGGAGAAGAGGCTGTCTACACAGCCAGGAGAGAGGCCTCAGCAGAAGCCCACTCTGCTGACACCTGCTCTGGGACATGCAGCCTCCAGACGTGTGAGAGAACAAATGTCTGGTGTTCAGGCCACCCAGGCTGGTTGTTGCAGCAGCCGTGCTGACTCATACACACCTAGCATGGGGGTCTTGCTTCTGGCCACGGCCAGTGCTGGAAGCTCCTCCTGCCCCTGGCATCCAGGCTGGCCCTGCTCCCCACCAGGCCCTGTCAGCCCTCTCCCCTTTCTTCATTGCCCCAATTCCGTGCTGTCTTCCTTCCCCTCGGAACCCCAGGTACTGGAGGAGAGCTGAGGGCAGGAGGGGAGGGAGAGTTGGAAGGTTCTGGGGCTGTGAGGGTGTGGAGGGAGCCCCTGATGCGCGACTTGGCCAGGGTGTGGATTTCACGAGGTGTCAACACTGTGAGGTGTAGAATATTTAAGGATGTTTTATTGTTGTTTTAAACAAAGTAAGAATAAAGAAAATCAATGGGCCTCAGAAATTTAAAAGGAAGGAAAAAGCTACCCCAACTACAATCTGTACTTCTTTGAGCAATCTCTCTGTGCATTGTCCCACAGTAGTCAGTGTGGAGGTCTGCCTCTCTTTCCTGTGAGCATCCATGTCTTTCCCATCTAGAGATGCCGACTTGCCATTCGCTCAGAGACGTGAGGGGGGAATCTGTTCTGGGGCCAGTGAGACCAGAGGTTGGAGGTTGGTCCACCTGGTTGGCTCCCCAAGGCCACAGGCTCTCTATTGAGGGGTCTCCTCTCTCACCCCTGGGCCATGGAGCAACCGGAGTTCCTGTGGACGTGACACAGGCCCTGCTGGCATCAGGTCGGGGTGGCTGTGCCTTGGCGCTGCTCTCCTGGCACTCCTTCACCTCTGTCCACCAAGGCCACTTCTCGTTGCTCAGGGACCTGGTCACCAGGCCCCTCTTCAGGAGGCCTGTCTGACTGGACACTCACCCCTCCCCTGGTGGTGTCGTCCCCACCCACCCGGGCTCCTGCAGCGGCCATGGCCCAGGCCCTCCTCTGAGTGCTCTCCTTGGGAGGCGGTGACTGAGTGACCATTAGGGGCATGTCTAGAAGCTTCCCTGTTGGTGTACGATGGCCCTGTGTCCTTCGGGACTTGCCTGCAGATGTTCCCACTCAAGGATCTAAAACCATGTCTCTCCGCTGAGGAACCCTGTGTCCTCGACCCCGGCATGGACGCAGTTTGCATGAAGGCCCGTCCCTGTCCAGATGGACACGGGCACATCAGACTTCCACATCCTCCAGAGTGACCGCACACGTGGACCCTGGGGAGAGTCCTCATGAGGGACGCTCTGCCCTGATGCCTCAGCATCCACTTGGCCCCGGCATTTCTTGGTGGCTGCTCTGGAGGGGCCAGTGGGCGTCCATAAGCTCAGCTCAGGGTTACAACTGCCGTCCACTCGGTTCTGCAAATGGAGTCAGGGGGCATATGCAGCCTGTGATGACTGTGAGGCCAGAGAGTGAGGTGCAGGCCGCAGGGGGTGGTGAGGTCAGAGGGCAGCAGAGCAGGTCCGGTGGCAGGCTGAGCATTATCAACTGAATGACTTGAATCCTGTCTGGGGTCTGGGGCAGTCTGGGATGACCGTCCGGGAGGAGTGGCCCTAGGCCCCCTGCCCGATCATGTTCCTGTAGTCGGGGACGATGGTCCGCTTCAGCTCCACCACCGAGAAGATCCACTTCACCTGCAGTGGGCAGGCGAGGGGGTGAGCATGGCCTGGACCTCAACACCAGCCTCTCTCCAGGTCTGCCCTCCCTGCACCCTGGGCTGCCGGACAGTGGGGGTCCAGGTGGGGATGACTTGGGGACATGCTGGGGACAGTGAGGGCACAGAAATGACACTGAGAAGAGAGAGAAGATGGGACAGAGTTGGACCATAAGGGGACAGAGAAGGGATAGTAAGGGTACAAGAGGGGACAGCGAGGGGACTGCAAGGGGACAGTGAGGGGACAGTCATTTGATAATGATGGGACACTGAGGTGACAGCAAGTGGACACTGAGGGGACAGTAAGGAGACAGTGTGGGCACAGCAATGGGACAGTGAGTGGACATTGAAGGGATAGCGAAGGGACAGTGAGGAGACAGTGGTGGGATAGTAATGAGACAGTGGACAGTGAGGGGACACTGGGGATGGTGATGGGACAGTGTGGAGATAGAGGGCAGCAATGGGACAGTGTGGGTACAGTATGAGGACAGTGAGGGGACAGCAAGGGGACAGCGAGGGGATAGTGTGGGGACAGGAGGGGTCAGTGAAGAGACAAGGGGACAGTGCGGAAACATGGTAGGGACAGTGAGGGGACATGGTAAAGACAGTGTGGGGATATCATGGTGACAATGAGGGCACCACGTGGGGTGGCCTGGCCCACCTTGAAGAGGGTGACGGTGGCGCTGTAGCACACGCTGAGCAGGAAGAGTGTGATGAAGATGGAGATGGTGGTCCACAGCCCGTCCAGCTCCCCGTCCTGGGTCTCAGCACAGCTCTCGTCCAGGACCACCTCTGGACAGGGAGGGGGTGGTCAGTGCTGTGCCTGCCTGAGGGGGCCTGGCACAGGGTTGGCGGGGCTTCGGGGGATGATTCCTTCTGGGACATGGTGGGTGGGGCAGGCAGGAGGCCCCGGCTGGGCTGGGCCAGCAGGGCCCTCAGGTCAGTCTCTGGGCACTGGCCTCAGCTCCCCCGTTCCTCCAGCTGTGATCCCAGGACACGAATGACACCCCTGACCCAACTCTCAGCCTGGCCAGTGGGGGACAGCGCTCTCCTCTGCTCTGCATTGCACTGGGGCCCTCTGGGGAGAAGTTGCCCTGACCCCTGCTGTACAGAGGCTCAGGCCCCACCTCGTCTCTCCCGGGGACCAGGCCCAGTAGGCGGAGGGTCAGCAGAACCTGTCCACAGTGGGGACCCTGCCCCAGGAAAGGGCCGAGACATGGTTGGGGTGTGTCCCCACAGCATGAGTGGTCGAGTGCTGGGCACAAGCTGGGTGTGGGGGGATTTCTGTGTGTCAGGGTGGGAGCGTATGTGCCCCGGGGAAGAGGAGGGCCAATTGTCAGAGCTGGTCAGTGTGGTCAGTGTGAGGATGAGGCCTGAGCCGCCCCCGGGATGTTGGAGACTGTGGGGACCCTTTGGTGTCCACGGTGAGGGTTCAGGAGACTGGGCTCCCTGCTCTGTTGGGCATGTGCAGGCCGCCCTTGTGTTAGCCACAGTGTGTAAGGCCTGTGTGTGTGCATGTGTGTGCACACGTGTGTGTGTGTGTGTGTGTGGGCTGGCACTGCTTGGTGAGTGGGGCTTGTTTTCAGTGGGTCTGGGCTCGGTGTTGATGTGGACGTCAGGGACAATCCCTTCCCTAGGATCTCAGGGCCACCTGCCTCTGCCCCTTTGGGGCCTGGGTGTGTGAGTCTCCATGAGTGGACAGGCCTGGCCCCAGACAGGAGAAGGCAGGGCAGAGCCACTTTGCCTGAGGGAGGGTGGTGTGCTGATCTCGGAGTGCCCGAGGGCAAAAGGAGGGCTTGTCCCCACACCACGGGTCGGGGAAGTGTCCCTCATGGACCAGAGCCACCAGGCAGAGCTCTCAAGTGACCCAGTGGACAGGGAACCCCAAGGTACAAGGACGGACCACTGTCCCACAGCTTGGGCCCCTACAGATGATGGACAACCTGTGCACACATTTCCCTGAGGGACTCCGGAGGGGCTTCTCCTGTTCCCTGGCCACACTCCAGCCCCGAGCAGCTGCTGCTGGAGGGGGACCCAGAGGAGCTGCTGATCCTGGTGAACTCCCCTCTCCTCCTCGGGCAGCCCCTCCAGCCATCCTGGGTGGCCTGCACAGCCCAGAGCTCTGGGTCCTGCCTGAGTGGGACCGTCTCTCTCCCCTAAAGGTGACAACTGTGGTCTCAGAGCTCGGCTGCTCTGCTGCCCGCAGCACACCAGCGCTCTGCTTTGGAAAGAACCATGACAGCGTTGCAGGGTCCCAGGGCCATGCTGGGTGCTTTATTTCATGCCAGGGGGCCCGGGAGGTGTGTACACAGGGGTAGGGGCTCAGTGTCCTCATGGGATCCTGAGAGCCTGTAGGGAGGGACCAAGAGCTAGCTGGGGTGCCGGGCATGTGGCTCATTTACCCAGAGACTTGGTGATGGATATCTGAGTGTAGTGATTGTGGAGAGCCTCATGCATCACCTCACACGCGAACCTCACTCCCTGATTCCACCTATTCGTCTCCACTGAGAGCTTGCTGTACAGGAAGTAGGACCCGTTGCTGTCCTGCTGGGGCGGGGTGGTGCTGTACTTCTCTGCCAGCTCTGGCCTCCCATTGCTCTGCCACTCGACGACAATGTCAGGTGGGTAGAAGTCTTTGACCAGGCAGGTCACGCTGACCCTGTTCTTGGACAGTTCGTCCTGGTGTGGGGGCAGGACGTACACCTGTGGCTCCCGGGCCTGCCCTGTGGGGACAGGGGTCAGTACAGATGGTCACTCCCTCGGTGGCCCCTCGGGACCCTCCCTGCACCCATCCGTCCTGCTCTCACCTTTGGCCTTGGAGATGGTCCTCTCAATGGGGGCCGGGAGGGCTCTGTTGTTGACCTTACACTTGAACTCCTTTCCACTCAGCCAGTCCTGGTGGTGGACAGGGAGGATGCTGACCACACGGTAGGTGCTGTTGAACTGCTCTTCCCTTGGCTTTGTCGTGGCCGTGTTCACCTCTTTATTTTCCACATACCAGCTGAACTGGACATCAGGGCTGTCCTGGCTCACGTCTACCACCACGCAGGTGACCTCGGGCGTCTGGGAGGTCGTGAGGGTGTCCTTGGGTTTTGGGGGGAAGATGAAGACCGACGGCCCTCCTGGGATTTCAGGAGCTTGAGGGGGAGACATGGGGTGGAGTCAGCACCTGGGCGACCCCTCCCTTGGGCACTCGGCCCCACCATGGGCCACGCCTGGTCTTGGAGCACCTCCTGGGGGTGGAGGGCAAGGCTCTTCTGACTCACCTGGGCATTTGGGACACTTGGGGCAGGACTTCTGGTCTTCATGCCTGTTTGGTGTTTGGGGCTGATCATCTGGCTTGGGTGGTCTGGGCTGATCAGCTGGCTTGGGTGGTCTGGGCTGATCATCTGGCTTGGGTGTTCTTGGCTCTGCCGAGAGAGCAGACTGGGGGTTACTGGGGCTGGTGGGAGACGACCATGGGGTGAGCTGAGTTCAGGGCCAGGTTTTGGCAAGTCTGAGTCCAGCACCCACCTCTGTGGGCCCAGGGCTCGGTTAGGGGTTTCAAGCCTGCCCCCTCTCTGGGCATAGCAGAAACGCCCAGAGGACCCCTCCCTGAGCTTGGGAGGCCTCCCCTGCCGCCCTGAGTCCAGGCAGGAGGGCTGACTCTGGCCTGTCTCCCAGGGAATGCCCCCTGTGTGGCCTCTCCTCTCACCGACTCTCTTGTCCACCTTGGTGCGGCTGGCCGGGTGGGCTACGTTGCAGGTGTAGGTCTGGCTCTCCAAGCTGCTGGCAGGCACGGTCACCATGCTGCTGAGGGAGTAGAGCCCCGAGGACTGCAGGACGGATGGGAAGGTGTGCACGCCACTGGTCAGGGTGCCTGAGTTCCAGGACACAGTCACCGGCTCTGGGAAGTAGCCAGAGACCAGGCAGCCCAGGGCTGCTTTGGAGTCAGATGTGGTCCCACAGCTGGTGGCCAGAGGGAAGACCTTTGGGGCCGTGGTGGAGGCTGCAAGAGAGGAGGTCGTGTGACCATCAGGGCCTCACCCTCAGAGGGTCCTGGCAGAGCGTCAGGTGCCCAGGCCTGGGGCACCAATGAGCCCAGCACTCACATGCTTCCAGAAAATCTGCAGACTAGATGCCCCACGTGGCTCCCTGTGCCCCAGGGCTGGTGCCTCTGCAGCCACAGACTCTGGACTGCTCGCCAGGTCAGCGCTGTGTGACCGCCTGGATTGGAGACCCCTCCGGGCATCTGCCCCCTGTCCCTGCTTAAGCCTCCTGTGGATGCCCTGCCTAACCATGCCCTCTGTCTGAGCCCTGACTGGAGACCCCTGCTCCTGGCCGGCTTCTGCTGGTCCCCTAAGCCCTCTGCCATATCAACCAACCTGGCCCTGCCTGGGAGAGTGGGCATCTCTTCGGGTGTGGTGGATCTGTGCCCTGCACTGCCCGTGTCTGCTCCTGGCCCTTTAGCCCAGAGACCTTGTCATGGTCTGTCTCTGCTCACCAGGCCCAGTGTCTTCTGAGTCAATTCTGCCCACGGACCCATGTACCCAACCTGTGTGGACCCCGTCACTGCCCTGGACTCATCACTCCCCTGGACCCTCTCCAAGCCCCGGACCCTCTCTCTTCCCTGGACCCCATCCCTGTCCTGGACCCCGTCCCTGGGAGTCTCCTTCTCTCCTCCCCGCCAGTCCAAGTGGTCCCCCAGCCCAGGCTCCTAAATCTGCCTCTGGGCCCACCGCCCCTCCTCAGGTCCTCCTGGCATGGCTTCCTGAGCTCACCTCCGGTCCCTCCACCCAGCACCCCTGCCCTCCACCATCCCTGCTCTTGGGCCTGTCCAGCTCCTTGCTCACTCCAGAGCCTCCCTCCAGCCATGGTCCTTCCTGAGCCAGCCTGCTCCTCAGCTCAGGTGGGAGCTGTGCACTGCCCTTGGCCCTCCTCTCCCCTCGGTGCCAGCATCCCCAGGCCCCAGTGTGGGCCAGGGTGCACCCTCTACCCATACACCCTGGCCAGGTCTGTCCCCTGTGACCCTGACTCCTGTGTGCTCAGCCCCAAGGCCCTGCTCCACCTCTTCCCAGGCTGGCAGCCAAGGATCAGGTCCCAAATGGGCCCCTCACCCTTCTGTCCTCCGGGTCCACTGCCTTGTGCCACCTCACACTGCTTCCGCATGACTGGCTCTCCTGTCCCACATCCCCACAAGCCGCCAGAACAGGTCTGGTGCCCTGGGACCCAAAGTTGCTCGCATCTGGTCCTCTCATGGCGGCCTTCTGCCCCTTCATCCCCAGAAATCTTCATACTAGGTCCCCCTGCCTCCCAACTCACCGTCCCACCCGGTCCCTCCACCAGCTCACTCTCCTCCCTGCACAGGGAGGACACCTGAGCCCCCTGAGCCCCAGCTGTCCCTGCTCCCTGTACCTGCTCAGCTCCGCCTGTCCTGGGCGCCATTTATCTAAGGCCCACTGATTCTTGTCCCCTGAGCTCCTGGGCAGCCCCCTGCCCCTCCTGCCCTTCCACCTGCCCCTGCTCACCTGCTAAGCTCTGCCTGCTATCCTGGAGCTCCTGGGCAGCCCCTGCTCCTCCAGCCCTCCTATGCCCATGCTCACCTGCTAAGTTCTGCCTGCTCCCCTGGAGCTCCTGGGCAGCCCCCTGTCCCTCATGCCCTCCCACCTACCCCTGCTCACCTGCTAAGCTCTGCCTGCTCCCCTGGAGCTTCTGGGAAGCCTCCTGTCCCTCATGCCCTCCCAGCTGCCTGCTCACCTGCTCCTCCAGAGCTCCTGGGCAGCGCCCTGCCCCTCCTGCTCTCCCAAGGGCCCTTGCTCACCTGCTGAGCTCTACCTGCCCCCCCGGAGCTCTTGGGCATCCACGTATCCCTCCTACCCTCCCAGCCCCCTTCTCACCTGACAACCTCTGCCTGCCCCTTTGGAGCTCCTGGTTAGCCCCCTACTCATGCAGCCCTCCCAGGCCCCTGCTCACCTGCTAAACTCTGTCTGCTCCCACAGAGCTCCTGGCATGCCCCCTGCCCCTCCTGCCCTCCCAGCCCCCTGCTCTCCTATAGCCACTCTGCCTGCCCCTCTGGATCTCCTGGGGCAGGTTCTCTTCCTTGGGCCTTCCTACCTGCCCCTTGTCCCCTGTAGCGTCTCTGCCCTTTGTCCCTGGAGCACCTAGTCCACAGCAGCTCCCTACCACTGCTGCCCTATGATCCCCTCCCCCACAGGTCCCTGAGCTCAGCACAGGCCCATTGGGACTCCCCAGGGCTGCCTCTGCCCCTCCTGCCTGTCCCAGCGCCCTCAGCCCAGGTTCTCCTGTGCTCCTGAACTCATTTGTTTCCCAGGGCTGGGCTTTGCCTCTTGGAGCCACCAGGTGCCCACCCTCTCTCTGTTCAGCTCTACCCTGGCAGAGCTCTGTCCTGGTCCCCTCCTGGAGGAGCTCTTGCCCCCAGCTGGGCCTCATTCTCTCCTCGCCCTTCACCACCCTTGGAAGCCCTTTCTGGAAGCCCCCCTCTGGACCTTGCTCCCTCCAGGTGCTGGGTCAGCTGCTCTGTACCCACCAGCACGCAGCCCCCGGCGCCCTGGCTCCTGCTCCTGACCCTCACTGCGTGGCTCCTGACGCCCCTCCCGTAGCCCACTGAGCTCCTGCTCAGCCCTGTGCTGTCTGAGTTCCGAGCACACGGGAGCCCACGCTGTCCCCCTGCTCTGCTCCCGGCTCACCTGCTGGCCTTGGCCCTGGCCATAACCCAGGACCCATGGCCGCCATCTCTGACCCTGCCTTGGGGCTTGAGTCAGCTCCATTGGCCTGGACGGGACCCCTAGGCCACGTGGGGTCCTCTCCTTCCCCTTCTCTGAGGCAGCCCCCTATCTATCCATCCTGGGTTGGTCCCGCAGAAGCTCAGATCAAGCCCAGCCCTGCACTCAGCACAGCTGGCCAAGCCAGCCCTCAGGTTTCTGGCCTCCCAGCCCATCACATCCCTCAAGATTGACCTCCTTCGGCCTCCAGTGTGTCCAGCTCTGTTGGCGTGGGCATGCGCCTGCCCATGGCTCCCTGGTGCGGGCTCTGGGTTCGCGCTGTAGTCTGTGGGCAGCCTGCCTTCCCCTGTGCTGGCTCAGCTGCTCGAGCCCCTCTGTGACATCCCTGAGGTCCTGGTCTCCCCTCCGCTCCTGTGACTGGTTCCACTGTCCCCACTCCACTCCCTCCCCCTCCTCCGTGGGGACCCCACTCACCAAGGGTGGGCGTCATGAGTATGGCTCTGCCTCAGCCCAGCCTGGGTCTCCGAGGAGCCCCCGCCTCCTATGTGCTCTGGCCCCAGGCACATGTGGCTCTTCGTGGCTCATACTCCATGTCCACTGCCCTGCTCCTCGGAGTTCATAGCCGGTTCCCAGAGGTGTGAATGCCTCCCGACAGCCCTGCAAAGACTAAGAACGGGACTGAAACCAGAGGTCACTGCTTGCTTCCTGAAGTTCCCTTTTCTTCTAGGTGGTTTGTGTCCCAGAGGGCCTGGGGGGAGTCCAGACATTGCGGGGGCTGCCTCACGTGGGTGTGTGGGAGTGGGGTGAGGTGGGTGCCTGGGACCCAGGGGAGAGTGCCGGAAGCCTGGCCTCATGTGCTGTTCTTGTCTCTCTGCCTCCCACACGGATTATGGCTCTTGATCCACCACAGAGCAGGGTACCCGGGCCTCTCACCTGAGCCCTCTGGTCCCCCCATCCTGGAGGGCACGTCTCCCTGCCTGAGTCAGCGTGCAGTGTGGACACGGGCTGTCCTGTTCACAGCCTGTGCTTGTCGTGTCCAACCACCAGGACGGACTCCCAAGTAGAAAGCCGTCTTCCTCAGGGTCCCTGCCTCTTCCCTCCTTCCCTCTCTGACTCCATCCGGGGCTGGATCTCTGACAGAAGGATGGTGCAACACCGGGGTCAGAGGGAAACTATTCTCCTGGGCCACAGCTGTCCTCCGAGGGACCGACCAACGTGTGATAGGCAAGGACAGAGTTCATGGTGGTCACTAGGGCCTGAACGTGCTCCTCCATCTGAGATACAGAGTTCAGTCCCTGTCCTCCTGTATGTGAGCCATGACCCAGCTGATGATGTGTCGGGGAGAGGTACGGGGACCCTCAGTGTCTCCTGTGTTGGAGTGCCGCGGCTCACCGCAGGCCCTGTGTGCACCCCTGTGCTGCCCCATATCTTCCAAATTATGTCTTGGGTCTGGGATCCCTGGGAGGCACCGTGGCTTCCACCCCAGAATTGCCAGGAGCCAAGAAGGTGACCTAGGGGGTGTCGGGCCTGGCTTCTTCCAAGTGATCGGTGGTCAGGAGCTTGTGTTGTGGCCCCTTCAGGTGGGCCAGTTGCAGAGCCCAAGGCTGTAGAAAGTGAACCTTCTAGGAGGTGATCTCAGACGTAGGAGGGGAGCCAGCCCTCCAACCCACTGGTGTTTGCAGCATACTTTGGCCTTGGGTGTCCCCAGAGCTGCCCATATCCTCCAAAATTCCTCTCTGTGCCTTTCTGCCTCCACTGCCATCAACTCCTCACACACTTTCAACAGTTTGGAGTTTCTCAGAGCAGCACCCACGTCCAGGTCCCAAACCCTGGTCCGGTGGCTCATGAGTGTGCAGTGGGCCACCACATAGGGAGAGGCTTTCACAGCTACCGTGCTGATTTTGTTGGGGTGTTGGCAGGCTGCAGGCAGTGCAGGGCTCTGTGGGAGGGGGACACTCCTCTCCGCTCCACTTACATCAGCAAGGGGCAGGAAGGCTCCACTTGGAGTCTGTCGCCTGGGCTGGGCAGGCACACTTGGTCTTCTCTATCTCCAAGGGCCTCTCTGCAGGGACTCCTCAGCACTGTCCCTTCACATAAGTGGACTGCTGCTCAGTGGCCTGGGCCTGACTCCCAGGAGAAGCCCTGTCTCCTTAGGTCCTGCTGTCAGAGATCCAGCCGCAGCCCCTCGTGACCCTGTCTCCTTGGAGGTGGTCTCACAGGCCCTGGGTTCCAGGGAGGGAAGTGAACCCCGCCCCGCCTCTGCATGGGGCAGGGCCAGCTGATGGAGGAGCCCGCCGTCCTGGAAATGTTGCTGTGAGCACTTTTCAAAATGCCACTGGCCACAGCCTTGGTGAAGGGAGAACCCCCAGGTCGCTCCCAAGAGGAAATCATGATAAATCCACAGCACACTCCAGGCTCATCTTGTCCGACTTCCTCTCCACAGTGTCCACACAGTTGCCATCTCTCCCACTTAAGGCAGGCCACCCTCGAATTCACGATGTAGGAAATTGGTCACCAGCTCTGCAAGCTGTGAGCATTACTGCCATTGCCTAAGAAAAACGTTCACCTACACACTTTCTGGTCAGTGAAGTGCTGACGCAAATAATCCATAATCAATCTGTAAATTAAAACTGGAGAGAGTTCATTACGTGAGCAATCTGAGGACTCCGTAGCCCAGGAGAACGACCTTCACCAAGGAGGGCAGCACTCCAAAGAAGCAGGGTGTACAGTGTGGGTACATATCATCTTGGAACAAGAACATACATCACATAAGACAGGAATACTCCAGGGGTCCCTTCACGATGGCTCTGTAGGTGGACTCTGAACTTACCTCCTCCCACAGCCACAGGCCACTATACAACTAATCTTGGAAAAATTATCCCTGAGAGAGAACTGCAAACTGGATAAGAGGAACTCCTGCAAGAAACGACAATACTGACTGAGGTGGAAGAGGCAGAAATTCCCTTCTGCAGAGAAAATACACCACCTTCACAAGCTGCAATGCTTCATGGCCAGCCGGAAGCAATCCAAAAGTACGCAGAGTTCCCTGGAGGAGTGGGCGAATGAGCCAGGGAGCGTTGCTGATATAAGCATTTTTTGGACCCAGCACAACCAAGATGAGTGTCATAATATCTGCTTTGCTGGCTACTGACAACAATGGGGAGTATCCCCAGAAAAGCTGGAACATAAAGAAATTAAGCCGGCTCTTAAAGGGCCTATGAAAAAATTCACCTGTTTCAGAATGCAACCTAAAATAACCGGAAAGAAAGGCGCACAGTCCTTTGGTGAAAAGAGACCTGATAGTCTCTGGGAGCATCTTGATGAGAGGTGAGACCTCTCCAGGAACTGGGAAGTTGGCAGTGGCTATTGTTGTGACCTGTTGTGGGCATACTGACACAGATGTTGGTAGATGCCATTGGAGTTCTCCCTGTGGCCTGCTAACCCAGGCTCTGTCCCACCTACTAGAGCACCAACGTAATCCAGCTCAGCCAAGAAAAGCAGCCCACCCTAGGGTCTGGCCTGACTCAACAACAGGACCTCGGGCAACTTTTGTGCCTAGATTCTTTGAAGCCTGGTGAGTTTGTACTCTGAGGGGCAAGGCATGCACCAGGAGCAGGAAGTGTGTGTGGGGAATTTGTGGAGCATGTGGGGACTTGGCCGTGGTGCAACTGGGTCCGCTTCAGGGGGTTGAGGCGTGCGAATGGGGCAGGACTGTGTTGATTGTGTATGTGACCTTGTGGGAGGTGTGGATTGTCAGCTGCAGAAGACTTCTGCTTCTCAAACAGCCACATAGGGGTTCGGCCCCACCTTCCAAAGCCTGAAACAATTGGGTGCTCCTGTGCCTGTGGCCAGCCACACCCAGCTGCAATCCTCACAGAGCTGACAAGAGCCTTATAGGCCAGAGGCCTATAGCAATGGTAAGACCCTGAGCCTAACAACCAGCCATACTTGGGGACTACTCATTTAACAGAGAAACTGCAAAAAGAATGTGCTATTAGACCTTGCAGCCAACTGTGCTGGGGCTCCCCACACCAATACAGAGACTGGAGGGTCCACAACAACCACACGCAGCTGAGCATAACAACCAGCTGGCCAGGGGGACAGCTGAGCCTCCCTGGGCACCTACAGCAAGAGCAAACATGCCACGACAGAAGGACACATGTAGCCCACACGGGGACACTCCTGGAACAGTTGGAACTGGTGATGAGAGGGAAGCATATGGCTGGGCCTCATAGGACATCACTTGCATAAGGTCACCTCTCCAAAATCAGGAGATGTAGCTGACCTACCTAATATAGATACAAGCACAGAGAAAGAGGCAAAATGAGGAGGCACAGGAATACATTCCACTAAGGGAAAAGGACAAAACCCCAGAAAAGGAAGAAAATGAAACAGAAATGATCAATCTACCTGACAGAGAGTTCAAAAAAGAGTCATAAGTATGCTCACTGATCTTGGGAGAAGAATGGATGAACTCAGTGAGAATGTCAACAAAGACATGGAAGATATAAAAAAGAAATGATCAGAAATGAAGAATACAATACTGGAAAGGAAAAATTCACTAGAGGCACTAAAAAGCAGAGTAGAGGATACAGAAGAACGGATCAGTGATCTGGATGAAAGAGTAGAGGAAATCACCCAAGCTGAACAGATAAAAGAAAAATGAATAAAAAAGAGTGAGGACAGTGTAAGGGACCTCTGGGACAACATCATCCATGTTATAGGTGTCCCAGAAGGAAAAGAGAGAGACAAAGGGACAGAGAACCTATTTGAAGAAATAATAGCTGAAAAATTCCCTAACCTAAGGAAGGAAACAAACATCCAGGTACAAGAAGCACAGAGAGCACCAAACAAGATAAACCCCAAAGAGGCCAACACCAAGACACATCATAATTAAAATGTCCAGAATTAAAGATAAAGAGAGAATCCTAAAAGCCACAAGAGATAGGCAACAAGTTACATACAAAGGAAACCCCCTAAGGCTATCAGCTGACTTCTCACCATACACCATACAGGCTAGAAGAGAGTGGTACAAGATATTTAAAATGCTAAAAGGAAAAAACCAACAGCCAAGAATACTCTACCCTGCAAGGTTATCACTCAGAACAGAAGGAGAGATAAAGAGTTTCCCAGACAAGCAAATATTAAATATTATCATCAAGAAACAAGTCCTACAAGAAATGCTCAAGAGACTTACTTAAGGGAGACAGAGAAGACCAAAAATAGGAAAAAATTATGTATTTCCGTGATAAGAGGGTAAAGGATACAAACACACAAAGAAGAAGTTAGATATGATATCAGAAACATAAAATGTGGGAGGAGGGGAGTAAAAGAGTAGAGCTTTTAGAAAGAGGTCAACTCAAGAGAACCGATTATCAACTTAACATGGATTGCTATATTCATTGTATATGAAGCTCATGGTAATCATAAACCTGAAACCTATAATAAATACACAAAAAACTAAGAGAGAGGAACTCAAACGTAATAATAAAGAAAGTCATCAAACCACAAAGGAAGAGAGCAGAGAATAAGAAAGGAAGAGAGAATAACTACTAAAACACCCAGAAAAAAGTAACAAAATGGCAACAAGTACATACTTATGAATAGCTACTTTAAATGTCAATGGACTACATGGTCCAATCAAAAGGCATAGAGTGGCTATTGGATAAAAAACCAAGACCCATATATATGGTGCATACAAGAGACACACTTCAGACCTAAAGACACTCACAAACTGAAAGCGAAGATATGGAAAAAGATACTCCATGCAAATGGCAATGGAAAGAAAGCTGGGGTAGAAATACTCATATCAGACAAAATAGACCTTAAAACAAAAACTGTCACAAGAGACAAAGAAAGGCACTACATAATGATCAAGGAAACAATCCGACAAGAGGATATAACACTTGTAAATATCTATGCATCCAATGCAGGATCAGCTAAATATGTAAAGCCATTATTAACAGACATAAAAGGAGAAATAGACAGTAACACAATAATAGTAGGGGACTTGAACACTCCACTTACACCAGTGGATAGATCACACAAACTCAAAATCAACGAGGAAACACCAGCCTTAAACAACACAATAGACAAGACACACTTAGATATATACAGAACATTCCATCGAAAAACTCAAGAATACACATTCTTTTCAAATGCACATGAAACATTCTCCTGGATTGATCACATATTAGGCCACAAAACAAGCCTCCATAAATTTAAGAAGATTGAAATATTACCAAGCATCTTTTCTGAAGACAATGGCATGAAACTAGAAATCAACTACAAAATAAAAGAAAATCAGAAAAGCCACAAATATGTGGAGATTAAACAAAACACTACTGAACAATGATTGGGTCAATGAAGAAATCGAAGGAGAAATAGAAAAATACCTGGAGACAAATGAAAATGAAAATATGACATGCTAGAATTTATGGGATACAGCAAAAGTGGTTCTAAGAGGGAAGTTTAGAGCAATACAGGCCTATCTCAACAAACAAGGAAAATCTCAAAGAAACAATCTAAGAGTGAACCTAAAGGAACTAAAGGAACTTCCTTTTCCTAAAGGAAAAAGAAGAACAAAGAAAATCCAAATTTAGCTGAAGGAGAGAAATTATAAAAATCGGAACAGAAATGAAATAGAGACTAAAAAAACAATGGAAAAAAATCAATGAAACCAAGAGATGGTTCTTTGAAAAGATAAACAAAATTGACACACATTTAGCTAGACACACCAAGAAAAAAAGAGAGAAGGCTCAAAGAAGTAAAATCAGAAATGAAAGAAGAGAAATTACAATGGACACCTCAGAAAGACAAAAGACTATAAGAGAATACTACGAAAAGCTATACGCCAACAAATTGGATAATCTAGAAGAAATGGATAAATTCTTAGAATCATACAACCTTCCAAAACCAAATCAAGAAAACATAGGGGATTTGAATAGACCAATCACCAGTAAGGAGATCAAAACAGTAATCAAAAACCTCACAAAAAATAAAAGTCCAGGAGCAGATGGCTTCCTTGGTGAATGCTGCCAAACATTCAAAGAAGACTTAATACCTATCTCTCTCAAACTCTTCCAAAAAATTGAAGAGGAGGGGAAGCTTCCTAACTCATTCAGTGAAGCCAACATTACCCTGATACCAAAACCAGACAAGGACAACACAAAAAAAGAAGATTCCAGGTCAATATCACTGATGGACATCAATGCAAAAATCCTCAACAAAATACTATCAAATCGAATACAACAATACATTAAAAAGATCATACAACAGGATCAAGTGGGATTTATTCCAGGGATGCAGGGATGGTTCCACATCTGCAAATAAATCAACGTGATACACCACATTAACACAATGAAGACTAAAAATCACATGATCATCTCAATAGATGCAGAGAAAGCATTTGGCAAGATACAGCATCAATTTATTTTAATAACTCTGAATAAAGTGGATATAGAAGGAAAGTACCTCAACATAATAAAGGCCATCTATGGCAAACACACAGCTAATATCATCCTCAATGGTGAGAAACTGAAAGCTCTCCATCTAAAAACAGGAAACAGACAAGAATGGTTCCTATTTAAAATAGTTTGGACGTCCTAGCCAGAGCAATCAGGCAGGAAAAGGAAACTAAAGGGATCCAAATTGGAAAGGAAGAAGTGAAACTGTCACTAAAGCATCCACCCAAAAAACTTTAGAAATAGTAAATGAATAGGCTCAAGTTGCAGGGTACAAAATCAATATACAAAAATCAGTTTCATTTCTGTACACTAACAACTAAGTAGCAGTAAGAGAAATTAAGAAGATAATCCCATTTACAACTGCAACCAAAAGAATATAATACGTAGGAGTAAGTTAACCAGAGACGTGAAAGATGTGTACATCGAAAACTATAAAACAGTGTTGAAAGAAATTGAAGACCCAAAGAAAAGGAAAGATATTCCATGCTCTTGGATTGGAAGAATTAACATAGTTAAAGTGTCCATACTTCCTAAAGCAATCTAGAGACACAATGCAATCCCTATCAAAGTTCCAACAATATTGTTCACAGCAATGGAACAAAGAATCCTAAAATTTATATGGAAGAACAAAACACCCTGAATAGCGAAAGCAAACCTGAGAAAAAAGAACAAAACTCGAGGTATCACACTCCCTGAGTTAAAAATATACTAGAAAGCCATAGTAATCAAAACAGCATGGTACTGGCACAAAAACAGACACACAGATCAATGGAACAGAATCGAAGTCCAGAAAGAAACTCACATATACATATCAGCAGATATATAATGCATGTTCGAAAGGCCACGTTAGACCTTTCTAGAAAATCAAGGTCACACTGAATTAGTTGTAAACCAAATGGCGTCTTCATATACGTTAATATATAAACTTTTCTTATTTATTTTCATTTATTCATATATTTTGCCCCTTTTGATTGATAATCTTTTGATAGAAAGGATTGATGATCAAAATATTGTCCCTCAGTGCCAGGGTGGTTGCTGCCTACTCTGGGTGCCTCATGTCCCTCGATGCTAGGTGTCTCATTGATCAGCCCAGTCATCCATCTTGGGGGGAAATATTTGGGTATAGTGGATGAGCATAGAGGTATATAGTAACAGGGGAAGCATTTCATAGATTATGTAACTTTTCAATAATTTTAGATTGTCACACAAACATTGTACATGTGCTTTTACATGATTCTTTATAGAACAGGTACATTAACAATGATAATTCAATACTTGGAATGACTAGTTTAAAAATAATTTTTTAGTCATAGTCTTGATCAGAGCAGGAAATTCATCTAGGGTTGCAAGATCGATCGACCACCTGAGGTCTCTGAACAATCATTACTGTAGCCTGCATGCCAGTCTTACAACTCTGAGTAAAGGAAACAGTGATCAGTTTGATATCAAGATTAATACAAGAATTTCAAGGAGTAACAGAAACAGGAATTGCAATCCGGATTGTAAAAGGTGACCAATACATCAAAGGAGCCAACCAAAGAAATCAAGACTCTGTGTAGGATTGTTTAAAGCATTCAACTACTTTTCATGTGCTTCAGCAGAGATGACACATTGGAAGATTCATCAGGTAAAAAAACACAGCAATCAGTTTGAATGATTGAACATGTACCACCTTGGAATTCAGATAGAACATCTAAGGCTATTCTACTTTGAAGGACAGCCTTTCTGACTAAAGACATTTCAATATTTCATAGGGTATTCCTGCCTGACTGTCATTAAGGGCTTGTCGAGCAAATTTAGTCAGAGCTTCCATGTGATATGACTTCTTCTAGTCCCAAGGAAGCAACGAATATAGCCAGTAGGTGGTCATACCAGTGGAATACTGAGTGAGTCCATCCTGTCTTAAGGAGAGGGAGATTGACAACGGATGTTAACTCAGTGTATATCTTTCCCTGCTTCTAAGCAAAGACCAGGGTGCAGTGTCTTAGCCATGGGGGCAGTAGCGAAGACCAGAAATTTGTTCCTCATAACCATGGAGTTCCATTAGGAGCCATCCAATGAGTGCCTGCTCTTGGAGACCAGTCTGTTCCAAAGCAATCACTTTCTTTAAGGATGATAGTATTCTGACATGACTCGAGGGATATCCATCCCATGTGTGTGTCAAACCACCCATATCTCACTGTAATATCTGGTTTCGTTTGTTTATTTGCAAATTGTTGGAACAATTGGATGGTCTGAGTAATGGAAAAAGAGTAGCCATGCCTTGTTATCATTTTTACTATGGGCTATTGGCCATGTTTTAGGATCATAATTAGTAATGTCGGACAAAGTGGGAACACTGGAACGAGATCTTTCCATCATTATAAATTGCTTTAAAGCTTTCCAATCCGTACCTTGAGAAAGAGAAACCCACCAAGGTAACCCAGACGTACTAGAAAGGGGAAGATGGCCACACAGCCAACAATTGGACTGATTTTTGTGTGTAGCAAAGGGATGTGTCCATTGTAATAGGACATTGCCATCAGAGGCCCATTCAGATGTGGATTGAAAAAACAACCATACTATCAGGGAAATCTTACACGGCATTTTTGTGGTCAACTAAAGCTTTTGTCATTATGTTGTAATCGATCTTATAGCGTTCAAGGGGAAGAAAGTAAAGTATAGGGGTAGGTAACAGTTTCAAGGGTTTAAATGAGGACAGATATAAGGTTGGGAATACAGGCCTGGGCCAGAGACTTGGGACAGCTGTCTACAACAGATCCATCTTCTCATCCTGGTGAGGAGGTACTTGTGTTGGTCAGCTGAAGCCGGTGGCTGAAATAGGAGCTGAAACCCACTCAGGTGGAGAAGCCCTTTTTTGAAAATGAGAAATATGAATCCATGGGTCTACCCTTTTTTATTTTGCAGTGCATGAATTGCTTGAGTGCCTGGTATGTTCCTTTCCACCTGGGCTGCAAAGAGTCTTTCCTCTGGTGTATTTCCAATAAAGAAATCCCCAAGTTATAGCTCATGATCATTAAGGTCTTCATCTCATGGCAGCTTCATCTCCTGCTGTGAAAGGAATCAGCTACCAACCTTTCATTTCTTTTAAGTGTCTGAATGAGTCCTTGACAATAATGCAAGATATCTACCTTGAGAAAGTTGATTCATACATTCCCTGATCTAATTGGATAGGTCATCCTGTTATTGTTTCAAAAGGAGACAGCTGATGTTTACCAAAGGGTGTTGATGGTAAGATTGTGGAGCACTAGTGGAAGAGATTTTGGCCAGGAGAGATTAAATCCTCCTGAAAGCGTTGCCCATTGAGTTTTGATTGTGCCATTAGTTAAAATGTTGCATTATTTGACCAAATGTGAAAATAGATTTAATTATTTGTTTGACCCAGTGAAATGAGTTCCCCAATCACTGTGTAATTTGGTAGGAATTCATCAAAAGTGATTTATTGTTGCCAGTAATAATTTACCTACTGCTAACGCCATTGTTCCTCTGCAAGAAAAAGCCTCAACCCACTGTGAGAACCCTGAGACCACTAATAAGACATTTATATCCTTGAGATGGTGGCATCTGAACAAAGTCCAATAGCCATATCTTCCCTTAAGAAGGGAAAAGTGGCTTTGTGACCCATGAAGTGGTTTGCCTGGATCATTCTTTGTGTATATAGCACAACAAGCATAGGCCTTATGAGCCACTGTGGGAGAAAGTTTCCAAAAGTATTGTTTTCCCCAGAAAATCATCTTTTCAAGTGCCCAGTGGCTAACTGATATATATCCTGGAGCAGTCTTCTGATAGGCACTATTGGTTTTTTATCAGGCCTGAACCACGTCTGCGTGGTGGTGTCAAAATTCCCTCTTTTCGTTACCATATTTGTTTCTCTCCATGGTGATTTCTTGAGGCTGTGGAAGGAAATCTTTTACTGGGTTAGCAGAGTTAATAGAAAGTTGTGAGCATTCTTGAGGCTGGACAGGATATCCAGCCTGGTAACGTCCCTGCTCCTCCTCTCAGTAAGACTTAACTGTAAACCAAATGACATAATAAAATATAGTCTTGGTTGTTTTCCTCTTGTGGTACTGGAAGCAAGGTAGCAGGATTAAGATAATGACTAGAATTACAAGACGATAACATTATATCAGGAAAGTGTAGGAATTATTTCTGAAATATCATATAATTTCTAAAACACTTATATAAACAAAATGCATACATGTAATGATATGAATAAAGGAGGCCTAGCATCAGTTATTTGAGAATACTTCCCACATAATTTAACATACCAAACAAGCCTAATTAGTTTAGTACCTCTCTCTTTATAGGAAGAGAAACAAGGTCTTTGAGAAGTCCCAGGGGTCCATTGGAAATTCTTTAATTTATTTTCAGGTCAGAAGAGAGTCTTTGTTCAGGATTTTAATTTGGGGGAAGCTTGTCAAAAATATCAAATGGTTTTAAAACTCTTGCTCACATAAGATCATAGTTCAGTGTGAAACAATGCTTAGTTATCCATTTAACCATGGTGATAATTAAGGATATTCAGGCAAATACAGAAAGTTAAATAACACTAAGAAAAGCCGTAGCTCTTGTTGCTACAGACCTGATAGAATGAATACAGGAAATTTATTTTGATAAGACATAAAATCCTTACCCTTCTAGTAGACTACTCAATTGTAAAGAAAAACTCCTTGTCAACTCTTTATCATGCACACATTAAAGTCCAAGTAAATTACTCTTTTATGATAAAGAAGATCAAATTCTACATTTTGTTCCAGCTTATAATTTTGATACGGAAACTTATTCACTTAATTAAATTCATTGTAATCTTAGCCAACTTTACCTTGCACAAAACTCTTTTCTCAGGGTTCCTTTTTCACAAACCTTCTATAACTTTGTTTTTACCTTCAGAATTTGTCCCATGCCTCCTTTCCTCTTTTAGTAATTTAGGACAAATTTATCTTTCTTAACCAAAGAAACAAGAATATCTCCATTCCCTATAACTTATGTGCTGAAAACATACATCTTGCTTTCCTTAATTTTTTATATTGGCATCCTGTGTAGTGGCAGACTGAAATATACTGTCTAGAAACATGTGCTTCCTCATGGAAAATTTCTCAGTGTGGCAGAAACATGTTTATGAGTAAACCCAAGTATTTTTCTAGTTTCTCTGAAATAAGAATCCAAAGGTAAATGAATCTATGTCTAGTAATTAATGTCTAAGCTTATCTTATATGGAAATAATCTAGATACTCAGTAAATTTTATCATTTAGGTTAGCATAATTCGAAGGTTTCAGTTTACCAAAATGTGTTGAAGTCATTTTAAGTACATATACCATAACACAAAATTATTATTAGAAGGTTCACTTCAAAAGTCTTATCTTTTCCACATCTATGTAGTTTACCTCTTCCCAATAGTTATGTTTAGATTGCCTCCAAAACTTCATGAGACATTAGGCCATGTCAGTTTTTATTCTATGGTGTTATATTTGCTTATAAATTTTGTAACAGGGAAAACATGTCTGTATCATAGCTAACGTTGATAACTCAGGAAACATGTTTATTTCAATCGAACCAACAAACTTAAAGAAGATTTCATTTACCAAAGATTGTTTTAATCACATTAACTTGAAAGGCATTTGGGTTAGTTACTATTACATGCATATAAGCACTTACTTTAAGCTCATTAAATAGAGCTTTTTTAGAAGTTATATCATCTGGAGGTAAAACTATCACACATATATCAGATATACATAGACACACATATGCAGAGACTCCACAGCTCTTGTTTGAAAATTACTGCTATGAGTCATGTACAGTAAGGCAAAGTTCACCAGTTATGAAAGAGTAATGAATTTTGTTTTGAAGATTTTTTTTGAAGATTTTTGTTTGAAGATTTTTCTAGTAATATATTGTGGAGAAGATAGTTAAGATGCTAGATGTTAGGCAAGAGTGCTTCCATAGCCATTTGTCTCTTCTTTTTCCTTTTTTTCCCCCTTCAGTCTTAGGCATTGGTGATGGTCTAGACAACAGTTCCTGGTGAGGTTTATAATCTTTTTGAGAGAAAGGAGATTGGTAGAATCTTAACGGCCTCTAGAGCTGCATTTCCAGTTTTGTAAAAATAGGTAAGTTCAGGACAGTTGCTCTTAATATCTCAGAATTTGGGTTGTAACTTACGTGACATTATTGGGTGGTCTACCTGTCAAAGCACATCATCCTTATTTGCTTCATTCCCTCTGGGTGCTTAGTTATATTTTAACATAGGGAAGAAGACCTATATAAAAACAATTCCTATCAGGCTCTGAATATCAGTTTCTAGTTTGGCCAAATTTCTGATGATAAGTTGATAAATCTTTTCACATATCTCATCAGGCTTCAGCTGGGACAAGCAGTAACTATACATGGTGGGATTGAACAACCCCATTAATCATTAACATAGCAGATTCCCAGGAAATCCTCAGTTTCTTGTTAACTCTAGGGGAGGATCATATTGGGCCCTCCTTGAAAGGCAGGTTATGGGGTGTCTGTAAAGCCATGACCTAATAGGCTTTTTATTTAGGTACCCCTTATAACTTAATTTGTTATTAGTTTTTTGCAACAAAACATTCAAGAAGGTTATTTTGGAATTTTAAATCTTTGCTTTTAAGTGTCATTAAAAAATTATCTTATGTGATTGGAACATTCCTTCTAATGGCCAATGTAGTTCCCCTGAGGCTGGTGGCAGTTTGGTGGGACCCTAAGCAGCAAATGGAGGGCAACCCACATTTCTGTCTGACCATCTCTGGCCACAAAATGGGGTGCAACTGCATTGTTGTCCGGACATAATTTTGGGCTCCCAACTTGAAAATTATCAAGCCATGCCCTCAGGACACAAAACAAGCTTAGTAAGATTTCCTGTTTCTTGTGAATATCTATAATTGCGGAACTTTATTTTTTGAGCAATTGTGCTGATGGTGGCACACTTGACTCTTTATTTATTTATTTTTGCAATTAGAAAAAAAATATTTATTTGTTTTTTTTGGGGGTCAGAATTCCATTTTATTTCTTGTTAGTTTATAATTTTCCATTTTCTTTTTGTTTATTTCAGTAACATTGGTTTATAACATTGTATAAATTTCAGGTGTACACCATTATACTTCTATTTCTGCATAGATTACATCGTGTTCACCACTCAAATACCAATTACAACCCGTCACCACACACATGTGCTGAATTATCCCTTTCACACTCCTCCCTCTCCCCGTCCCCTCTGGTAACCACCAATCCAATCTCTGTCTCTATGTGTTTGTTTGTTGTTGTTGTCATCTACTACTTAATGAAGGAAATCATACGGTATTTGACCTTCTCCCTCCAACTTATTTCACTTTGCGTAATACCCTCAATGTCCATCCGTGTTGTCACAAATGGCTGGATTTCATCATTTCTTATGGCTGAGTAGTATTCCATTGTGTATATATAGCACATCTTCTTTATCCATTCGTCCCTTGATGGGCACTTAGGTTGCTTCCAAGTCTTGGCTATTGTGAATAACGCTGCAATGAACACAGGGGTGCATGTAGCTTTATGCATTTATGTTTTCAAGTTCTTTGGATAAATACCCAGCTGTGGAATAGCTGGATCATATGGTAGTTCTATCCTTGATTTTTTGAGGAATATCCATACTGTTTTCCATAGTGACTGCACCAGTTTGCACTCCCACCAGCAGTGTATGAGTGTTCCCTTCTCTCCACATCCTCTCCAACACTTGTTGTTTCCTGTCTTGTTAATTATAGCCATTCTGACGGCCGTGAGGTGATATCTCATTGTAGTTTTGATTTGCATTTCCCTAATACTTAATGATTTTGAACATCTTTTCATGTGTCTGTTGGCTCTCTGTATATCTTCTTTGGAGAAATGTCTGTTCAGGTCTTTTGCCCATTTTTTAATTGGGTTGGTAGTTTTTTTGTTGTTGAGATGCATGAGTTCTTTATATATTTTGGAGGCTAAGCCCTTATCAGATGTATGGTTTGCAAATATCTTCTCCCAATTGTTAGGTTGTCTTTCGTTTTGTTGATGGTTTCCTTTGCTGTGCAGAAGCTTTTTAGTTTGATGTAGTCCCATTTGTTAATTTTTTGTATTGTTTTTCTTGCCCAGTTAGACATGGTGCTTGAAAATATGTTGCTAAGACCAATGTCGACGAGCATACTGCCTATATTTTCTTCTAGAAGACTCATAGTTTCAGGTCTTACCTTCAAGTATTTAATCCATTTGGAGTTAATTTTTGTGTATGGTGTAAGGTAAGGGTCTATTTTCACTTTTCTGCATGTGGCTATCCAGTTTTCCCAACACCTTTTGCTGAAGAGACTTTCTTTTCTCCATTGTATGTTCTTGGCTCCTTTGTCAAAGATTAGCTGTTCATAGATGTGTGGGTTTATTTCTGGGCTTTCGATTCTATTCCATTGATCTGTGTGTCTGTTTTTGTGCCAGTACCAGGCTGTTTTGGTTACTATAGCTTTGCAGTATATTTTGAAATCAGGGAGTGTGATACCTCCAACTTTGTTCTTTTTTCTCAGGATTCCTTCAGCTATTCGGGGTCTTTTGTTGTTCCATATAAATTTTAGGATTCTTTGTTCTATTTCTGTGAAAAATGTTATTGGAACTTTGATAGGGATTACATTGAATCTATAGATTGCTTTAGGAAGTATGGACATGTTAACTACGTCAATTCTTCAAATCCAAGTGCACGGAATATCTTTCCATTTCTTTGTGTCTTCTTCAATTTCTTTCAGCAATGTTTTATAGTTTTATAGTTTTCCATGTACAGCTCTTTCACCTCTTTGGTTAAGTTTATTCCTAGGTATTTTATTCTTTTTGTTGCAATTGTAAATGGGATTGTATTCCTAGTTTCTCTTTCTGCTACTTCGTTGTTATTGTATAGAAAAGCAAGTGATTTTTGAATGTTGATTTTGTATCCTGCAACTTTACCGTATTCGTTTATTACTTCTAAAAGTCTTTTGGTGGATTCATTAGGGTTTTCTATATATAAAATCATGTCATCTGCAAATAGTGAGAGTTTCACTTCTTCCTTTCCAATTTGGATTCCCTTTTATTTCTTTTTCTTGCCTGATTGCTCTGGTTAGGACTTCCAGTATTATGTTAAATAGGAGTGGTGAGAGTGGGCATCCTTGTCTGGTTCCTGTTCTTAGAGGGATAGCTTTCAGTTTTTCGCCATTGAGGATGATATTAGCTGTGGGTTTCTCATATATGGTCTTTATTATGTTGAGGTACTTTCCTTCTATACCCATTTTATTCAGAGTTTTTATCATAAATGGATGCTGTATCTTGTCAAATGCTTTCTCTGCATCTATTGACATGATCATGTGATTTTTATTCTTCATTTTATTAATGTGGTGTATCACGTTGATTGATTTGCGAATGTTAAACCATCCCTGCATACCTGGAATAAATCCCACTTGATCATGGTGTATAATCTTTTTAACGTATTGTTGTCTGCGATTTGCTAGTATTTTGTTGAGGATTTTTGCATCGATGTTCATCAGTGATATTGCCCTGTAATTTTCCTTTTTTGTGTTGTCTTTGTCTGGTTTTAGTATCAAGGTAATGTCGGCTTCGTAGAATGAGTTAGGAAGCTTCCCGTCTCCTCAATTTTTGGGAAGAGTTTGAGAAGGATAGGTATTAAGTCTTCTTTGAACGTTTGGTAGAATTCACCAGGGAAGGCATCTGGTCCTGGACTTTTATTTTTGGGGAGGTTTTTGATTACTGTTTTGATGTCCTTACTGGTGATTGGTCTATTAAAATTCTCTACTTCTTCTTGATCCAGTTTTGGAAGGTTGTATGATTTTAAGAATTCATCCATTTCTTCCAGATTGTCGAATTGGTTGGCATATAGCTTTTCATAGTATTCTCTTATAATCTTTTGTATTTCTGAGGTGTCTGTTGTAATTTCTCCTCTTTCTTTTCTGATTTTACTTATTTGTGCCTTCTCTCTTTTTTTCTTTGTGAGTCTAGCTAAAGGTTTGTCAATTTTGTTTATCTTTTCAAATAACCAGCTCTTGGTTTTATTAATTTTTTCTATTGTTTTTTTAGTCTCTATTTCATTTATTTCGGCTCTGATTTTTATTATTTCCCTTCTTCCACTGATTTTGGGCTGTGTTTGTTTTTCTTTTTCCAGTTCCTTATGTGCATTGTTACATTTTTTATTTGAGATATTTCTTGTTGGTTGAGATAGGCCTGTGTTGCTATAAACTTCCCTCTTAGAACCGCTTTTGCTGTATTCCATAAATTCTGGCATGTCATATTTTCGTTTTCATTTGTCTCCAGGTATTTTTTGATTTCTTCTTTGATTTCCTCTTTGACCCAGTCGTTGTTCAGTAGCATTTTGTTTAATCTCCACTTATTTGTGGCTTTTCTGATTTTCTTCCTATAGTTGATTTCTAGTTTCATACCTTTGTGGTCAGAAAAGATGCTTGGTATTATAGGAACCTTCTTAAATTTATGGAGACTTGTTTTGTGGCCTAATATGTGATCATTCCTGGAGAATGTTCCATGTGCATTTGAAAAGAACGTGTATTCTTCAATTTTTCGATGGAATGCTCTGTATATATCTACTAGGTCTATCTGTTCTAGTGTGTCATTTAAGGCCAATGTTTCCTTATTGATCTTCTGTTTGGATGATCTATCCGTTGGTGTAAGTGGAGTGTTAACGTCCCCTACTATTATTGTGTTACTGTCTATTTCTGTTTTTATATAAGTTAATAATTGCTTTATATATTTAGGTGCACCTACATTGGGTGCGTAGATATTCACATGTGTTATATCCTCTTGTTGGATTGCTCCCTTGATCATTATGTAATGCCTTTCTTTGTCTCTTTTTACAGTTTTTGTTTTAAAGTCTATTTTGTCTGATATGAGTACTGCTACCCCAGCTTTCTTTTCATTGCCATTTGCGTGGAATATCTTTTTCCATCCCTTCACTTTCAGTTTGTGAGTGTCTTTAGGTCTGAAGTGTGTCTCTTGTATGCAGCATATATATGGGTCTTGTTTCTTTATCCTATCAGCCACTTTATGTCTTTAATTGGAGCATTTAGTCCATTGACATTTAAAGTAGCTATTGATAAGTATGTACTTACTGCCATTTTTTAACTTTCTTTTCCTCAGTGTTTTAGTAGTCCCTCTCTGTTCCTTTGTTCTTCTATACAGAATTGATGGTCTCTTTAATTTGACCTCTGTCTGAAAGCTCTACTCTTTAACTCCCCTCCTCCTTCCTTTTATGTTATTGAAATCATATCTAACCTCTTTTTTGTGCATTTGTATCCATTACCTTCTTATCATGGAAATAGATAATTTTTCCTATTTGTGGTCTTCTCTTTTCCCCTTAAATCAGTCCCTTTAACATTTCTTGTAGCACTGGTTTCTTGGTGACAAACTCCTTTAATTTTTGCTTGTCTGGGAAATTTTTGATCTCTCCTTCTATTTTGAATGATATCCTTGCTGGGTAGAGTATTCTTGGCTGTAAGTTTTTTCCTTTTAACACTTTAAATATATCATGCCACTCTCTTCTAGCCTGTAAGGTCTGCTGAGAAGTCAGCTGATAGCCTTATGGGGTTTCCTTTGTATGTAACTTGACGTTCTCTTGCAGCTTTTAGGATTCTCTCTTTATCTTAATTCTGGACATTTTGAATATGATGTGTCTTGGTGTGGGCCTCTTTGGGTTTATCTTGTTTGGGGCTCTCTGTGCTTCCTGCACCTGGATGTCTGTTTCCTTCCTTAGGTTAGGGAAGTTTTCGTCTATTATTTCTTGAAATAGATTCTCTACCCCTTTGTCTTGCTCTTCTCCTTCTGGGACACCTATAACACGGATGTTAGTGTGCTTGATGTTGTCCCAGAGGTCCCTTAGACTGTCCTCGCTCTTTTAAATTCTTTTCTCTTTTACGTGTTCAGCTTGGGTAATTTCTTCTAGTCTTTCATCCAGCTCGCAGATTTGTTCTGTGTCCTCTACTCTGCCTTTGAATCCCTCTAGTGAATTTTTCTTTTCCAGTATTGTATTCTTCATTTCTGATTGGTTCTTTTTTATATCTTCCATTTCTTTGTTGACATTCTCACTAAGTTCATCTTTTCTTCTCCGCAGATCAGTGAGCATCCTTAACACTCCTAGTTTGAACTCTCTGTCGGGTAGGTTGCTCATTTCTGTTTCACTTTGTTCCTTTTCTCGGGTTTTGTTCTGTTCCCTTACTTGGAATCTATTCCTTTGCCTCCTCATTTTGCCTCTTTCCCTGTGCTTGTGTCTACGTATTAGGTAGGTCAGCTATGTCTCCTGCCCTTGGGTAGGTGTCTTTATGTAAGTTATGCCTTAGGAGGCCTGCAGTGTGCTTCCCTCAGTTCTCAATGTTCCAGGGGTGACCCCTATGTGGGCTACGTGTGTCCTTCTGTTGTGGCCTGTTTGCTCTCTCTATAGACACCCAGGGAGGCTGAGTTATGCTCCTGGCCAGCTGTTGTAATGCTCAGCTGCTTGTAGTTGTTGTGGGCCCTTCAGTCTCTTTATCAGGTGTGGGGAGCCCCAGCACAGTTGGCTGCACGTTCTAATACCACATTTGTGTTGCAGTATTTCTTTTAAGTGAGTAGGCCTCCAGCGTGGCAGGTTGTTAGGCTCAGGGCCTTACAACTGCTATAAGCCTCCAGCCTTTAGGTCTCTTGTCAGCTCTCTGAGGATTGCAGCTGGGCGGGGCTCGCCTCAGGCATGGGAGCACCCAATTGTTTCAGGCTTTGGAAGGTGGGGCAAACCCCCATGTGGGTCTTTGAGAAGCACAAGTCTTCTGTAGCTGACAAGCCCTGCCACCCGCAGGTCCACACACACAGTCAACACAGTCCTGCCCCATGTGCCTGCCCCGACCTCCCGAAGTGGACTCAGTCTCTCCAGGGTGGGAGCTCCACACACTCCACCACTGCCCCACACTCTCCACCTGCTCCTTGTGCATGCCCTGCCCCACTGTCGGCTCCGTTGTCAGGCTGCAGAGAAGCCAGTCACCAATCTATGCAGGCCCACAGGTTGCCTGAGGTCTTATTGTTGGGTGGGGCCAGTCTCTAGGGTGGGCTGCCTGCCCTGGCTGAGCTGGATTAAATCGGTGCTCTAGTGGGTGGGGCAGACCTGGGCTAACAGGCCTCAGGGAGAACTCCAATGGTGTCTGTGTCAGCACGCCCACACAAGACCACAACAATGGCTGCCGCCAATGTCCCAGTCCCTGGAGAGGTCTCATCTCTCACTGAGATGCACTCAGGGCCTATTAGGTGAGTCTCTTTTCACCACAGCACTGTGCACCTTTCTTTCTGGTGATTTTAGGATGCTTTCTGAAACAGGTGAGTTTGCGTGCGGGCCTTTTAAGAGCCAGTTTTACTTTCTTTTTGAACCAGCTTTTTTGGGGGTATGACCCAACGTTTTAGTAGCAGGCTGAATCAGATATTATGCCACTTGTCTCCATTGCGCTGGGTCCACAAAATGCCCACAGCCGGGGCGCTCCCCGGCTCAGGGCCCCTCTCCTCCAGGGAGGGCTGCGTTCCTGTGGGCTGCTCCCAGGCGGCCGTGAGGTGCTGCGGTTTGTGAAGTTGGCATTTGTCCTCTCCAGAAGGGAGTTTCTGCCTCTTCTAACTCAGTTAGGATTGTCCGTTGTTGCAGGAGTTCCTCTTATCCAGTTTTCAGTTCTGTCTCAGGGGTAATTTCTCCACGAGTACTTGTAAATTGGCTGTGTCCGCGGGAGGAGGTGAGTTCAGAGTTTGCCTACGCCACCATCTTGACTTTAATATCTCCGTAAAAATATTTAATTATTTTCCTGTCTTACATTTTCTTTCTTAGCACCTTTATTGTGAACCTCCCTGGCTGCCGCCGCCGCTGCCACCACTACGGCCCACACTTGACTCTTTAGATATTAAAGATTTCTCTGTTCCATGCCTCTTAAACTTAGTATGCAAAAGATATGTTTTAGAAGCTCAAAGGAACCCCAAAGCAGCCACTGTAATTTTATTATCCTGGTTATCTTTCCAGCCAATTACACTTGTCCTTATTTTTTTACACTTTGACACTTGTCGCCATTTTGACACTTGTCCTACAAGTGTCAGCATGAAGTCTTCAGAGTTCCAAGGGGAGGCTGCCTGTTTGGGAATTTGTCAGCTCTCAGATGTGCCACTTCCATTTTACTTTTAGTTCCATTTTACTGTAAAGTCTGTGCAATTTCTTGGGACAATGTACTGGGTCAGAAATGAGCTGTTTGTGAGCGTCTCTCTCAAAAACGGTGTGAAAACCATCTTAGCTGCCTCGGTTTCTTCTTCCGGCAATCTCAAACTGCTGTAGTCGCTCAGAGCATTGAATGAGCTAACCTTATGTGCAGGTCCCCAGACGAGCCTTTAGTTAATTCACGTGAATCATCACAGTGGAATTTCCCGTGGGACCACTACACATCAGAGGATTTATCCTCTGGCACTTCCACCAGCTTCTCAGTCACCTGAGAACACAGTTCGGCTGGAAGGAGCTGGTGTCCCTTCTCTTCAGAGCTGAACAATTTCAGACTCACATTTCTCTATCAAACAATTTGTTCAGGCTTTATAGACACAATTCTTTCCAATTTAAAGACAAATTAAAAAGGTCAGCTTGCCCCATTCACTCTGAAGCTCCCCTCAGGGTCCACTGGCCTGGGACATTCCCTCTAATTTCCCCTTGCTTAAGACATTCCCTGTAGGTTCTTGTTTCCTAGGACATTCTGCTAGGTTTGTCTTACCTAGGAAATGTACCAGAACCCCCTTTAAGACACCTAATCTTAAAGCTTGAAACAGATCACATAAAACTCTGGAGCATTGACTTAAAATAAGGTGGTGCAGATTTCAGGCAAACTCACTGGGGTAGCTGAAGAATGCAGTGAAGCCAGGGTGGGGGGGATTCAATGTAGATTCCAGCTGGTGTCCACTCAGTTTTTCTGAAATTTTGCTGACTATGCCAAGAACTGCAGACACAAACAATCAACAGTCAATATCTAAGTCAAATGGGGGTGAATTCATTACATGAGCCAATCTGAGGACTACATATCCTGGGAGAATTACCTTCACCAAGGATGGAAACATTCCGAAGAAGCGGCTGTATAGCGTGCTTATGTACGATCCTGGAACAAGGGACATACGTCACCTATGATGGGAATATCCCTTTTACTACAGTCCCAGGATGTTTTGCTAGGATAGCAGTTCAGTGGTCATGAGATGAGGACAGCAGGGGTTATGAGAGGTTCAAGGATTCAATTGGAGATGTAAAAGAAACTTTCCACTCCAAACAAGTAGACTGAAGGCATACTTTATTATATAGAGGAGAGTAAATGTGATAGTCTGCAAACAGATCCAAATAGGTCAAATATTAAGAGGGAAAAACACCAGCTCGACTGGAAAGGGAAAACACCCACATTGACTGCTATAGCAGCAGATACGAATAGGTCATATAATAAGAGGGAAACACATCAGATCAATTGGAAAGGGAAAACACCCACATTGACTGAAGGGAAATGATACAAATCAACCAGAAAGAGAAACACCAGGTTGACCAAAAAGAGAACACATCAGATCGGTTACTCACAACATCCACGCCCCACGGTCGGGAGAGTCCTTTCAATCGACATGGCTGGGCGGGAATCACACGTCCTTGTCAATGCATCCATCCCACAGGTGGAACTCTCATCAGACCTCGGTTTCCAGCAGTTTATATAAGCAGTTACAGAGTTTACAGAGCAAGCACTCAGTGTTCCCATGCCTAAATGGTTATCAGTGTCATACGTGCACTTAGCCTCCTGGATATCGTCCCAGCCCGGCGGTTGTGTACGTGCTTTGTTTTCCCTGGTTATCGTCCTAGCCTGACACAGATGGACAGTTGGCCCCGGCTGTGATGCCCAATGGACCTTGAAATGTTGCAAATTGCAATTATCTCCTTGGGAGAAAGGCCAGTTCCCACCACACAGAAAGCAGCATTATATTTCTTTGTGTGCTGGTGGCTGTAGGTTAATGGAACGGCCAAACATGGCTGTACACATGTCAAGACATTTTTGGCCATGGCCAATTCCATTAACCATAAGACACCGTACGCACAGACAATGAACTTCGTACACAAGTACAGAAGGCCCACCCACGAACCCAAAATCCAATGACTACAACAATTATAAAACTGTCTCCCAATAAAAGACCTAAACCCTAAGGTAACCAATCAAACAATCCCTTAGATTATGAAGTATTATTAACTTGATCTTGCAAATCATGTACAGCATCAAAGATAACATTAGATAAGGTAACATCTAGGCCTAACAAATTAGCCTGTAGAAGTCCAGATCAGCCCTGCTCAGGGAGGGTAGCAGAAGGCAGGGTAATAGAGCAATTATCTTATATTGAGAAGTTGCTTGATGTTTCTGAGATCAAATTTCTCGGCCATTTGTCGTCCAGGTTACAGGTCCCGCTGGTGTAGAGCAGTTGGTCCAGCAGTGCAGGGTCAAAGGTTGTCCTACGGAGACATTAGTTGGTGTGTAGATCTGCAGCAGACATGGAGTTGCAGCATAGCATAGCGAGCATAGCAGGAATATCCATTCATGTAAAGAAACAGAATTTTTAGGAACATGATATAATTGCTCGTTTCCTGGATACATGACTGTGAGTGTTGCAGTGGGCCCTTGGGCCACTACTTCTGGGGCACGGGGAGTTGCATTGGGTGGATGTGTCACCCGCACTTTTGTTTCAGGTTTCCATCCATCTGTAGACCCAAATTCTTGTATTTTTCTTTTAGTTAATTCAGTTGTCCTTGTGACGCACTTGGGAGTCAGGAGGGGAAGTACCAATAATTGTCCCATTCATTTCCCAGACTTTATAGTTAACACTGTGTCACTACCATTATATAATATAAATTTTATTTCTCCTTGGTAATCTGGATCAGTAAATCCTCCCAGTATGTCAATACCCTTTGCTGCTAGTCGAGAGAGTCCCTTTAATAAACCGAAAGTGTTTTTGGGAAATTGTACCCCTATCCCAGTAGGGACCATAGATTGCTTCTTAGGGGGCAATTGAATAGAATAAACAGTGGATAAGTCCGATCCAGCTGCTTCGGCCGGGGCACAAAAAGGCGGTTTAGCAGACTGAGTCAATGGCCAATAGGTTAGGGTCATAAGCTCATGGGTAGTGGCTGCCACTTCTGTAATTTTTGCTGGTAATAACCTTGACAGAGGAGTCTCATCAGGGTCCAACGGCCTGCTATTTGACTTGATGAGCCATGACTGAGTTTTCTCAATTGTTTAAGCAATCCATGCATTTGTTCTATGAGGCCTGCAGCATGGGGGTAATAAGGTATATGATAAATCCATCCTATATGATTTTTCTTTGTATAAGTCTGAATCAACTTACCTGTAAGGTGGGCACGGTTGTCACTCTGAATCTGCCTTGGTGTTTCATAGAATTTTATGGCACTCTGTTGAGTGGCTGCTTTAGCCGGCATAGCTAATAAATAACCAGAATATGTATCAACAGCAGTGCAGGCATAAATATATCCATAAGAATTTGGCAATGGTCCAATAAAATCTATTTGCCAGGTATGGGCGGGAAATAATCCCTTTTGAATATGACTTTGAAACTCCTTGTTTATTTAACTGTTGGCAAAACTGACATTGTGGTACTGCAGTGGCAATATCTTTATGGGTGGCAAGGATTCCCCTTTGTTGTGCCCAACTGTATGAATTTTGTTCTCCCAAGTGTCCACTCTTTTCGTGGACCCATCGTGCTAAGCCTGGGTTGTGCGCTGCACGAATCTGCACCAGCTGATCAGCATGAGAATTATACTTTTGTTCTGTAGAAATTAAAGAACCCTGAGTATCAACATGAAACACAGTAACAACTGTGTTTTGGCATCATAATCATGTGTCTTTTTATAATTTCTTTTTAAGTTAAAAAAAGATTTTAATTTTGGCAGAAGTTTATCAAAAATATCAAAAGATTTTAAAACACTTGGTCAAATAGGAAACAACGCCTAGTTATTCATTTAATCAAGTTGACAACAGAAACAGTCAAAGGCAAACAGAGAGTTAAAACAGTCAGAAACAAAAACAAAAACCTTAATAGAGAGACCTCAGTCCTTTTGAACATAGGAAATTATTTTAACAAAACATAGATGTTCTGTTTTTTATATAGACCTACTCAAAGGAACACCTTTTAACTTATATATAAAGAGCAAACCAAAAGTTCAAGAAAATTACCTTTATAAGAGAGAAAGCCAAATCCTCATTTTCCACCAGCTTACTTTAACCAACTTGACCATGCACAAAACTCCTCAGGGTTTTACTTCCGCAAACCTTCTGTCACTTACTTTTTGCCTTTAGAATTTGTCCCATGCCTTCTTTTCTTTTTTTTTCCTTAGTACTTGAGGACAAATTTATCTTTCTTAATAAAACAAACAAAAATATCTCTATTCTCTGTACCTTTTTTTACGGACAACATACATTTTGCTTGTCTTGTATACAGACTTTCCAGAAATATGTACCGTCTCATAGAAAATTCCTCAACATGCACAGAACATGTTTAGCAATAAACGCAAGCATCTTTCAGTTTCTCTGAGGTAAGAAACCAAAGGCAGACAAATCTATGCTTAGTAACCAGTTTTTAATGTTTTATCTTATGTGGAAAAGACCCAGAGACTCAATAAACATTTATTGACTTAATTTAGCAAAACTGTAAGGCTTCAAGTTACCAAAAAGATTTTGGAAGCTGTTTTTGAAATAACTTTGTCTTTTAGAAGTTTCTGTGTATTAAAGATTGCATCTCACTGCGAGAGGTTTTGAATCCTCTCTGTTAAGGGTGACCCTTAAGGTGGACTCATCTGAAACGGAGGTTCT
Source organism: Diceros bicornis minor (assembly GCF_020826845.1). Lineage (NCBI taxonomy): Eukaryota > Metazoa > Chordata > Mammalia > Perissodactyla > Rhinocerotidae > Diceros > Diceros bicornis. Next base: position 50,252,654 of record NC_080763.1, read on the forward strand.
CCAGAACAGCCATTACAGTTTTAAATCACTTCAAAAGGTTACTTATTTTCACTTGCTTAATTTCAGATCAGAAATTCTGGGGGAGCTGAAGAGGGGAAGCTCAGCAAGAGAGGGGAGAGGATCAGCAGACCCAGCTTCTGCTGCTGGCACGTCTAATTACTTTCTTTTAAAGAGGCGGTACAGTATTCCTGATTTTATTTAGAAACCTCAAAAGATTAAAATAGGCTTCCCACTAGTTGTTTAGCTTTTTAGCTGGCTTTTCCAATTGCATAAGCAAATACATCAGTTTTGGTAAACTGAAATTGCCCCATTTTGGCCACTTTTTCTCTGGAGTCTATGGAATATTGTGGCCATGTGGTGTTATAATAAAAAACTATCTTCTTCTTGGACATGGGCTCCGAGCTGAAGTCAGCCCATTTAGCCAAGAGGTGGCCCAGAGGGCTTTTCTTGGAGACAGATGGAATTCCCCCCACCTTCAAAATTACAAACATACAGAACTGACAGTCAAATGGGATCCCAAACAGAACAGAGAGATGCATCTAACAGATTCAGGGTAAAAGTCCTACAACTATTTCCACTCCAGTAGGGATAGCCCTGCCTCTTAAAGGGACAGGACCCCAGATGGAGGGGAAGGGAGTTCTTGGTGTAAGCAAAAACAAACAAACAAACAAGTAATTCTAGAGCCTGTTTCCCTGTCATGAGAAAATGTGCCCAGGGTGAGTGGTGCTGGGTCAGATGGAAAGCACTGGGAGCAATCACTAGGGCAAATCACCTAGGCAGCTGCTGGATAGTTTCCCAGGACATCCCACCCGGCCCAGTGCTTCGGAGCCATGGGCAAAGAGCCTCATGGCTGGCTCGCCAAATTATTATTGGATACGTATTCAAGCTCTCTATTTATCACATATAAGGGGCCAAATAAAACTAGAACGCCAGACTCACGGCAAGGAAAGAGTTGCTATTATGGGTGACATCAGCCGGAACTGCAAATCTGAAACTTCTTTTTCCAAGAGTACCATCTCCCTTTGTATTTTATCCCTATCTTGTAGAGACTGACGATAATCAGTCAACAAACATCAACCTTGCCTTGCCAGAAAAGAAACATCATCTCCTTTTTTCTGACCATCTGCAAAGCTTTGTCACATACAGTGATTCACATCTTGCAGACAAACATCCCAAGATTCACATAATCCTGACCTCCAAGCCCTCTCTCCAGCCAGAGTGCAAGAGGGAGGGTCCTCCCATCCTGGAACTTCTTCCACCTTGACTTCAGTTACCTTTTGTTTGAAAGGAAAGCCATCTCCTTAATCGAATCCTGCTCACAGCACCAAATATGAGAGGGTCGGGGATTCAATTGGAGATGTAAAAGAAACTTTCCACTCCAACAAATGGACTGAAGATGTATTTTATTATATGGAGGAGAGTAAAGCTGATCGTCCACCATCAGATCTGAATAGGTCAAATATTAAGAGGGAAAAATCTCAGCTCGACTGGAAAGGGAAAACATCAACCTTGACTGAGATAGCAGCAGATTCGAATAGGTCAAGTAATAATAGGGAAAAACATCAGATTGATTGGAAAGGGAAAACACCCACCTCGACTGAAGGGAAATGACACAAATCAACCAGAAAGAGAAACACCAGGTTGACCGAACAGAGAACACATCAGATAGGTTACTCACAACATCCACGCCCCACTGCCGGGAGAGTCCTTTCAATCGACACGACTGGTCGGGAATCACACGTCCTGGGCAAGGCATCCCTTCCACAGGTGGAACTCTCACCAGGCCTCTGTTTCCAGCAGTTTATATAAGCAGTTACAGAGTTTACAGAGCAAGCATTCAGTGTTCCCATGCACAAATGGTCATCAGTGGCGTACGTGCACTGAGCCTCCTGAACATCGTCCCAGCCCGGCAGTTGTGTACAAGCTTTGTTTTCCCAGGTTATCATCCCAGCCTGGCACAGATGGCCAGTCTGCCCTGGGCTGCGATGCACAAAGGACCTGGAAATTCTTACAAATTGCAACTCTCTCCGTGGGAGAAGGGCCAGTTCCCGGGAAAAAGGCCAGTTCCCACCACACAGAAAGCAGCTTTATTTTTCTTTGTGTGCTGGTGGCTGTAGGTTAATGGAATGGCCAAACACGGCTGTACTCACTACAAGACAGTAGGTCAGCTATGAATCCTTTGTTTCTGGGAAGAAATGCTTATCTACAAAGAGATGCTGATATGGGGGTGAGGCATACATCCCTCTCTTTAGGGGCATCATTCTAGGCTATGAGTCACTGTAAATGTTTACGGCAGATGTACAATGCATGCTGTTCAGGTCATGTCAGGCCTTTCTGGAAAAACATGATCAGGCCGAATTGGTTTTAAACCAAATGGCTTCCTCACATACCTCAATACATTAACATTTCTTATTCTTTTCATTTCTTCATAATCACCAATGTTGATGAGTTTGGCAAAACCCCTGACAGTGTCTGGCTAGTGGGTGTTAGGTGCATATAGTCCACTCCCTCGTCTGTGCCCAGGGATCTGGCAAGATAAGTTTTCACCTTGCACATTGACGTGGGGTTCTTGGTACCCCTCCTGGTCCTCATGCTGTCTGCCCTGGTTATGGTGGCGGCGCTGGTGTCAAGTAAGGTCAGTCACTCTTGGGTGCATGACAAGATTCTCAGGAAGCAGGCTGAGCCGTCCCCAGATCCCTGTGGGGCAGGGCCACCATGGCTGGAGAGGGCGTGACCATGTGATTTGAGTGCTCAAGCCACTGGGCTTCATCAGGATCCACACACATGTTCCCATCTTGCTCTGAGTGTCCCATTCTTTCGGATAAACCCTTTCACATGAAAAAGTAGGCTAAGCTGTGAAGATACATCGTGCTAAAATTTTGCAATCCATCCTATTGGACTGTGAGTGTGGCTTTCAGAAACATTTGCCCTGTTGTTAGAAGACCAGAAATATGCTTTGAGGGTGTTCACAGAAGCCCTTCCTCTGGCCTTGTCCTGAACTAGGATGTCAGAGCCGAGGGGTCATACATTGTGGTAGGCCCTCCAGAGCAGCAGGAAGAGGCCAGCCGGGCCCACAACCCGGCAATGCTCATTCCAGCCTCACCTAACCTAATCTGTCTTGACAGTGCCTGGCCCGAGCCTTGCTTCCATTCTGCACCTCATCCCAGGCAGCTGCAGAGGCCACCTAAGAGCGACAGGCCTACCGTGTACCTCGGACCACCTGCATCTCATTCCTGTTGTGAGACGATCGCTGCTGTCCCCATAACCAGCAGGGTGGGTAAGGGATGCAGTTCCACCTTTGAGGTCTGCTTGCCGGAAGTACTTTTCACCTATTGCTGTGGAAGTCCTGGTTGGATCCTGGAAACAAAACCCCTGAGGGCATTTCAGGCGGGACTGATGCCACCCAGGAGACCAAACCATTTAAGATCGTGAGGGGAGCTAGGGGAGTGTGGCCGGAGGAACCATCGCTGGATTCCCCAGTCGCCCAGGTTGTGGTCCCGGGTATCACGTGACGTTGACTGCTGGAGGATGCTGCTCAAACCTGCCTGCACCTCGCCAAGGACTCCTGGCAGGCCATTCTCTCGAAATCTTAAGGAAATGCCCCAGTTCTCTTTGTGGCGTGGTTCAGTGTGCCTGTGTGGGGTGTGTGCAGGCTCAGCTGTGTGACGGGTCCATGAGGACGAGGACACGTGGGCAGGGCCTCTGTCAACGTCCGGCTCCCCAGGGCTGGGGCTGCAGTAGCTGGGAGGGCGCTCCCTGCTCACCTCGCTGCTCTGGGGGTTCCTGGGGGCCCTCGGCCACCCCTTCTCTGCTCATTTGGGAGGGTGACCCACCTCCCCGCCCTTGCCCGGCTTCTCATTGCACTGGACGCTCGCCATCTTCCCCTTTGTCTCTATTGTGTCTAGGTCCCAATACCTATGTGTGACTGTTTGTGACCGTGATTGTGAGCTCTTGTCACAAGTCCTCATGTCTCCATAAACATGTGGGAATGAAGACCACGCAAATGGGAAAATCAAAGGCTGAGTATAGTCGGAGGTGCTGCAGCCAGGGAGTCGGGGCAGGAGGGAGCGTGGGAGCCTTTGTAGCGGTGTTACATGTACATGTGTTCACTGTTACTATGTGCATATAATATATCCATATATGCATCTATAACCTGTACATGTAATACATATCACATAATTTATATGTTGAAATGTTAAAATGTTTTCTATGCATAGAAAGCTTCTTTACAGGAAAAGGAGGGACTCGGAGGCACCTGATGGGGGTCTGGGGAAATGGCGTGTCCCGTGATTGCTTGAGGAGCGCATTTGGCTTTCTCCTGTCAGTCCTAAGCTGGAAGTGGGGACAAACATTAGGGAAGCCGTCAGTTACTGATCAAGGCCTGGAGGTTCACGGCGACCATATGGGAGGTTGTTCACTCCCTGGGCTGTGTCTGCAGATAGAGGTCTGACTCCCTGCAGGTCAGAGTGCAGAGAGCATGCCGTTGCCGCGGCTGTCCCCGCAGTGAGGGGTTGGCATCCTGGGCTGAGGCTGCAGGTTGTGGTCAGGGCTCTGTGTTCACGTGTGTTCTGGCTGCTGTCCGTTTGTGTGTTCAGTGTCTCACCACAATCCCTAAGCCAGCGTCTTCTGCATGTGAATCTGTGAGGATCAGCTGGCAGCATAATTCTCCAGTGGGTCCTGGCCCCTCCTGGAGAGATCCCTGCAGACACTGTGTGCACGTGTGGGGCGTGGAGGGGGCAGCAGGTCCATACTTTTAAAGTGACCCCCAGGTGCCACACCCAGGCTGGGGCCAGTGGGACAACCTTGGTTGTGGCCACCGTCCTCATCGGCACCCAGAAACGGGACCCTGTCCTGGCCAAGAGGGAGTTGAGGGGATTTTGAGTAAGAACGGAAACAGAGGCTTGTCTTGTGCTAATAAATACGTACAAACATTAGGACCCTCTCGTGCAATTGAGATGTCTGCAGCTTTCTGCTGTGACCCCGGGTGTGCTGGGCATGCATGTCTCCCTCCTGAGTCATAGGCTCTCTTTCCAGAAACAGGTGCAAAGTGACTTCTGCGTCCTGACCTAGTTTCTCGGCCTCGCCTGCCATCCTTGGATCTCAAAACAGCCTCTGCCAGGTCAGGCCTCTTGGGCTGAGCGGGTGTGGTCGACACAGGTAGAGGGAATCCTCTGGTCTCCATTCTGCACAGTTATCTCAGGGATGTGCCCCATGGGGACTTCACTGCTAGAGCCTTGGCCCAGGCCTTCCAGTACCTTCCATGTAGACCAGAGTCATCCCTGGAGGTGTGGGGGTGAGCAGTAGCCTGGGGCTCCTGTCACACTTCACCCTCAAGTTCCCGTGGAAGTAACACAGGAATTGTCTGCATCTGACTCTACCATGCCCACAGTGAGAGAACTTTCTGGAAACACTGAAGGAACTCAGGTAAGGGGTGACCTGTCCCTGGTCTCCATCCCTTATAGCTGGAGCGGGTTGTCCTCCAGAAGGGGAGGCCCGGTGTGGTCTGCTCAGATGATTGCTCTGGATTCGGCTCCGACAAGCCTGGCCCTCAGCCTCTGTCCAGGTGGGTCCTCGGGACTCTTCCATCAGGCTGTGGGTGTCCCGTGCCCACTGGTTGTTCCGACATCCTGCATCTGCCCCAGCACCCCGCCATCGGGCTGATTCTGACCTCCTGGCTCACTGGCTGTGGGTGGTCTGCTTGTCAGGAGGACCGGCTGGATGGCCAGCCTGCAGGAAGCCTGAGGGAGGTGGTGCTGAGACTGAGACACCACCAGGCTGTCTCCCTGCAGGACCCAGGCCCGCCTGCGGCTTTCTGCCCCCTCAGCAGATGGCGCGCTCCTCTCAAGGGGCCTGGACCTGGCCTTCCTCCCAGGTCTCAGCCCTGGCCCCTCCTCTCCTCTTTCTCGGTCGGGGGAGGACTTGCTCTTATAGGGGAGAGGACGTTTCCCTGCTTCCATGTTAGGTCTTCTTCCTGGAAAAGTATTGGCTTTCACGTCAGAGGCAGTTAGCTTGACTGCACGTCCATCTGCCCCGTGGTTTGCTGGAGCTGAAATCTCTGAACATCTTTCATCCTCCCAGCCAATGCTTTTCCCTTGGCCTTTTGGAGTTTCCCCTACACACGCACAGTTTAGGGATCAACCCAGGACTGAGTAGAGACTCTATGCAGATTTTGGTTCCCCTTCGGTGTCCCTCCTCTTATGGAGATCTACTCTTCATTTCCAGCTTCTCTTGAAATGCAGCCCTGAATCCCAGGACCTGAGCCCTCGGGCCAGGATGGTGCCGTGTCTGCTGTCTTCCCCTTGCACCTGTGGCACAGCGTGGGGGGCACATGTAGACGGACCTTTCGAGGGCTGATCTTCTCCAGTGTCTGCTTGCTTTGGCCATTCTCCAGTGCCTTCAAAGCATTGTTGTTTTCAGCGGGTTTCTGCTGTTTATGATGCTGTCTGCAAGGGTTCTTCTGGTTCAAGCCGCTCCCCCAGTCTGGGAATCAGAACTGCCTTTGATACTGAGCAAGGTCTCGATCTGCTGTCTGCGAGATAAGCGCCAAGCAGGTGGTAATAGAGAAAGGGCTTTGATAAGCGATAAGCTGGCACATGGGAGGATGGTGGACTACTGTCCTGAGAGAACCCCTCTTAAAGGGAACTGATTTGGAAATGACTCATGTAAGGGAAGCGGGTTGGGGCGGGGTCAGAAATGTCAGGTAATGGGTGATGGCGGAACGTTGATGCCTCTCCACAGTGGACCTGCTGCATGCCACATTCCTGAGGACTCTGAGAAAACCTCAGGTACTTCTTCATCTGGGACAGAGGGAACGGTTTGGGTAGAGGACACAAATTTTCTGCTAACAAGTTATTCTTTCTCCTGGTTACACATTAATCTGACTACATGCAATTCTAAGCATTTTCCCAAAGCACATTGTGAGAATAAGACTGGGAGGGCAGCATGCGGACTTGGGGGTGAAGTTCTAAGAGACTTTTGGGCAGGGGTGACTGTCTTTCATATTTCTTATGATGTGTGAAGCTTACAAACGGTCATTTTAGCTTCTCAATGCTCTAGCAAGATGCTGAGTTGGGGGAGGGCTGTCAGCAAGTTCCTCCCTTATCAGCCGTCCTCCTCCTGCTGTTCTGAAGGCAAGCTCAGAAACTTTGGTTACTTTGTTTCCCACGTTATCCTTGTGGGTACAGGCACAGGTTCATCCTAATCCGGGGAACTTGAACTCCTTTGTCCTCGGTTTCACATTCTCTACTGTGGTTTTTCATTTTCATTTCCCTTGTAACGAGTGTGGTTCAGCATCCTTTTCCTACGTTTAATGGCTCTTTGGATATCTCTTGTGAGGCATCTGTCAATTCTCTTTCCTATTTCTCTACTGAATTATGTGATTTTTGTAATTGATTTTCAGGAGTTCTCTGTATATTCAGGCCATCTTGTGAGTTGTATGTTTGTAGGAAATTTTGTGAAAGACTTTGAAATGGACCAAAGATGACTTCTTCTGTCTTGGGTGGGAAGCACGACACTGTCTAGCACCCCCCTCCATGTTTCATGATTCAGCGGTGACTCCACACTCTCCATTGTCTTTGAGCTCTTTTAGACCTCTGTAACTTGTACAGAATCGAAGGTGATGGGAATTCTCTTCTCCAGAAGGATGGCTGATTTTTCCTTGGCTCCTGTAGAGAAAGCAGAGTGCATTAGAAAGTGCGTCTGTTTATCAACTCTTTTTAGCATTCTTGATTCTGCTATATCAACGAGGGACATTGAATTCTACTTTGCACTAGTTACAACCCCTTAATTGATGAGTTACACAGAGTCTTTGAAATGTGTTCATTATCTGTGTATATGAGAGTCGTGATCACCATGTTAAAACCTGTCCTTTAACATGTTGCAAATGTCTCCTCCCCATGGCCCCACTTATCCTGGGTCGAGGAAGTTCTGTGACCTGGGAGGGGCCAGGACACCAGGTGTTGAGGCGCGGACCTGAGCGAGGCCGGCCACTCCGTTCTTCCAGGGCTCTGGGTGGGTGCTCCCCCGGACAGCTTCCCTCAGTCCCTTCTTTTGTGTGGCCTCACAGCCCCACATTTTCCCCTCACAGCACTTATCACAGTGTCTTTACGTCACTGTTTGCGGGGTCATGTACTTCACATTTGGGGAGACGGACGCAGATGGCTACTGAGTGGGAGAGGCCGACACAGACACAGGCCGAGGGAGGGTGGGTGCATTCTGCTGCGTGCATTAGGTAAGACTGACAGAGGAGGAGGTGTGGCGCTCAGAGCTAAGAGAAGGCTGTGTAGGATTTGCTGGGTGTGTAGAGGGAAGGAACACTAGGAGAAGGGACCAGCATGAGCAGACACTCGGGTCAGGAGGCAGCGTGAAGGACTGAGGTCATCAATATCTGAGTGTGTGGGGACATGGTACTGTGTGTGTGTGTTCTTGGACCTAACTCCTTGTTTGGGCTGAATTGTGTCCCCCCAAATCAAAATTGAATCACTGACTCCTGGGATTTCAGAATGTGGCTGTATCTGGAGATAGGGTCTTTCAAGAGGTAATAAGTTAAAATGGGGTCAGTAGGCTGGGCCCTAATCCAGTGTGACTGCTGTCCTATAAGAAGAGGGATCAGGACACAGGCACTGGCAGAGAGAGGCCAGGGCGAGGACACGGGGAGAAGAGGGTATCTACACAGCCAGGAGAGAGGCCTCAGCAGAACCCCACTCTGCTGACACCCGTTCCAGGACATGCAGCCTCCAGACGTGGGAGAGAGCAAATGTCTGTTGTTCACGCAGCCCAGGCTGGTCGTTGCAGCAGCCATGCTGACTCATACACGCCCAGCACGGGGCTCTTGCTTCTGGCCACAGGCTGTGCTGGAAGCTCCTCCTGACCCCGGGCCTCAGGCTGGCCCTGCTCCCCACCAGGCCCCATCAGCCATCTTGCGTCTTGTCATTGCCCTGTTTCTGGGCCGCCTTCCTACCCCAAGGAACCCCAGGGGCTGGAGGAGAGCTGAGGGCGGGAGAGGAGGGAGGGTTGGAAGGTTCTGCAGCTGGGAGGGTGTGGAGGGAGCCCCTGATGCTCGACTCTGCCAGGCTCTGGATTTCACGAGGTGTGTCAACACAGTGAGGTGTCAAACTTTAAGGATGTTTTATTGTTGTTTTAAACAAAGTAAGAATAAAGAAAGTCAGTGGGCCTCAGAAATTTAAAAAGAAGGGAAAAAGCTACCCCAACTACAACGTGTCCTTTCTTTGAGCAATCTCTCTGAGCATTGTCCCCCAGTTGTCAGTGCAGGGGTCCACCTCTCCTTCCTGTGAGCATCCGTGTCTTTCCCATCTAGAGATGCCGACTTGCCATTTGCTCAGAGACATGAGGGGGGAGTCTGTTCTGGGGCCAGTGAGGCCGGAGGTTGGAGGTTGGTCCACCTGGTTGGCTCCCCAAGGCCACAGGCTCTCTATTCAGGGGTGTCTTCTCTCAGCCCTGGGCCATGGAGCAACCGGAGATCCTGTGGACGTGACTCAGGCCCTGCTGGCATCAGGTCGGGGTGGCTGTGCCTGTGGCGCTGCTCTCCTGGCCCTCCTTCACCTCTGTCCACCATGGCCACTTCTCGTTGCTCGGGGACCTGCTCACTAGGCCCCTCTACAGGAGGCCTGTCTGACCAGACACTCACCCCTCCCCTGGTGGTGTCACCGCCACCCCTGGGCCCTGTAGCGGCCATGGCCCAGGGCCTCCTCTGAGTGCTCTCCTTGGGAGGCGGTGACTGAGTGACCGTTAGGGTCATGACTGTAAACTTCTCTGTTGGTGGAGGATGGCCTTGGATCCCCCTGGCATTGGTGGCAGAAGTTCCCACTCAAGGATCTGAAACCACAAGTCTCCTCTCGGGAACCATTTGTCCTGGACCCTGGCATGGAAGCGGTTTACATGAAGGTACGCCCATGTCCAGACAGACACAGACACTTTGGTCCTCCATCTCCTCTGGGGTGACCGCACACGCAGACCCCAGGACAGTCCTGATGAGTGACGCTCGGCTCTGATGACTCAGCGTCCACATGACCCTGGCGTTTCTTGGTGGCTGCTCTGGAGGGGCCGGTGGGTGTAACCCTGAGCTCAGCTCAGGGTTACAACTGCCGTGCACTCAGTTCTCCAAACGCAGTCAGGGGGCAGGATGCAGCCTGTGGTGACTGCAAGGCCAGAGGGTGGGGTTCAGGCTGAAGGGGGCGGTGAGGTCAGAGGGCAGCAGAGGAGGTCTAGGTGGCAGGCGGAGCATCATGAAGTGAAGGACTCGAATCCTGTCTGAGGTCCGGGGCGGTCTGGGAAGCCCACCCAGGAAGAGTGGCCCTAGGCCCCCTTCCCGATCACGTTCCTGTAGTCAGGGACGATGGTCGGCTTCAGCTCCACCAGCGAGGAGAAGATCCACTTCACCTGCAGCGGGCGTGTGAGGGGGTGAGCATGGCCTGGACCCCAACACCAGCCTCCCGCCAGGTCTGCCCTCCCTGCACCCGGGGCCGCCTGACAGTGTGGGTCCAGGTGGGGACGACATGGGTACATGCTGGGGACAGAGGGGACACTGAGAAGAGAGAGAAGATGGGACAGAGTTGCACAATGAAGGGATAGAGAAGGGACAGGAAGGGAACAGTGAGGGTACAGGAGGGGACAGCGAGGGGACTGCAAGGGGACAGTGAGGGGACAGTGATATGATAATGATAGGACACTGAGGTGACAGCAAGTGGACAGTGAGGGGACAGCAAGGAGACAACGTGGGCACAGCGATGAGACAGTGGACAGCAAGGGGACACACGGGATGGTGATAGGACAGTGTGGAGAAGTTAGAGGACAGCAATGGGACAGTGTGGGTACAATATGAGGACAGTGAGGGGACAGTGAGGGGACAGCCAGGGGACAGTGAGGGGACAATGAGGGGATAGTGTGGGGACAGGAGGCGACAGTGAAGCAGCAACAAGGGGACAGTGTGGGAGAGTGTGGAAACATGGTGAGGACAGGGAGGGACATGGTGAGGAGAGTGTGGAGACATCATGTTGACAGCTATGGGACGATGTGGGGTGGCCTGGCCCACCTTGAAGAGGGTGATGGTGGCGCTGTAGCACACGCTGAGCAGGAAGAGTGTGATGATGGAGATGGTGGTCCACAGCTCGTCCAGCTCCCCGTCCTGGGTCTCAGCACAGCTCTCGTCCAGGACTATCTCTGGACAGGGAGGGCATGGTCAGTGCTGTGCCTGCCCGAGGGGGCCCGGTGCAGGGTTGTTGGGGCCTCGGGGGGTGGTTCCCTCTGGGGCAGGGTGGGCAGGGCAGGTGGAAGCCCCCAGCTGGGGTGGACCAGGCGGCTGGCAGGTCCATCTCTGTGCACTGGTATCAGTTCCCCCGTTCCTCCAGCTGGGATCCCAGGACACGAGTGACAATCCTGGTACAGGTCTCAGCCTGGCCAGTGGTGACAGCCCTCTCCTCTGCTCTGCACTTTGCTGGGGCCCTCTGGGGAGAAGGCATCCCGACCCCTGCTGGACAGAGGCTCCGGCCCTGCCTCATCTTTCCCGGGGACCAGGCCCAGAGGGTGGAGGGTCAGCAGAGCCTGTCCAGAGCAGGGCCCCTGCCCCAGGGAAGGGCCGAGATGGGGTTGGGTGTGTCCCCAGAGCATGAGTGGTCGAGTGCTGAGGACAAGCTGGGTGTGGGGGATTTCTGTGTGTCAGGGTGGGGGTGTATGTGCCCTGGGGAAGAGGGGGACGGGTTGTCAGAGCTGGTCAGTGTGGTCATTGTAAGGACGAGGCCTGAGCGGCCCCTAGGGTGTTGGAGGCTGTGGGGACCCTCTGGTGTCCACGGTGAGGGGTCAGAAGACTGGGTTCCGTGCTCTGTTGGGAATGTGCAGGTTGCCCTTGTGTGAGCCCCAGTGTGTAAGGCCTGCGTGTGTGCTTGTGTGCGTGTGCACAGGTGCGTGAATGTGGGCTGGCAGTGCTCGGTGAGAGGGGCTTGTTTTCAGTGGGTCTGGGCTCAGTGTTCATCTGGGCGTCAGGGACTGTCCCTTCCCTGGGCTCTCAGGGCCACCTGCCTCTGCCCCTTTGGTGCCCTGGAGTGAGTGTCCCCACCAGTGGACAGGCCTTGCCCAAGAAAGGACCAGGCAGGGCAGAGCCACCTGGCCTGAGGGAGGGCGGTGGCCTGATCTCAGAGTGCCCGATAGAAAAGTAGGGCCTGTGTCCACACAACAGGCCAAGGTAGTGTCCCTCATGGACCAGAGCCACCAAGCGGACCTCTCAAGTGACCCAGTGGACAGGGAACGCAGGGGGACAAGGACAGGCCACTGCCCCACAGCTTGGGCTCCTACAGAGGAGGGACAGCCTGTGCACCCAATTCCCTGAGGGTCTCCGGAGGGGCTTCTCCAGTTCCCTGGCCACACTCCAGCCTGGAGCAGCTGCTGCTGGAGGGTGGCCCAGAGGAGCTGCCGCCGCTCGCGAAGCCCCCTCCCCTCCTCGGGCAGCCCCTTCAGCCGTCCTGGGCGGCCTGCACAGCCCAGAGCACTGGGTCCTGCCTCAGTGGGACCGTCTCTCTCCCCTAATGGTGACAACTGTGGTCTCAGAGCTTGGCTACCCCTACGCGTGCAATGCATCAGTGCTCTGCCTTGGAAAGAACCATGAGAGCGTCACAGGGTCCCAGGGCAATGCTGGGTGCTTTATTTCATCCCAGGGTTCCCAGGACTTATGTACAGAGTGATGCGGGCTCCTCATGGGACCCTGAGAGCCTGTAGGGAGGGAGGGAGGGCTGTCAGGAGCGGCGGGCGTGTGGCTCATTTACCCGTAGCCTTGTTGGTGGATTTCTGCGTGTACTGTTTGTCGAGAGCCTCGTGCATCACCCCACATGTGAACACGTCTCCCTGCTGCCACCTGTCCGTCTCCACCGAGAGCTTGCTGTACAGGAAATAAGACCCATCGCCCTCCCTCTGGGGCGGGGTGGTGCTGTACTTCTCCTCCGGCTCTGGCTGCCCGTTGCTCTGCCACTCCACGTTGATGTCAGGTGGGTAGAAGTCTTTGACCAGGCAGGTCACGATGACCCTTTCTCTGGACAGCTCAGCATGGCTTGGGGGGAGGACGTAAACCTGTGGCTCCCGGGGATGCCCTGTTGGGACAGGGGTCAGTATAGATGGTCACTCCCTGGGGTTCCCCCCTGGGACCCTCCCCACACCCGTCTGTCCTGCTCTCACCTTTGGCCTTGGAGATGGTCTTCTCAATGGGGGTCGGAAGGGCTCTGCTGTTGACCTTACACTTGAACTCCTTTCCACTCAGCCAGTCCTGGTGCTGGATGGGTAGGACGCTGACCACGCGGTAGGTGCTGTTGAGCCGTTCCGTATTCGGCATCGTTGTGGCCGTGTTCACCTCTTTATTGTCCATGTACCAGGTGAACTGGACATCGGGTGGTTCTGGGCTCACGTCCACCACCACGCAGGTGACCTCGGGAGTTTGGGAGTTTGTGAGAGTGTCCTTGGGTTTAGGAGAGAAGATGAAGACTGACAGCCCTACCAGGTGTTCAGGAGCTGTGGTGGAGAGATGGGGGGGTCAGCACCTAGGTGGGTGTTCTCTTGGGCACTCGCCCCCCAAGGGCCACAGCTGGGTTGCCGCCAACACCTGGTGGTGGAGGGCAAGGCTCGGATGACTCACCTGGGCATGTGGGATGCGGTGGGCAGACAGGACAGGGCGGGGGCTCTGCAGAGAAAGCAGATTGGGGGTTACCGGGGCTGGAGGGTGATGGCCTTCTGGTGAGCTGAGGTCAGGGGCATGTTGGCAGGTCTGAGTCCAGCGCCCACCTGTGTGGGCCCAGATGCTGTTTTAGGGGTGTCTAGCCTGTGCCCACCCTGGACGTGGTGGAAACGCCCAGACCCCTCCCTGAGCTTGGGAGGTCTCCCCTGCAACCCTGGGGTCCAGGCAGGAGGACTGACCCTGGGCCTGTCTCCCAGGGAACGCCCTCCATGCAGCCCCTCCTTAAGCCTCCTGTGGGTGCCCTTCCTGACCATGCCCTCTGTCTGAGCCCTGACTGGAGACCCCTGCTCCTGGCCGGCTTCTGCTGGTCCCCCAAGCCCTCTGCCATAGCGACCAAGCCTGGCCCTGCCTGGGGCGAGTGGGCATCTTTTTGGGTGTGGTGGGTCTGTGCCTTGCACTGCCCGTGTCTGCTCCAGGGTCCATAGTCTCTAAGAGATTTTGTCTTAGCCTATGTCTCCTCACCAGGCCCCGTGTCTTCTGAGTCAACTCTGCAAAGTCACCACGGACTCATGTACCCAAGCTGCTTGCGTCCCATCCCTGCCCTGGACTGAATGTCTCCCCTGGACCCTGTCTCAGCCCCAGACCCTTTCCCTTCCCTGGACCCCGTCTGCGCTTTGGACCCAATCCCTGAGAGTTTCCTTCTCTTCCTCCCCTCTGTCCCTGTGGCCTCCCAGCCCAGTCTCCTAAATCCGCCTCTGGGCCGACTGACCCTCCTTAGGTCCTTCCGGCATGGCTTCATGAGCTCACCTATGGCCCCTTCCACCCAGCCCCCCTGCAATGCACCATCCTTGCTCTTTCCAGCACCTGGCTCACTCCAGAGCCCTCCTCTGGCCAACGTCCTTCCTGAAGAAGACTGCCCCTCAGCAGGAGTGAGAGCCGAGCACTGTCCTCGGCGCTCCTCTCCCCTTGGTGCCACCTCCCGGGGGTGGAGGGCAAGGCTCAGATCACTCACCTGGGCATGTGGGACACTTCGGGCAGTCAGGGCATCGGGCGCACTCTGCAGAGAAAGCAGACTGGGGGTTACCGGGGCTGGAGGGAGATGGCTTTCGGGTGGGCTCAGGTCAGGGCCAGGTTTGGCAGGTCTGAGTCCAGCACCCGCCTCTGTGGGCCCAGGGCCTGGGTTAGGGGTCTCCAGTCTGGCCCCACCCTGGGCATGATGCAAACGCTCAGAGAACCACTGCCTGAGCTTGGGAGTCCCCTCCGGACCCCCTGGGGTTCAGGCAGGAGGGCTGACCCCTGGCCTGTCTCCCAGGGAACGCCCTCCAGGCAGCCTCTCCTTAAGCCTCCTGTGGGTGCCCTTCCTGACCATGCCCTCTGTCTGAGCCCTGACTGGAGACCCCTGCTCCTGGCGGGCTTCTGCTGGTCCCCCAAGCCCTCTGCCATAGCGACCAAGCCTGGCCCTGCCTGGGGCGAGTGGGCATCTCTTCGAGTGGTGGGTCTGTGCCCACACTGCCTGTGTCTGCTCCTGGGTGCTCAGCCTCTAAGAGACCTTGTCATGGCCTGTCTCTGTTCCCCAGACCTCGCGTCTTCTGAGGCCACTCTGCCAAGTCACCACGGACCCTTGTACCCAAGCTGCGTGGACCCCGTCCCTGCCCTGGACCCATCTCTCCCGTGGACTCTTTCCCAGCCCTGGGCCCTCTCCCTTCCCTGGACCCCATCCCTGTCCCAGACCCCATCCCTGGGAGTCTCCTTCTCCTCCTCCCCTCTGTCCCTGTGGCCCCCCAGCCCAGGCTCCTAAATGCTCCTCTGGGCTGACCATCCCTCCTCAGGTCCTCCTGGCTTGGCTTTCTGAGCTGACCTCTGGCCTCTCCACCCAGCGCCCCCGCCCTGTGCCGTCCCTGCTCTTGGTCCTCTCTCGCTCCTTTCTTACTCCAGAGCCCTCCTCTGGCTGGTCCTTCCTGAGCCAGCCTGCCCGTGGGAATATGTGGGAGCCGTGCCTGCCTGTTGGGCCTCCTCTCCCCTCGGTTCCGGCATCCCCAGTCCCCAGTGTGGGCTGGGCTGTACCCTCTACCCACACACCCCGGCCAGGCCTGTCACCTGCAACCGTGACTCCTGTCTGCTCAGCCCAAGGGCCCTGCCAACCTCTCCCCAGGCTAGCAGTCCAGGGTCAGACCGCAAATCAGCCCCTTGTTCTTCCCTCTGCTAGGTCCATTGCTCCGTGCCACCCTGCACGGCTTCCCCATGTCTACCCCGACTCTCCCACATCCCCACAAGTCCCTGGAACAGGGTTATTGACCTGGTACCCAAGAACTACATCCTATCTGGTCCTCTCATTGGTTCCCTTCTGCCCCTTCATCCCCAGAGACCTAAAGCCCAGGGTCCTCCTCCCACCCAACTCACCATTCCACCCAATCCCTCCACCAGCTCACTCTCCTCCCTGCACAGGGAGGACACCTGAGCCCCCTGAGCCCCAGCTGTCCCTGCTCCCTGTACCTGCTCAGCTTCGACTGTCCTGGGCGCTGTTTATCTAAGGCCCAGTGATGCTTGTCCCCTGAGCTCCTGAGCAGCGCCCTGCCCCTCCTGCCCTCCCACCTGCTCTTGCTCACCTGCCAAGCTCTGCCTGCTCCCCCGGAGCTCTTGGGCAGCCCCCTGCTTCTACAGCCATCTCAGCTCTCTCCTCGCCTGCTAAGCTCTTCCTCACCCCCAGAGCTCCTGGGGAGCCCCCTGTCTGGCCTTCCATCACAGCTCCCTCCTCACCCACTAAACTGTGTCTGTCCCTCCGAGCTCTGGGATAACACCCTGCCCCTCCTGCCCTCCCCATCCCCTGCTAACCTGCTAAGCTCTACCTGCTCCCCCAGAGCTCCTGGGCAGCCCCTTGCCCCTCCTGCCCTCTGAGTTCCCTGCTTTCCTATAGCCACTCTGCCTGCCCCTCGGTAGCTCCTGGGTCAAGTTCTGCCCCCTTGTGCCCTCCTGCTGTCTCCTTGTCCCCTGTAGCTTCTCTGCCCTTTGTCCCTGGAGCACCAGGTCCACAGCAGCTCCCTACCCCTCCTGCCCCACGATCCACTCTCCTACAGGTCCCTGAGCTCAGCACAGGACTACTGGGTTTCCCCAGGGCTGCCTCTGCCCCTCCAACCTGTCCCAGCGTCCTAAGCCCAGGTTCAGCCTCTTCCTGGACTCATTCGTTTCCCAACACTGGGCTTTATGTCCTGGAGCCACCAGGTGCCCACCCTCTCTCTGACCAGCTCTACCCTGGTAGAGCCCCTGCCATGGTCCCCTCCTGGAGTAGCTCATGGCCGCAGCTGGGCCTCACCTTCTCCTCGCTGCTCACCCCCCTTGGAAATCCTTTCTGGAAGCCACCTCTGGACCTTGCTCCCTCCAGGTCAGCTGCCCTGTGCCCATCAGCTTGCAGGCCCTGGATCCCCGGCTCCTGCTCCTGACCCTCACTGCCTGGCTCCCGATGCCCCTCCC
Organism: Diceros bicornis minor; assembly: GCF_020826845.1. Classification (NCBI taxonomy): domain Eukaryota; kingdom Metazoa; phylum Chordata; class Mammalia; order Perissodactyla; family Rhinocerotidae; genus Diceros; species Diceros bicornis. The sequence continues at coordinate 50,269,794 of NC_080763.1, forward strand.
ATACCCCACTCAGCTCCTGCTCAGTGCTGTGCTGTCTGAGTTCTGAGCACACGGGAGCCCACGCTGCCCCCTGCTCTGCTCCCGGGTGTCCGGCTGCCCTTGACCTTGGCCGTAGCCCAGGACACAAGGCCACCTCCTCTGACTCTGTCCTGGGGCTCAAGGTGTGTCCATTTGCCTGGTCAGGATCCTTAGGCCACCTAGGGGTCCTCTACCTCAACTACCCTGTTCCAGGCCCCTCCCTGTGTTCTATGGTCAAATCCATCTGTCCATCCTGGCATCTGTCCTGCAGCAGCTCAGATCCTGCCCCGCCCTACCAGCAGCACAGATGGCCAGTGGCAGGCTTCAGGCTTCTGGCCTCCCAGCCCACCACATTCCTCAAGGTTGACCTCCTTTGGTGTCTACTGCATCCAGCTCTGTTGTCAGGGACATGCCCCTGCCCATGGCTCCCTGGTGCGGGCTCTGGGCTGGCACTGTGACCTGTGGGCAGCCTGCGTTCCCCTGTGCTGGCTCATTGCTTGAGTCCCTCTGTGACATCGTTGAGGGCCTGGTTTCCCCTCAGCTCCTGTGGCTGATGTAACTGCCCCCACTCCACTCCCGTCGCCTCCTCCGTGGGACCCCACTCACCGAGCGTGGGGTCATGAGTAGGGCTCCCCCTCAGTCCAGCCTGGGTCTCCGAGGACTCCCCACCCCCTCTGTGCTCTGGCTCCAGGCACATGTGGCTCCTCGCAGCCCCGCGCTCCGTGTCCACTGCCCTGCTCCTCGGAGTTCATGCTGGTTCCCGGAGGAGAGGTGTGAACTCCCTCCCAAAAGCCCTGCAAAGAGTAAGAACGGGACTGAAACCAGAGGGCATCGCTAGCTCCTGAAGTTCCCTTTTCTTCTGGGTGGTTTGTGTCCCAGAGGGCCTGGGGGGAGTCCAGACGTTGTGGGGGCTACCTCACATGGGTGTTTGGCAGTGGGGTGAGGTGGGTGCCTGGGACCCAGGGGAGAGTGCCGGAAGCCTGGCCTCATGTGCTGTTCTTTGCTCTCTGCCTCCCACACGGATTATGGCTGCTTGATCCACCACAGAGCGGGGTACCCAGGCCTCTCACCAGAGCCCTCTCGTCCCCTTACCCCGGAGGGCACGTCTCCCTGCCTGGGTCAGCGTGAAGTGTGGACACAGGCTGTCCTGCTCACAGACTGCAGCCCATCCCAGGGCCTGGTCATGTCCACGCTCCAGGACAGCTTCCCGACTAGAAAACTGTCTTCCTCTGGGTCCCTGCATCTTCCCTCCTTCCCTCTTGGGCTCCAACCATGGCCTATCTCTGACAAAATGGTGGTGTATCACCCAGGGTCAGAGGGAAGCTATTCTCCCAGCCACAGCTGTCCTCCGGGTGACAGGCAGAAGTCTTATGTGCTAGAACAGAGTTCACAGTGGGCACAGTCACCCAAAACTGTTCCTCCATCTGATAGACAACGTGCAATACCTGTCCTCCTGTGTGTGAGCCGAACCCAGCCAACCGATTATGTTTGGGGCACGTGGGCCCTCAATGTCTCGTGTCCTGGAGTGCCATGGCTCACCCCAGGCCCCAGGTGCAGCCCTGGGCTTCCCCATATCTTCCATGTTAGCCTTGGATCGGGGATCCCTGGGAGGCACCGTGGCCTCCAGCCCAGAATTGCCAAGGGCCAGGAAGGTGACTGGGGGTGTCAGGCCTGGTTTCTTCCAAGTGGTTGGTGGTCAGGGGCTTATGTTGTGGCTCCTTCAGGTGGGCTGGGAGCAGACTCCAAGGCTGTAGAAAGTGAACCTTCTAGGAGGTGCCCTCAGACAAAGGAGGGGAGCCAGCTCTACCACCCACTGGTCTTGCAGCATCCTTAGGCCTCGAGTGCCCCCAGAGCCACCCCACGTCCTCCAACAGTTTCCTCCGGGTCCCTCTGCCTCTCTTGCGGTCAAGTCCTCACGCCACTTGCCACAGTTGGGGATTTCTCCGAGCAGCACACACGTCCAGGTCCAAAACCCTGGTCCAGTGGCTCATGAATGTGCAGTGGGCCGCCACACAGGGAGAGGCTTGCACAGCTACCCTGCTGATTTTGTTGGTGAGTTGGCAGGCTGCAGGCAGTGCAGGGCTCTGTGGGTGGTGGGTACTCCTCTCGGCTCCACTCACACCAGCGAGGGGCTGGAAGTCTCCACTTGGCGTCTGTCACCTGGGCTAGGCGGGCCCCCGTGGTCTTCTCTGTCTCCAAGGTCCTCTCTGCAGGGACTTCCCAGCACTGTCCCTTCACATAAGTGGACTGCTGCTCAGTGCCTGGGCCTGACTCCCAGGAGAAGCTCTGTCTCCTTAGTTCCTGCCGTCAGAGACCAGCCGCAGCCCCTCGTGACCCTGTCTCCTTGGAGGTGGTCTCACAGTCTCTGGGTTCCAGGGAGGGATGTGAACCCCACCTCTGCATGGGGCAGGGTTAGCTGATGGAGGAGCCTGTGGTCCTGCTAATGTTGCTGTGGCCACTTTGTAAAATGCCACTGGCCACAGCCTTGGTGAAGGGAGTGCCCTCTGGTCGCTCCCAAGGGGAAATCATGATAAATCTACAGCACACTCTCGTCTTGGCTGGCCCAACATCCTCTCCACAGTGTCCACACAGTTGCCATTTCTCCCGCTTAACGCAGTTCACCCTTGAATTCATGACGTAGGAAATTGGTCACCAGCTCTGCAAGCTGTGAGCATTACTGCCATTGCCTAAGAAAAACATTCACCTACACACTTTCTGGTTGTGAAATGCTCATTAAAATAATCCGTAATCAATCGATAAAATAAAACTAGAGAGAGTTCCTTACATGAGCAATCTGAGGACTACCTAGTCCAGCAGAATGAGCTTCACTAAGGAGAGAAGCACTCTGAAGAACCAGGGTGTACAGCGTGGCTGTGTAACATCTTGGAACAAGACCATACATCAGATAAGATAGGAATACCCCAGGGGACCCTACAAGATGGCGCTGTAGGCAGACTCAGAACTCACCTCCTCCCACAGTCACAGCCCACTATACAACTAATCTGGGAAAAATTACCCCTGAGAGACAACTGCAAACTGGATAAGAGGAGCACTTGCAAGATACGACAATCTTGACTGAGGTGGAAGAGGCAGAAATTCCCTTCTGGAGCAGAAAAATGCCACCTTCACAAGCCACAATGCTTCATGGCTGGCCAGGAGCAATCCAAAGAAACAGAGTTCCCTGGAGGAGTGGGGGACTGAACCTGGGAACGTTGTTGCTACAAGCATTTTTTGGACCCAGCACAATCAAGATGAGTGTCATAATCTCTCACTTTGCTGGCTACTAACAATAATGGGGAATATCCCCAGAAAAACTGGAACATAAAGAAATTAAGCCAGCTCTTAAAGAGCCTATGGACAAATTCACCTGTTTCAGAATGTAACCTAAAATCACCAGAAAGAAAAGTGCACAGTCCTTTATCAAAAATAGATTCACCTGATAGGCTCTGGGTGCATCTCGGTGGGAGGTGAGACCCCTCTGGGGACTGGGACATTGGTGGCGGCCATTGTTGTGACCTGTTGTGGGCATACTGACACAGATGCTGGCAGACGCCATTGGAGTTCTCCCTGTGGCCTGCTAGCCCTGGCTCTGTCCCACCCACTAGAGCACCAATTTAATCCAGCTCAGCCAAGGAAAGCAGCCCACCCTAGGGACCGGCCCCACCCAACAAAGTGCCAATGGGTAACTTTAGTGCCTGGATTCTCCGAAGCCTGGCGAGTGGGTCCACCTCTGTGGGGCAGGGCATGCGTGAGGAGTGGGAAGAGTATGTGGGACATTTGTGGAGCATATGGGGCCTTGGGGCTACTGGGTCCATTTCAGGGGCTCAAGGCGTGCAAATGGGGCAGGACCGTGTTGACTGTGTATGTGGCCTTGTGGGTGGTGGGGCTTGTCAACTGCAGAAGACTTGTGCTTCTGAAACAGCCACATAGAGGTTCGGCCCCACCTTCCAAAGCCTGAAACAATTGGGTGCTGCTGGGCCTGTGGCCAACCCTACCCAGCTGCAATCCTCACAGAGCTGACAAGATCCTTATAGGCCAGAGGCCTATAGCAATTGTAAGCCCCTGAGCCTAACAACCAGCCACGCTGTGGGCCTAGTCACTTAAGAGAAAAATTGCAACAGGAAAGTGCTATTAGACCTTGTAGCCCACTGTGCTGGGGCTCCTCACACCAAGACAGAGACTGGAGGGTCCACAGCAACCACATGCAGCTGAGCATTACAACCAGCTGGCCAGGGGGACAGCTCAGATTCCCTGGGCACCTACAGCAAGAACAACCGTGCCACGAAAGAAGCACAAGTGTAGCCCACACAGGGGCACTCCTGGAACAGTTGGAACTGGTGATGAGAGGGAAGCACATGGCTGGGCGTCATAGGGTATCACTTACATAAGGTCACCTCTCCAAGATCGGCAGATGTAGCTGACCTACCTAATATAGATACAAGCACAGAGAAAGAGGCATAATGAGAAGGCAAAGTGCATGATACAAGTAAGGAAACAGGACAAAACCCCCCAAAAACGACTAAATGAAACAGAAATGATCAATTTACCTGACAGAGAGTTCAAAAAAGAGTCATAAGGATGCTCACTGATCTTGGGAGAAGAATGGATGAACTCAGTGAGTACATCAACAAAGACATGAAAGATATAAAAAAGAACCAATCAGAAATGAAGAATGCAATACTGGAAATGAAAAATTCACTAGTGGCACTAAAAAGCAGTGTAGAGGTTACAGAAGATTGGATCAGTGAGCTGGATGAAAGACTAGAGGAAATCACCCAAGCTGAACAGATAAAAAAAAATGAATTAAAAAGAGTGAGGACACCATCAAATACAGTAACATCCATGTTATTGGTGTACCAGAAGGAGAAGAGAGAGACAAAGGGGCAGAGAACCTATTTGAAGAAATAACAGCTGAAAAGTTCCCCAACCTAAGGAAGGAAACAGACATCCAGGTACAGGAAGCACAGACAGAACCAAAAAATATAAACTGAAAGAGTCCCACACCAAGACACATCATAATTAAAACATGCTGAGTTAAACATAAGGAGAGAATCCTAAAAGCCGCAAGAGATAGGCAACAAATTACATACAGAGGAAACCCCATAAGGCTATCAGCTGACTTCTCAGCAGACACCTTACAGGCTAGAAGAGAGTGGCACAACATATTTAAAGTGCTAAAAGGAAAAAACCAACAGCCAAGAATACTTTCCCCAGCAAGGTTATCATTCAGAATGGAAGGGGAGACAAAGAGTTTCCAAGTCAAGCAAAATCTAAAGGAGTTTATCACCAAGAAACCAGTCCTACAAGAAATGCTAAAGAGACACACTTAAGGGAGACAGAGAACACCACAAATAGGAAAAAGTTATCTGTTTCCATGAGAAGGGGGTAATGGATACAAACACACAAAGAAGAGGTTAGATATGATATCAGAAACATAAAATGTGGGAGGAGGGGAGTAAAAGAGTAGAACTGTTAGAAAGAGGCCAAACTAAAGAATCAGAGCATCAACTTAACATAGATTGCTATATACATAGGTTATTATAAATAAACCTCATGGTAATCACAAACCAGAAACTCATAATAAGTACACAAAATCTAAGAGAAAGGAACCCAAACAAACAATAAACAAAGTCATCAAACCACAAAGGAATAGAGCAAGAGAAGAAGAAAGGAAGAGAGAAGAACTACTAAAACTCCCAGAAATAAGAAACAAAATGGCAGTAACATACTTATGAATAGCTACTTTAAATGTCAATGGACTAAATGGTCCAATCAAAAGGCATAGAGTGTCTATTGGGTAAAAAGACAAGACCCGTATATATGCTGCATACAAGAGACACACTTCAGACCTAAAGACACTCACAAAGTGAAAGTGAAGGTATGGAAAAAGATACTCCATGCAAATGGCAATGAAAAGAAAGCTGGAGTAGCACAACTCATATCAGACAAAATAGACTTTAAAACAAAACTGTCACAAGAGACAGAGAAGAGCACTACATAATGATCAAAGGAACAATCCAACAAGAGGATGTAACACTCGTAAATATCTATGCACCCAACGTAGGAGCAGCTAAATATATAAAGCAATTATTAACAGACATAAAAGGAGAAATAGACAGTAAGAAAATAATAGTAGGCCACTTTAACACTCCACTTACACCAATGGATAGATCATCCAAACAGAAGGTCAATGAGGAAACACTGGCCTTAAATGACACAAGAGACCAGACAAACTTAGTAGATATATACAGAACAGTCCATCCAAAAACCAAGGAATACACATGCTTTTCAAATGTACCTGAAACGTTCTCCTGGATTGATTACATATTAGGCCACAAAACAAGTCTCCATAAATTTAAGAAGATTGAAATACTACCAAGCATCTTTTCTGACCACGACGGTGTGAAACTAGAAATCAACTATAGGAAGAACATCAAAAAAGCCACAAATATGTGCAGATTAAACAAAATGCCACTGAACAATGATTTGGTCAATGAATAAATCAAAGGAGAAATCAAAAAACACCTGGAGACAAATGAGAATGAAAATAAGACCTGCCAGAATTTATGGGATACAACAAACTTGGTTCTAAGAGGGAAGTTTATAGCAATGCAGGCCTATCTCAACAAACAAGAAAAGTCTCAAAGAAACAATCTAACAGTGCACCTAAAGGAACTGGAACAAGAAGAACAAACAAAACCCAAATTTCATAGAAGGAGGGAAATAATAAAAATCAGAGCAGAAATTAAAGAAATAGAGACTAAAGAAACAACAGAAAGAATCAATGAAACTAAGAGAAGTTCTTTGAAAAGATAAACAAATTGACACCTCTTTAGCTAGACTCACAAAGAAAAAAGAGAGAAGGCTCATATAAATAAAATCAGAAACGGAAGAAGAGAAATTACAATGGACACCTCAGAAAAACCAACGACTGCAAGAGAATAATATGGAAAGCTATACACCAACAAATTGGATAATCTAGAAGAAATGAATAAATTCTTAGAATCATACAACCTTCCAAGACCGAATCAAGAAGAAATAGAGGATTTGAAGAGACCAATCACCAGTAAGGGGGTCAAAACAGTAATCAAAAAAGTCCCCCAAAATAACAGTCGAGGACCAGATGGCTTTCTTGGTGAGTTCTACCACACATTCAAAAAAGACTTAATACCTATCTTTCTCAAACTCTTCCAAAAAATTGAGGAGGAGGAGGAGCTTCCTAACTCATTCAATGAAGCCAACATTACCCTCATACAAAAACCAGACAAGGACAACACAAAAAAAGAAAATTCCAGGCCAATATCATTGATGAACATCAATGCAAAAATCCTCAACAAGATGCTAGCAAATCGAATACCACAATACATTACAAAGATCATACAGCAGGATGAAGTGGGATTTATTGCAGTGATACAGGGATGGTTCAACATCTGCAAACCAATCAACATGGTACACTACATTAATAAAATGAAGAATAAAAATCACATGAGCATCTCAATAGATGCAGAGAAAGCATTTGGCAAGATTCAGCATCGATTTATGATAAAAACTCTGAATAAAATGGGTACATAATGAAAGTACTTCAACATACTAAAGGCCATCTATGACAAACCCACAGCTAATATCATCCTCGATGGTGAGAAACTGAAAGCTGTCCTTCTAAGAACAGGAACTAGACAGGAATGTCCACTTTCACCACTCCTATTTAACATAGTTTGAAAGTCCTAGCCAGAGCAATCAGGCAAGAGAAAGAAACAAAAAGGATCCAAATTGGAAAGGAAGAAGTGAAACTGTCACTAAAGAATCCACCCAAAAAACTTAAGAAATAATAAACAAATAAGCTAAAGTTGCAGGATGCAAAATCAACATACAAAAATGAGTTTCATTAGTATACATTAACAATGAAGCAGCAGAAAGAGAAATTAAGAATACAATCCCATTTACAACTGCAGCCAAAAGAATGAAATACCTAGGAGTAAAGTTAACCAAAGTGGTGAAAGATCTGTACACTGAAAACTATAAAAGAGTGTTGAAAGAGATTGAAGATACAAAGGAATGGAAAGATATTCCATGCTCTTGGATTGGAAGAATTAACACAGTTAAAATGTCCATACTTCCTAAAGCAATCTAGAGACACAGTGCAATCCCTATCAAAGTTCCAACAACATTGTTCACAGCAATAGAACAAAGAATCCTAAAATTTATATGGAAGAACAAAACACCCTGAATAGCGAAAGCAATCCTGAGAAAAAAGAACAAAACTGGAGGTATCACACTCCCTGATTTCAAAATATACCAGAAAGCCATAGTAATCAAAAACAGCATGGTACCGGCACAAAAACAGACACACAGATCAATGGAACAGAATTGAAGGCCAGAAAGAAACTCACACATCTATGGACAGCTAGTTTTTGACAAGGGAGCCGAGAACATACAATGGAGAAAGGAAAGTCTCTTCAATAAATGGTGTTGGGAAAAGTGGACAGCCACATGAAAAAAAATGAAAGTAGACCATTATCTTACACCATACACAAGAATTAACTCAAAATTGATTAAAGGCTTGACTGTAAGGCCTGAACCCATGAAACTTCTACAAGAAAACATGGGTAGTACCCTCTTGAACATCGGTCTTAGCCACATATTTTGAAATACAGTGTCTCACTGGGCCTGGGAAACAATAGAAAAAATAAACAAATGGGACTACGTACAACTAAAAAGCTTCTGCACAGCAAAGGAAACCATCAACAAAATGAAAAGACAACCTAACAATTGGGAGAAGATATTTGCAAACCATATATCTGATAAGGGGTCAATCTCCAAAATGTATAAAGAATTCAGATCTCAAGAACAACAAAAGCTAACAACCCAAGTAAAAAGTGGGCAAAAGACCTGAACAGACATTTCTCCAAAGAACGTATACAGATGGCCAACAAGCATGTGAAAAGATGTTCAACATCGTTAATTATCAGGGAAATGCAAGTCCAAACTACAATGAGAAATCACGTCACGCCCATCTGAATGGCTATAATTAACAGGACAGGAAACAGCAAGTGTTGGAGAGGATGTGGGGAGAAGGGAACTCTCAACACTGCTGGTGGGAGTGAAAACTCGTGCAGCCACTATGGAAAATAGTATGGAGACCCCTCAAAAAATTAAAAATAAAACTGCCATACGATCCAGGTATCCCACTGCCTGGTATTTATCCAAAGAACGTGAAATTACAAATGTGTAAAGATACATGCACCCCTGTGTTCACTGCAGCAGTATTAACAATACCCAAGACTTGGAAGCAACCTAAGTGCCCATGAAGGGACGCATGGATAAAGAAGATGTGGTATATGTACACAGTGGAATACTACTCAGCCGTGAGAAACGGTGAAATGCAGCCATTTGTGACAACATGGATGGATGTTGAGGATATTATGTTAAGCGAAATAAGTCAGAGGGAGAAACTGAAACAATGTGTGATCTCCCTCATGAGCAGAATATGAAAACAACAACACACAAACACATAGAGACAGAGATTGGATTGGTGGTTACCAGAGGGGAAGTGGGGAGGGAGGAGGGCAAAAGAAATGACTAGGCACGTGTGTGTGGTGATCGATTGTAATCAGTCTTTGGGTGGTGAACATGTTGTAATCTATGCAGAAATAGACAAGTATAATGATGTACACCTGAAATTTATATAATGTCATAAACCACTTTTACCCCGAAAAATAAAAGAAAGGAATATCTCTTTTACGACAGTCACAAGGTTCTTTGATAACACATCAGGTCAGTGGTCACCTAATGAGCACAGTATGTCAGTAACGAATCCTCAGTTTCTGAGAAGAAATGCTTATTTACAAAGAAATGCTGATACAAGGCTATATCTCTAAGCACATTATTCTCACCTTTGGGACACTGTGCTGCTTACAGCAGGTATGCAAAACATGCTCCACAGGCCACATTAGACCATTCTAGAAAATCAAGGTCACACTGAAATAGTTTTAAACAAAATGGCTTCTTCATATACGTTAATATATTAACTTTTCTTATTTCTTTTCATTTATTCATATATTTTCCCCCTTTTGATTGATAATCTTTTGGTAGAAAGCATTGATGATCAAAATATTATCCCTCGGTATCAGGGGTGTTGCTGCCTACCCTGGCTACATCTGTCCCTCACTACTAAGTTTCTATCTCATTGATTAGCCAAGTCATACAGCTTGGGGGTAAATATTTGGATATAGTGGATGAGCATAGAGCTATATATTAACAAGGGAAGCATTTCATGCATTATGTAATTTTTCCATAATTTTAGATCGTCACACAATCATTGTACATGTGCTTTTACATGATTCTTTATAGAACAGGTACAATAACAATCATGATAATTGAATACTTGAAATGATTAGTTTAAAAATGATTTTTTAGTCATACTCTTTATCACAGCAGGAAATTTGTCTAGGGTTGCAAGATAGATCGACCACCTCAAGTCTCTGAACAATCATTACTGTAGCCTGCATGCCAGTCTTATAACTCTGAGTAAAGGAAACAGTGATCAGTTTGGTATCACGATTAAGACAAGAAATTCAAGGAGTAATGGAAACAGGAATTTCAATCTGGATTGCAAAAGGGGACCAATACATCAAAGAAGCCAACCAAAGAAATCAAGACTGGGTGTAGGATTGTTTAAAGCATTCACCTACTTTTTCATGCGCTTCAGCAGAGATGACACATTGGAAGATTCATCTGGTATCAAAACACAGCATTCAGTTTGAATGATGGAACATGTAGCACCTTGGGATGCAAATAGAATATTTAAGGCCCTTCTACTTTGAAGCACAGCCATTCTCACTAAAGACATTGCAGTATTTCACAAGGCTTTTCCTGCCTGACTGTCATTAGGGGCTTGTTGAATAAATTTAGTCAGAGCCTCTATGTGATATGACTTCTTCTAGTACTAAGGAAGCAACGAATATAGCCAGTAGGTGGTCATACCAATGGAATACTGAGTGAGTCCATCCTGTCTTAAGGAGAGGGAGATTGACAACAGATGTTAACTCAGTGTGTATCGTTCCCTGCTTCTAAGCAAAGCCCAGGGTGCAGTGTCCTAGCCATGGGGGCAGTAGCCAAGACCAGAGGTTTGTTCCTCATAACCATGGAGTTCCATTAGGAGCCATCCAATGAGTGCCTGGTCTAGGAGACCAGTCTGTTCCAAAGCCATCACTTTCTTTAAGGATGATAGTATTCTGACATAACTCGAGGGATATCCATCCCATGTGTGTGTCAAACCACCCATGTCTCACTGTAATATCTGGTTTCTTTGTTTATTTGCAAATTGTTGGGACAATTGGGTGGTCTGAGTAATGGAAAAAGAGTAGCCATGCCCTGTTATCGTTTTTGGTACGGGCTATTGGCCATGCGTTAGGATCATAATTAGTAATGTCGGACAAAGTGGGAACATTGGAACTAGATCTTTCCATCATTATAAATTGCTTCAAATCTTTCCATCCCGTACCTTGAAAAAGAGAAACACACCAAGGTAACCCAGATGTACTAGAAAGGGGAAGATGGCCACACAGCCAACAATTGCACTGATTTTTGTGTGTAGCAAAGGAATGTGTCCATTGTAATAGGACATTGCCATCAGAGGCCCATTCAGATGTGGATTGATAAAACAACCATACTATCAGGGAAATCTTACCTGGACATTTTTGTGGTCAATTAAAAGCTTTAGTCATTATGTTGTAATCAATCTTATAGAGTTCAAAGGGAAGAAAGTAAAGTGTAGGGGTAGGTAAAAGTGGCAAGGGTTTAAATTAGGACAGGTATAACGTTGGGTATACAGGTCTGGGCCAGACGTGGGACAGCTGTCTACAACAGATCCATCTTCTCATCCTCGTGTGGAGGTACTTGTGTTGGTCAGCTGAAGCCAGTGGCTGAAATAGGAGCTGAAACCAACTCAGGTGGAGAAGCCCTTTTTTGAAAAAGAGAAATATGAATCCATGAGTCTACGCTTTTTAATTTTGCAGTGCATGAATTGGTTAAGAGTGCCTGGTATGTTCCTTTCCAACTGGGCTGCAAAGAGTCTTTCATCTGGTGTCTTTTCCAATAAAGAAAATCTCCAGGTTGTAGTCCATGATCTTAAGGTCTTCGTCTCCTGGGAGCTTCATCTCCCGTTGTGAAAGGAATAAACTACCATTTCATTTCTTTTAAGTGTCTGAATGAGACCTTGACAATAATGCAAGATATCTACCTTGAGAAAGTTGGTTCGTACATTCCCTGATCTAATTGGATAGGTCATCCTGTTATTGTTTCAAAAGGAGACAGCTGATGTTTACCAAGGGGTGTTGATGGTAAGATGGTGGAGCACTAGTGGAAGAGATTTTGGCCAGGAGAGATTAAATCCTCCTGAAAGCTTTGCCCATTGAGTTTTGATTGTGCCATTAGTTAAAATGTTGCATTATTTGACCAAATGTGAAAATAGATTTAATTATTTGTTTGACCCAGTGAAATGAGTTCCCCAATCACTGTGTAATTTGGTAGAAATTCCTCAAAAGTGATTTATCCTTTCCAATAATAATTTACCTACTGCTAAAGCCATTGTTCCTCTGCAAGGAAAAGCCTCAACCCACTGTGAGAATACTGAGACCACTAATAAGATATTTATGTCCTTGAGATTGTGGCATCTGAACAAAGTCCAATAGCCATATCTTCCCTTAAGAAGGGAAAAGTGGCTTTGTGACCCATGAAGTGGTTTTCCTGGATCCTTTTTTTTTTTTTAAAGATTTTATTTATTTATTTTTTCCCCCAAAGCCCCAGCAGATAGTTGTATGTCTTAGCTGCACATCCCTCCAGTTGCTGTATGTGGGATGCGGCCTCAGCATGGCCGGAGAAGCGGTGCGTCAGTGCATGCCCGGGATCTGAACCCGGGCCGCCAGCAGCGGAGCGCATGCACGTAACCGCTAAGCTACTGGGCCGGCCCCTTGGATCCTTTTTTGTGCATATAGCACAACAAGCATCGGCTTTATGAGCCACTGTGGGAGAAAGTTTCCAAAAGTATTGTTTTCCCCAGAAAATCATCTTTTCAAGTGCCCAGTGGCTAATTGATATATATCCTGGAGCAGTCCTCTGATGGGCAACATATGTTTTTTATCAGGCCTGAACCACAGCTGCGTGGTGGTGTCAAAATTCCCTCTTTTCGTTACCATATTTGTTTCTCTCTGTGGTGATTTCTTGATCTGTGGAAAGAAATCTTTTACAGGATTAGCAGAGTTAATAGAAAGTTGTGAGCATTCTTGAGGCTGGACAGGATATCCAGCTCGGTAATGTCCCTGCTCTTCCTATAAGTAAGACTTATCTGTAAACCAAATGAGATAATAAAATGTAGTCATGGTTGTTTTCCTCTTGTGGTACTGGAAGCAAGGTAGCAGGGGTAAGACAATGACTAGAATTACAAGACGATAACATTATGCCAGGAAAGTGTAGGAACTTTTTCTTAAATTCCATATAATTTCTAAAACACTTATATGAATAAAATGTATACATGCAATGTCATGAATAAAGGAGCCCTAGCATCAGTTATTTGAGAATACTTCCCATGTAATTTAACATACCAAAGAAGCCTAATTAGTTTAGTAACTCTCTCTTTCTAGGAAGAGAAACAAGGTCTTTGAGAAGACCCAGGAGCCCATTGCAAATTCTTGAAGTTATTTTCATCTCAGAAGAAAGTCTTTATTTAGGATTTTAATTTTGGTAAAGCTTGTCAAAAATATCAAATGTCTTTAAAACTCTTGGTCAAATTGGATCATATTTCAGTGTGAAACAATATTTAGTTGTCCATTTAATGAGCTAACCTTATATGCAGGCTCCAGATGAGCTTTTAATTAATTAACGTGAATGATCACAGTGGAGTTTCCCATGGGACCACTACACGTCATGAGGATTTATCCTCTGACACTTCCACCAGATTCTCAGTCATCTGAGAACGACTTTCTGCTGGAAGGAGCCGGTATCCCTCTCTTCAGAGCTGAACAAGTTCAGACTCACGTTTCTCTATCACACAATTTGTTCAGGCTTTATAGACACAATTCTTTGCAATTTAAAGACAAATTAAAAAGGTCAGCTTGTCCCATTCACTCCAAAGCTCCCCTCAGTGTCCCCTGGCCTGGGACATTCCCTCTAATTTCCCCTTGTTTAAGACATTCCCTCTAGGTTCTTGATTCCCAGGACATTCCTGCTAGGTTTCTCTTACCTAGGAATTGTACCAGCACCCCCTTTAACATGTAGTCTTAAAGGTTGAAACAGATCATATAAAACTCTGGAGCATTGACTTAAAATAAGGTGGTGCAGATTTCAGGCGAACTCACTGGGGTAGCTGAAGAATGCAGTGAAGCCAGATTGGGGGATTCAATGTAGATTTCAGCTGGTGTCCACTCAGTTTTTCTGAAATTCTGCTGACTATGCCAAGATATGCAGACACAAACAATCAGCAATCCATCTCTAAGTCAAATGGGGGTGAATTCATTATATGAGCCAATCTGAGGACTACATATCCGGGGAAAATGACCTTCACCAAGCATGGAAACATTCCGAAGAAGCAGGGTTCACAGCATGGTTATGTACAATCCTGGAACAGGGGAGATACATCACCTATAATGGGAATATCCCTTTTACTACAGTCCCAGGATGTTTTGCTAGTAGAGCAGTTCAGTGGTCACAAGATGAGGATGGCAGGGGTTATGAGATGTTCAGGGATTTGATCGGAGACTTAAAAGAAACCTTCCTCTCCAAACAAGTGGACGGAAGGTATATTTTATTATATAGAGGAGAGTAAAGGTGATAGTCTGCAAACAGATTCGAAGAGGTCAAATATTAAGAGGGAAAAACATCAGCTCGACTGGAAAGGGAAAACATCAACATTGACTGAGATAGCAGCAGATTCGAATAGGTCAAGTAATAAGAGGGAAAAACATCAGATTGATTGGAAAGGGAAAACACCCACATCGACTAAGGGAAATGACACAAATCAACCAGAAAGAGAAACACCAGGTTGACCAAACAGAGAACACATCAGATAGGTTACTCACAACATCCACGCCCCACTGCCGGGAGAGTCCTTTCAATCAACAGGGCTGGGCGGGAATCACACGTCCTGGGCAAGGTATCCCTTCCACAGGTGAAACTCTCACCAGGCCTCTGTTTCCAGCAGTTTATATAAGCAGCTACAGAGTTTACAGAGCAAGCATTCAGTGTTCCCATGCACAAATGGTTATCAGTGGCGTACATGCACTGAGCCTCCTGGCTATCGTCCCAGCCTGGCAGTTGTGTACGAGCTTTGTTTTCCCTGGTTATCATCCCAGCCTGGCACAGATGGCCAGTGTGCCCCGGGCTGCGATGCCCAAAGGACCTTGAAATTCTTACAAAATGCAACTATCTCTGTGGGAGAAGGGCCAGTTCCCGGGAACCCCACTCTGCTGACACCTGCTCTGGGACGTGCAGCCTCCAGAAGTGTGACAGAACAAATGTCTGTTGTTCAGGCCTCCCAGGCTGGTCGTTGCAGCAGCCATGCTGACTCATACACACCCAGCATGGGGGTCTTGCTTCTGGTCAGGACCGGTGCAGGAAGCTCCTCCTGACCCCGGACCCCAGGCTGGCCCTGCTCCCCACCAGGCCCCGTCAGCCACCTTGTCTCTCATCATTGCCCTGTTTCTGGGCCGCCTTCCTCCCCCACGGAACCCTAGGGGCTGGATGAGAGCTGAGGGCGGGGGGGGAGGGAGGCCTGGAAGGTTCTGCAGCTGGGAGGGTGTGAAGGGAGCCCCTGATGCTCGACTCGCCCAGGCTCTGGATTTCACGAGGTGTGTCAACACAGTGAGGTGTGGAATTTTTAAGGATGTTTTATTGTTGTTTTAAACGAAGTAAGAATAAAGAAAGTCAATGGGCCTCAGAAATTTAAAAAGAAGGGAAAAAGCTACCCCAACTACAACGTGTCCTTTCTTTGAGCAATCTCTCTGCGCATTGTCCCACAGAGTCACGGTGGGGGTCCGCCTCTCCTTCCTGTGAGCATCGGTGTCTTTCTCATCTAGAGATGCCGACTTGCCATTTGCTCAGAGACGTGAGGGGCGAATCTGTTCTGGGGCCAGTGGGGCTGGAGGTTGGAGGTTGGTCCATCTTGTCAGCTCCCCAAGGCCACAGGCTCTCTCTTGAGGGGTCTCCTCCCTCACCCCTGGGGAATGGAGCAACCGGAGCTCCAGTAGACTGTGACTCAGGTCCTGCTGGCATCAGGTCGGGGTGGCTGTGCCTGTGGCGCTGCTCTCCTGGCACTCCTTCACCTCTGTCCACCAAGGCCACTTCTCGTTGCTCGGTGACCTGGACACCAGGCCCCTCTTCAGGAGGCCTGTCTGGCCGGACACTCACCCCTCCCCTGGTGGTGTCGCCCCCACCCCCCGGGCTCCTGCAGTGGCCATGGCCCAGGCCTTCCTCTGAGTGCTCTCCTTGGGAGGCAGTGACTGAGTGACCGTTAGGGGCATGTCTGTAAACTTCTCTGTTGGTGGCAGAAGGCCCCACATCCTACTGGATTTGGTGGCAGATGTTCCCACTCAAGGTCTGAAACCACATGTCTCCCGTCGGGAACCGTTTGTGCTGGACTCTGGAGTGGATGTGGTTTGCATGAAGGCCTGTCCCTGTCCAGACGGACATGGACATGTCGGCCCTCCACCTCCTCCAGCGTGACTGCACACGCAGACCCTGGGACAGTCCTGGTGAGGGACGCTCGGCTCTGATGACTCAGCATCCACATGACCCTGGCGTTTCTTGCTGGCTGCTCTGGAGGGGCCGGTGGGTGTCCAGCAGCTCGTCTCAGAGTTACAACTGCCGTGCACTCGCTTCTCCAAATGAAGTCAGGGGACAGGATGCAGCCTGTGCTGACCGGGAGGCCAGAGGGTGGGGTGCAGTTTGACAGGGGCGGCGAGGTTAGGGGGCAGCAGAGCAGGTCTGGGCGGCAGGCTGAGCATTATAAAGTGAAGGACTCGAATCCTGTCTGGGGTCCGGGGTGGTCTGGGACGCCTGCCAAGGAGGAGTGGCCCTAGGCCCCCTGCCCGATCGTGTTACTGTAGTCGGGAACGATGGTCGGCTTCAGCTCCACCACCGAGGAGAAGATCCACTTCACCTGCAGTGGGCATGTGAGGGGGTGAGCATGGCCTGGACCCCAACACCAGCCTCCCGCCAGGTCTGCCCTCCCTGCACCGGGGGCCGCCTGACAGTGTGGGTCCTGGTGGGGATGACATTGGGACATGCTGGGGACAGTGAGGGGACAGAGGGGACACTGAGAAGAGAGACAAGATGGGACCGAGTTGGACAATAAAGGGACAGAGAAGGTATAGTAAGGGTACAGGAGGGGACAGCAAGGGGACTGCAATGGGACAGTGAGGGGACATCAAGGAGACAGGGCACATCGATGAGACAGTGGACAGCAAGGGGACACTCGAGATGGTGATGGGACAGTGTGGAGACATTTAGAGGACAGCAATGAGACAGTGTGGGTACAGTATGAGGACAGTGAGAGGACAGTGAGTGGACAGCCAGGGGATGGTAAGGGGACAGTGAGGGGATGGTGTGGGGACAGGAGGTGACAGTGAAGGGGCAACAAGGGGACAGTGTGGGAGAGTGTGGAAACATGGTGGGGACAGGGAGGGACATGGTGAGAAGAGTGTGGGGACATCATGGTGACAGCTATGGGACGATGTGGGGTGGCCTGGCCCACCTTGAAGAGGGTGACGGTGGCGCTGTAGCACACGCTGAGCAGGAAGAGTGTGATGATGGAGATGGTGGTCCACAGCTCGTCCAGCTCCCCGTCCTGGGTCTCAGCACAGCTCTCGTCCAGGACCACCTCTGGACAGGGAGGGCATGGTCAGTGCTGTGCCTGCCCGAGGGGACCTGGCACAGTGTTGTCGGCGCCTCGGGGGGTGGTTCCCTCTGGGGCAGGGTGGGCAGGGCAGGTGGAAGCTCCCGGCTGGGGTGGACCATCCGGGCCATCAGGTCAGTCTCTGGGCACTGGCCTCAGCTCCCCCATTCCTCCAGCTGGGATCCCAGGACAAGAATGACACCCCTGACCCAGATCTCAGCCTGGCCAGTGGGGACCAGCCCTCTCCTCTGATCTGCCCTCTGTTGGGGCCCTCTGGGGAGAAGGTATCCCGACCCCTGCAGGACAGAGGCTCAAGCCCCACCTTGTCTATCCCGGGGACCAGGCCCAGAGGGTGGAGGGTCAGCAGAGCCTGTCCACAGCAGGGTCCCTGCCCCAGGGAAGGGCAGAGATGGGGTTGGGGTGTGTCCCCAGAGCATGAGTGGTCGAGTGCTAGGGACAAGTGGGGTGTGGGGGGATTTCTATGTGTCAGGGTGGGGGTGTGTGTGCCCTGGGGAAGAGGAGGACGGGTTGTCAGAGCTGGTCAGTGTGGTCAGTGTGAGGATGAGGCCTGAGCAGCCCCCGGGGTGTTGGAGGCTGTGGGGACCCTCTGGTGTCCACGGTGAGGGGTCAGGAGACTGGGCTACTTGCTCTGTTGGGAATGTGCAGGTTGCCCTTGCATGAGCCCCAGTGTGTAAGGCCTGAGTGTGTGCGTGTGTGCATGTGCACATGTGCGTGTATGTGGGCTGGCAGTGCTTGGTGAGAGGGGCTTGTTTTCAGTGGGTCTGGGCTCAGTGTTCACGTGGACGTCAGGGACGATCCCTTCCCTGGGCTCTCAGGACCACCTGCCTCTCCCGCTTTGGGGCCCGGTAGTGAGTGTCCTCACCAGTGGACAGGACCAGACAGAGCAGAGCCACCTGACCTGAGGGAGAGCTGTGGCCTGATCTCAGAGTACCCGAGAGCAATGAGGGCCTGTGTTCACACCTCGGGCCAATGTAGTGTCCCTCATGGACCAGAGCCAACAGGCGGACCTCTCAAGTGACCCAGTGGACTGGGATCCTGGGGGACAAGGACAGGCCGCTGTCTCACAGCTTTCGCTCCTACAGAGGAAGGACAGCCTGTGCACGCATTTCCCTGAGGGGCTCCAGAGGGGCTTCGCCTGTTCCCTGGCCACACTCCTGCCCCAAGCAGCTGCTGCTGGAGTGGGGCCCAGAGTAGCTGCCACCTCTGGCGATGCCCCCTACCCTCCTCGGGCAACCCCTCCAGCCATTCTGGATGGCCTGCACAGCCCCGAGCTCTGGGTCCTGCCTCAGTGGGACCGTCTCTCTCCCCTAATGGTGACAACTGTCATCTCAGAGCTCGGCACCCCACCTCCTGCAGTGCGCCAGTTCTCTGCCTTGGAAAGAACCATGACAGCGTCACAGGGTCCCAGGGCCATGCTGGGTGCTTTATTTCATGCCAGGGTGCCCGGGACTTATGTACAGAGTGATGAAGGCTCCTCATGGGATCTGATAGCCTGTAGGGAGGGAGTGGGGGCTCTTAGGAGCAATGGGCGTGTGGCTCAGTTACCGGGACACTTGGTGGTGGATTTCTGCATGTAGCGATTTTGGAGAGCCTCGTGCATCACCTCACACGTGAACCTCACTCCCTGATTCCACCTGTCCGTCTCCACCGAGAGCTTGCTGTACAGGAAATAAGACCCATCGCCCTCCCGCTGGGGCGGGGTGGTGCTGTACTTCTCCTCCGGCTCTGGCTGCCCGTTGCTCTGCCACTCCACGTTGATGTCAGGTGGGTAGAAGTCTTTGACCAGGCAGGTCACGATGACCCTTTCTCTGGACAGTTCAGCATGGCTTGGGGACAGGACGTACACCTGTGGCTCCCGGAGATGCCCTGTTGGGACAGGGGTCAGTATAGATGGTCACTCCCTGGGGTTCCCCCCTGGGACCCTCCCCACACCCGTCTGTCCTGCTCTCACCTTTGGCCTTGGAGATGGTCTTCTCAATGGGGGCCGGGAGGGCTCTGCTGTTGACCTTACACTTGAACTCCTTTCCCTTCAGCCAGTCCTGGTGCTGGACGGGGAGGACACTGACCACGCGATAGGTGCTGTTGAGCTGTTCCTCTTTCGGCTTCGTTGTGGCCGTGTTCACCTCTTCATTGTCCACGTACCAGGTGAACTGGACATCGGGGTTGTCCTGGCTCACGTCCACCACCACGCAGGTGACCTCGGGTGTTCGGGACATTGTGAGAGTGTCCTTGGGTTTAGGAGAGAAGATGAAGACCGAAGGCCCTATCAGGAATTCAGGAGCTGTGGTGGAGACATTGGGTGGTCAGCACCTAGGTGGGCCTTCTCTTGGGCACTCGCCCCCCTTGGGCCACAGCTGGGCTGGCGCCACCACCCAGGGGTGGAGGGCAAGGCTCGGATGACTCACCTGGGCATGTGGGATGTGGGGGACAGACAGGGCAGGGCTTGGGCACTGCAAAGAAAGCAGACTGGGGGTTACTGGGGCTGGAGGGTGATGGCCTTCGGGTGAGCTGAGGTCAGGGCCAGGTTTGGCAGGTCTGAGTACAGTGCCCGCCTTGGTGGGCCCGGGGGCTGGGTTAGGGGTGTCCAGCCTGCCCCCACCCTGGGCAGGACAGAAATGCCCAGAGGACCCCTCCCTGACCTTGAGAGGCCTCCCCTGACGCCCTGGGGTCCAGGCAGGAGGGCTGGCCCTGGGCCTGTCTCCCAGAGAATGCCCTCCATGCAGCCCCTCCTTAAGCCTCCTGTGGGTGCCCTTCCTGACCAGACCCTCTGTCTGAGCCCTGACTGGAGACCCCTGCTCATGTCTGGCTTCTGCTGGTCCCCCAAGCCCTCTGCCATATCGACCAATCCTGGCCTTGCCTGGGGCGAGTGGGCATCTCTTCGGCTTTGGTGGATCTGTACCCCGCACTGCCCGTGTCTGCTCCCGGGTCCATAGCCTCTAAGAGACTTTGTCATTGCCTGTCTCTCCTCACTAGGCCCCGTGTCTTCTGAGTCAACATGCGAAGGCACAACGGACACACGTACCCAAGCTGCTTGGACCCCGTCGCTGCCCTGGACCGAATCTCTCGCATGAACTCTCTCCCAGACCAGGACCATTTCCCTTCCCTGGACCCCGTCTGTGCCTTGGACCCCGTCCCTGGGAGTTTCCTTCTCCTCCTTTCCTCTGTCCCTGAGGCTCCCCAGCCCAGTCTCCTAAATCTGCCTCTGGGCCGAGCAACCCTACTCAGGTCCTCCTTGCATGGCTTCATGAGCTCACCTACGGCCCATTCCACCCAGCCGCCTGCTATGCACCATCCCTGCTCTTGAGGCTTTCCAGCACATGGCTCACTCCAGAGCCCTCCTCTGGCCAAGGTCCTTCCTGATGAAGACTGCCTCTCAGCAGGAGTGGGAGCCGAGCACTGTCCTCGGCGCTCCTCTCTCCTTGGTGCCACCTCCCAGGGGTGGAGGTCAAGGCTCGGATGACTCACCTGGGCATGTGGGACACCTCGGGCAGTCAGGGCATGACCTGCACACTGCAGAGAAAGCAGACTGGGGGTTACCGGGGCTGGAAGGAGATGGCCTTCGGGTGAGCTCAAGTCAGGGCCAGGTTTGGCACGTCTGAGTCCAGCGCCCACCTCTGTGGGCCCAGGGGCTGGGTTAGGGATGTCTAGCCTGGAACCGCCCTGGGCATGGCAGAAACCCCCAGAGGACGCCTCCCAGAGCTTGGGAGGCATCCCTGACGCCCTGGGGTCCAGGCAGGAGGGCTGATCATGGGACTGTCTCCCAGGGAACACCCTCCAGGCAGCCTCCCCTTAAACCTCCTGTGGGTGCCCTTCCTTACCATGCCCTCTGTCTGAGCCCTGACTGGAGACCCCTGCTCCTGGCCGGCTTCTGCTGGTCCCCCAAGCCCTCTGCCATATCGACCAAGCCTGGCCCCGCCTGGGGCGAGTGGGCATCTTTTCGGGTGTGGTGGGTCTGTGACCCCCACTGCCTGTGTCTGTTCACGGGTCCTCAGCCTCTAAGAGACCTTGTCATGGCCTGTCTCTGCTCGCCAGGCCCTGTCTCTTCTGAGTCAACTCTGCCAAGGCACCACGGACCCATGTACCCAAGCTGCATGGACCCCGTCCCTGCCCTGGACCACATCCCTGTCCTTGACTCCGTCCCTGGGAGTTTCCTTCTCCTCCTCTCCTCTGTCCCGGTGGCTCCCAGCCCCGGCTCCTAAATCTGCCTCTGGGCCGACTGACCCTCCTCAGGTCCTCCTGGCATGGCTTCCTGAGTTGAACTCCAGTCCCTCCACCCAGAGCCCCTGCCCTGCACCATCCCTGCTCTTGGGCCTGTCCAGCTCCTTTTGCATTCCAGAACCCTCCTCCAGCCATGGTCCTTCTCGAGCCATCATGGCCCTCCTCGAGCCATCATGCCCCTCAGCAGGAGCTGGAGCAGAGCATGGCCCTCGCTGCTCCCCTACCCTGGGTGCCACTTCCCGGGGGTGGAGGGCGAGGCTCGGATGACTCACCTGGGCATGTGGGACACCTCGGGCAGTCAGGGCATGACCTGCACACTGCAGAGAAAGCAGAATGGGGGTTACCAGGGCTGGAGGGAGACAGCCTTCGAGTGCACTGCGGTCAGGACCAGGTTTGGCAGGTCTGAGTCCAGCGCCCACTTCTGTGCGCACAGGGGCTGTGTTAGGAGTCTCCAGCCTGCCCCCACCTTGGGCATGATGGAAATGCCCGGAGGACCACTCCCTGAGCTTGGGAGGCCTCCCCGGACGCCCTGGGGTTCAGGCAGCAGGGCTGACCTTGGGCCTGTCTCCCAGGGAACGCCCTCCAGGCAGTCTCTCCTTAAGCCTCCTGGGGGTGCCCCGCCTGACCATGCCCTCTGTCTGAGCCCTGACTGGAGACCCCTGCTTGTGGCTGGCTTCTGCTGGTCCCCCAAGCCCTCTGCCATATCCACGAAGCCTGGCCCAGCCTGGGGCGAGTGGGCATCTCTTCGGGTGTGGTGGGTCTGTGACCCCCACTGCCTGTGTATGCTCCCAGGTCCTCAGCTTCTAAGAGACATTGTCATGGGCTGTCTCTGCTCGCCAGGCCCCGTCTTTTCTGAGTCAACTCTGCCAAGGCACCACGGACGCATGTACCCAAGCTGCGTGGACCCCGTCCCTGCCCTGGACCCAATCTCTCCCCTGGACCCTCTCCTAGCCCTGAACCTTCTCCCTTTCCTGGACCCCATCCCTATAGTGGTCCCCGTCCCTGGGAGTTTCCTTCTCCCTCTCCCCTCTGTCCCTGTGGCTCCCCAGCCCAGGCTCCTAAATCTGCCTCTGGGCCCACCCGTCCCTCCTCAGGTCCTCCTGGCATGGCTTCCTGAGTTGAACTCCGGCCCCTCAACCCAGCGCCCCTGCCCTCCACCATCCCTGCTCTTGGGCCTGTCCAGCTCCTTGCTCACTCCAGAGCCATCCTTCAGCCAGGGTCCTTCTCGAGCCAGCCTGCCCCTTGGCAGGAGAAGGAGCAGAGCACGACCCACGCTGCTCCTCTTCCCTTGGTGCCACTTCCCGGGGGTTGAGGGCAAGGCTCCGATGACTCACCTTGGCACGTGGGACACCTCGGGCAGTCAGGGCATCGGGCGCACTCTGTAGAGGAAGCAGACTGCGGGTTACCGGGGCTGGAGGGAGATGGTCTTCTGGTGAGCTGAGGTCAGGGCTTGGTTTGGCGGGTCGGAGTCCAGCGCCCACTTCTGTGGGCACAGGGGCTGGGTTATGGGTCTCCAGCCTGGCTCCACCCTGGGCATGATGCAAACGCCCAGAACAACTCCCTGAGCTTGTGAGTACTCTCCGGATCCCCTGAGGTCCAGGCAGGAGGGCTGACCCTGGGCCTGTCTCCCAGGGAACGCAGTCCATGCAGCCCCTCCTGAAGCCTCCTGTGGGTGCCCTTCCTGACCATGCCCTCTGTCTGAGCCTTGACTGGAGACTCCTGCTCCTGGCCGGCTTCTGCTGGTCCCCCAAGCCCTCTGCCATATCGACCAAGCCCAACCCTGTGCGGGGCGGGTGAGCATCACTTCGGGTGTGCTGAGTCTGTGCCCTGCACTGCCCATGTCAGCTCCTGGGTCCTCTGCCTCTGAGAGACCTTGTCATGGCCTGTCTCTGCGCCCCAGACCTCTCGTCTTCTGAGGAAACTCTGCCAAGGCACCACGGACCCATGTACCCAAGCTGCGTGAACCCTGCCCTGGACCCAATTTCTCCCCTGGACCCTCTCCTAGCCCCGGACCTTCTCCCTTCCCTGGACCCCATCCCTGTCCTGGACCCCGTCCCTGGGAGTTTCCATCTCCTCCTCCCCTCTGTCCCTGTGGCCCCCCAGCTCTGGCTCCTAAATTAGCCTCTGGGCCGACCGTCCCTCCTCAGGTCCTCCTGGCATGGCTTCCTGAGCTCATCTCCGACCCCTCCACACAGCGCCCCTGCCCTCGCCATCCCTGCTCTTGGGCTTGTCTAGCTCCTTCCTCACTCCAGAGTCCTCCTCCAGCCGTGGTCCTTCCTAAGCCAGCCTGCCCCTCGGCATGGGTGGGAGCCATGCACTGTCCTCGGCCTCCTCTCCCCTCGGTACCAGCATCCCCAGGCCCCAGTGTGGGCTGGGCTGTACCCTCTACACACACACCCAGGCCAGCCCTGTCCCCTGCAACCGTGACTCCAGTCTGCTCAGCCCAAGGGCCCTGCCAACCTCTCCCCAGGCTGGCAGCCCAGAGCCAGACAGCAAATTCGCCCCTTGTTCTTCCCTCCACCAGGTCTATTGTTCCGTGCCACCCAGCGCAGCTTCCGCATGTCCACCCCGACTCTCCCACGTCCCCACAAGTCCCTGGAATAGGGCTAGTGCTCTGGTACCCAAGAACTACATCCCATCTGGTCCTCTCATGTGTTCTCTTCTGCCCCTTATCCCCAGAGGCCTTCATCCCAGGGTCCCCCTCCCTCCCAGCTCACCATCCCACCTGGTCCCTCTACCAGCTCCCTCTCCTCCAGGCACAGGGAGGACCCCTAGCCCCCTGAGCCCAAGCTGTCCCTGCTCCCTGTACCTTCTCAGCTCCACCTGTCCTGGGCACTGCTTATGTAAGGCCCACTGATTCTTGTCCCTTGAGCTCCTGGGCAGCGCCCTGTCTCTACGGCTTTCTCAGCTCTCTCCTCGCCTGCTAAGCTCTGCCTCACCCCAAAGCTCCTGGGGAGCCCCCTGTCTGGCCTGTTATCTCAGCTCCCTCCTCACTGGCTAAACTCTGCCTGATCCCCCCAGAGCTGCGGGACAACACCCTGCCCCTCCTGACCTCCCCGCCCCCTGCTAACCTGCTAAGCTCTGCCTGCTCCCCAGAGCTCCTGGGAAGCCCCCTGCCTCTCCTGCACTCTGGGCACCCTGTTATCCTATAGCCACTCTGCCTGCCCCTCTGTAGCTCGTGGGTCAGGTTCTGACCCCTTGTGCCCTCCTACTTGCCCCTTGTCCCCTGGAGCTTCTCTGCCCTTTGTTCTTGGAGCACCAGGTCCTCAGCAGCTCCCTACGCCTCCTGCCCCATGATCCACTCTCCTACAGGTCCCTGAGCTCAGTACAGGACTGTTGGATCTCCCCAGGGCTGCCTCTGCTGCTCCTACCTGTCCCAACGCCCTCAGCCCAGGTTCGCCCTCTTGCTGTACTCATTAGTTTCCCAGTGCTGGGCTTTGTGTTCTGGAGTGACCAGGTGCCCACCCTCTCTCTGGCCAGCTCTCCCCTGGCAGATCCCAGGCCGTGGTCCCCTCCTGGAGGAGCTCCTGGCCCCATCTGGGAATCACCCTCTCCTCGCCCCTCACCACCCTCGGATGTCCTTTCTGGAAGCCCCCTCTGGACCATGCTCCCTCCAGGTGCTGGGTCAGCTGCCTTCTGCCCACCAGCTCGCAGCCCCTGGACCCCCGGCTCCTGCTCCCGACCCTCACGGACTGGCTTCTGACGCCCCTCTCATACCCCACTCAGTTCCTGCTCAGCCTGTGCTGTCTGAGTTCTGAGCACACAGGAGCCCACGCTGCGCCCTGCTCTGCTCCCAGATCTCCGACTGCCATTGCCCTTGGCCGTAGCCCGGGACACAAGGCCACCTCCTCTGACCCTGCATTGGGGCTTGAGCTGTGTCCATTTGCCTTGACAGGATCCTTAGGCCACCGGGGTTCCTCTTCCTCACCTGTCCTGATCCAGAACCCTCCCTGTGTTCTGTGGTCAAACCCAACTGTCCATCCCGTCGTCTGTCCTGCAGTAGCTCAGATCCTGCCTGGCCCTACCCTCAGCACAGCAGGCCAGTGGCAGCCTTCAGGCTTCTGGCCTCCTGGCCCATCACATTCCTCAAGGTTGACCTCCTTTGGCGTCTACTGCATGCCCCTGCCCATGGCTCCCTGGTGCGGGCTCTGGGTTGGTGCTGTGACCTGTGGGCAGCCTGCGTTCCCCTGTGCTGGCTCATTGCTTGAGTCCCTCTGTGACATCCTTGAGGGCCTTGTTTCCCCTCAGCTCCTGTGGCTGATGTAACTGCCCCCACTCCACTCCCGTCGCCTCCTCCGTGGGACCCCACTCACCGAGCGTGGGGTCATGAGTAGGGCTCCCCCTCAGTCCAGCCTGGGTCTCCGAGGACTCCCCACCCCCTCTGTGCTCTGGCTCCAGGCACATGTGGCTCCTCGCAGCCCCGCGCTCCGTGTCCACTGCCCTGCTCCTCGGAGTTCATGCTGGTTCCCGGAGGAGAGGTGTGAACTCCCTCCCAAAAGCCCTGCAAAGAGTAAGAACGGGACTGAAACCAGAGGGCATCGCTAGCTCCTGAAGTTCCCTTTTCTTCTGGGTGGTTTGTGTCCCAGAGGGCCTGGGGGGAGTCCAGACGTTGTGGGGGCTACCTCACATGGGTGTTTGGCAGTGGGGTGAGGTGGGTGCCTGGGACCCAGGGGAGAGTGCCGGAAGCCTGGCCTCATGTGCTGTTCTTTGCTCTCTGCCTCCCACACGGATTATGGCTGCTTGATCCACCACAGAGCGGGGTAACCGGGCCACTCACCAGAGCCCTCTCGTCCCCTTACCCCAGAGGACACGTCTCCCTGCCTGGGTCAGCGTGCAGGGTGGACACAAGCTGTCCTGCTCACAGCCTGCAGCCCAGCCCATGGCCTGGTCGTGTACACCCTCCAGGACAGACTCCTGAGTAGAAAGCTGTCTTCCTCTGGATCCCTGCCTCTTCCCTCCTTCCCTCTTGGGCTCCAACCATGGCTGGATCTCTGTCGGAATGGTGGTGCATCACCCAGGGTCAGAGGGAAGCTATTCTCCCAGGCACAGCTGTCCTTCAGGGGACAAACAGAAGTCTGATGTGCTAGGACAGAGATCACGGTGGTCACAGTCGCCCAAAACTGTTCCTCCATTGCAGAGACAGTGTGCAATCCCTTTCCTTCCATGTGTGAGCCGAGACCCAGCCGACTGATTGTGTTTGGGGCACGTGGGCCCTCAGTGTCTCGTGTCCTGGAGTGCCATGGCTCACTCCAGGCCCCAGGTGCAGCCCTGGGCTTCCCCATATCTTCCACGTTAGGCCTTGGATCGGGGATCCCTGGGAGGCACCGTGGCCTCCAGGCCAGGATTGCCAGGGGCCTGGAAGGTGACTGGGAAGTTTCGGGTGGGTCCTTCCAAGTGGTTGGTGGTCAGGGGCTTGTGTTGTGGCCACTTCAGGTGGGCCGGGAGCAGACTCCAAGGCTGTAGAAAGTGAACCTTCTAGGAGGTGCCCTCAAACACAGGAGAGGAACCAGCCCTACTGGTCTTGCAGCATCCTTAGGCCTCGAGTGCCCCCAGAGCTCCCCTACATCCTCCAACAGTCTCCTCTGGGTCCCTCCGCCTCTCTTACGGTCAAGTCCTCACGCCACTTGCCACAGGTGGGGGTTTCTAGGAGCAGCACACATGTCCAGTTCCCGAATCCTGGTCTGGTGGCTCATGAGTGTGCAGTGGGCCGCCACACAGGGACATGCTTGCACAGCTACCCTGCTTATTTTGTTGGTGAGTTGGCAGGCTACAGGCAGTGCTGGGCTCTGTGGGTGGTGGGTACTTCTCTCAGCTTGACTGACATCAGCGAGGGGCAGGAAGGCTCCACTTGGAATCTGTCGCCTGGGCTGGGCGGGCCCCCGTGGTCTTCTCTGTCTCCAAGGGCATCTCTGCAGGGACTTCCCAGCACTGTCCCTTCACATAAGTGGACTGCTGCTCCGTGCCCGGGACTGACTCCCAGGAGAAGCCCTGTCTCCTTAGGTGCTGCTGTCAGAGATCCATCTGCAGCCCCTCATGACCCTGTCTCCTTGGAGGTGGTCTCACAGGCCCTGGGTTCCAGGGAGGGAAGTGAACCCCGCCTCTGCATGGGGCAGGGCCAGCTGATGGAGGATCCCGTGGTCCCAGAAATGTTGCTGTGGCCACTTTGCAACATGCCACTGGCCACAGCCTTGGTGAAGGGAGACCCCTCTGGTCGCTCCCAAGAGGAAATCATGATAAATCCACAGCACACTCCCGGCTTGTCTTGTCCAACTTCCTATCCATGGTGCCCACACAGTTGTCATCTCTCATAGTTTGAAAGTCCTCACCAGAGCAATCAGGAAAGAAAAAGAAACTAAAGGCATCTAAATTGGAAAGGAAAAAGTGAAACTGTTACTAAAGAATCCACCCAGAAAACTAGAAATAATAAATGAATAGGCTACAGTTGCAGGATACAAAATCAACATACAAAATCAGTTTCATTTCTATACACTAACAACAAGGTAGCAGAAAGAGAAATTAAGAATACAATCCCATTTACAACTGCAGCCAAAAGAACAAAATACCTAGGAGTAAAGTTAACTAAAGAGGTGAAAGATCTGTACACTGAAAACTATAAAACAGTGTTGAAAGAAATTGAAGAAACAAAGAAATGGAAAGATATTCCATGTTCTTGGATTGGAAGAATTAACACAGTTAAAATGTCCATACATCCTAAAGCAATCTAGAGACACAATGCAATCCCTATCAAAGTTCCAACAACATTGTTCACAGCAATAGAACAAAGAATCCTAAAATTTATGTGGAAGAACAAAACACCCTGAATAGCGAAAGCAATCCTGAGAAGAAAGAACAAAACTGGAGGTATTACACTCTGATTTCAAAATATAATGGAAAGCCATAGTACCAAAACAGCATGGTACTGGCGCAAAAACAGACACACAGATCAATGGAACAGAATCGAAGGCCAGAAAGAAACTCACACATCTATGGACAGCTAGTTTTTGACAAGGGAGCCGAGAACATACAATGGAGAAAGGAAAGTCTCTTCAATAAATGGTGTTGGGAAAACTGGACAGCCACATGAAAAAATATGAAAGTAGACCATTATCTTACACCATGCACAAAAACCAACTCAAAATGGATTAAAGACTTGAATGTAAGGCCTGAAACCATGAAACTTCTACAAGAAAACATGGGTAGTACGCTCTTGAACATCAGTCTTAGCCACATATTTTGAAATACAGTGTCTCACTGGGCCTGGGAACAATAGAAAAAATAAACAAATGGGACTACGTACAACTAAAAAGCTTCTGCACAGCAAAGGAAACCATCAACAAAATGAAAAGACAACCTAACAATTGGGAGAAGATATTTGCAAACCATATATCTGATAAGGTGTTAATCTCCAAAATGTATAAAGAATTCAGATCTCAAGAACAACAAAAACTAACAACCCAAGTAAAAAGTGGGCAAAAGACCTGAACAGACATTTCTCCAAAGAACGTATACTGATTGCCAACAAGCATGTGAAAAGATGATTAACATCTTTAATTATCAGGGAAATGCAAGTCCAAACTACAATGAGAAATCACATCACGCCCATCTGAATGGCTATAATTAACAGGACAGGAAACAGCAAGTGTTGGAGAGGATGTGGGGAGAAGGGAACTCTCATACACTGCTGGTGGGAGTGAAAACTGGTGCAGCCACTATGGAAAACAGTATGGAGACCCCTCAAAAAATTAAAAATAGAACTACCATAGGATCCAGCTATCCCACTACCTGGTATTTATCCAAAGAACGTGAAATTACAAATGTGTAAAGATACATGCACCCCTGTGTTCATTACAGCAGTATTCACAATAGCCAAGACTTGGAAGCAACTTAAGTGCCCATGAAAGGACGAATAGATAAAGAAGATGTGGTATATATACACAATGGAATACTACTCAGCCGTGAGGAACGATGAAATGCAGCCATTTGTGACAAGATGGATGGATGTTGAGGATATTATGTTAAGTGAAATAAGTCAGAGGGAGAAACTCAAACACTGTGTGATCTCCCTCATGAGCAGAATATGAAAACAACAACAAACAAACACATAGAGACAGAGATTGGATTGGTGGTTACCAGAGGGGTAGGTGGGGAGGGAGGAGGGCAAAAGGGATGACTAGGCACATGTGTGTGTTGGTGGATGTAATTAATCTTTGGGTGGTGAATCTGATGTAATCTATGGAGAAATAGATGTATAATGATATACACCTGAAATTTATATAATGTGATAAACCATTGTTACAACAACAACAACAACAACAACAACAACAACAACAAAAAACAAAGAGAGGAATATCTGTTTTATGACAGTCGCAATATTCTTTGATAACACAGCAGGTCAGTGGTCACCCGATGATTACAGTAGGTCAGTAATGAATCCTCAATTTCTGGGCAGAAACGCTTATTTATAAAGAAATGCTGATACGGGGCTATATCTTTAAGGGCATTATTCTAACCTTTGGGACACTGTGCTGCTTACAGCAGGCATACAATGCATTCTCGACAGGCCACGTCAGACCTTTCTAGAAAATCAAGGTCACACTGAAATAGTTTTAAACAAAATGGTTTCTTCATATTCGTTAATATATTAACTTTTCTTATTTCTTTTCATTTATTCATATATATTCCCCCTTTTGATTGATAATCTTTTCATAGAAAGCATTGATGATCAAAATATTGTCCCTCAGTACCAGGGGTGTCGCTGCCTACCCTGGCTACATCTGTCCCTCACTACTAAGTTTCTATCTCATTGATTAGCCAAGTCATACAGCTTGGGGGTAAATATTTGGATATAGTGGATGAGCATAGAGCTATATATTAACAGGAGAAGCATTTCATACATTATGTAATTTTTCCATAATTTTAGATTGTCACACAAACATTGTACATGTGCTTTTACATGATTCTTTATAGAACAGGTACAGTAACAATCATGATAATTCAATAGTTGAAATGACTAGCTTAAAAATGATTTTTTAGTCATACTCTTTATCAGAGCAGGAAATTCATCTAGGGTTGCAAGGTCGATCGACCTGAGTCTCTGAACAATCATTACTGTAGCCTGCATGCCAGTCTTACAACTCTGAGTAAAGGAAACAGTGATCAGTTTGATATCATGATTAAGACAAGAAATTCAAGGAGTAACGAAAACAGGAATTGCAATCCGGATTGCAAAAGGTGACCAATACATCAAAGGAGCCAATCAAAGAAATCAAGACTGGGTGTAGGATTGTTTAAAGCATTTGCCCTCTTTTTCATGCGCTTCAGCACAGATGACACAGTGAAAGATTCAGCAGGTATCAAAACACAGCATTCAGTTTGAATGATGGAACATGTACCATCTAGGGTTGCAGATAGAATATCTAAGGCCATTCTACTTTGAAGCACAGCCGTTCTCACTAAAGACATTTCAATATTTCATAATGCTTTTCCTGCCTGACTGTCATTAAGGGCTTGTTGAATAAATTTAGTCAGAGCCTCCATGTGATATGACTTCTTCTAGCCCCAAGGAAGCAACGAATATAGCCAGTAGGTGGTCATACCAGTGGAATACTGAGTGAGTCCATCCGGTCTTAAGGAGAGGGAGATTGACAACAGATGTTAACTCAGTGTGTATCTTTCCCTGCTTCTAAGCAAAGCCCAGGGTGCAGTGTCCTAGCCATGGGGGCAGTAGCCAAGACCAGAGGTTTGTTCCTCATAACCATGGAGTTCCATTAGGAGCCACCCAATCAATGCCTGGTCTTGGAGACCAGTCTGTTCCAAAGCAATCACTTTCTTTAAGGATGATAGTATTCTGACATGACTCGAGGGATATCCATCCCATGTGTGTGTCAACCACCCATATCTCACTGTAATATCTGGTTTCTTTTGTTTATTTGTAGATTGTTGGGACAATTGGGTGGTCTGAGTAATGGAAAAAGACCAGCAATGTCCTGTTATCGTTTTTAGTACTGGCTATTGGCCATGCTTTGGATCATAATTAGTAATGTCAGATGAAGTGGGAACACTGGAACGAGATCTTTCCATCATTATAAATTGCTTTAAATCTTTCCAATCCGTACCTTGAGAAAGAGAAACCCACCAAGGTAACCCAGACGTACCAGAAAGGAAAAGATGGGCACATAGCCAACAACTGGACTGATTTTTGTGTGTAGCAAAGGAATGTGTCCATTGTAATAGGACATTGTCATCAGAGACCCATTCAGATGTGGATTCAAAAACAGACATAGCATCAGGAAAATCTTACATTGCATTTTTGTGGTCAGTAAAAGCTTTTGTCATGATGTTATCATCTATGTTATAGAGTTCAAGGGGAAGAAAGTAAAGTATAGGGGTAGGTAACAGTGGCAATGGTTTAAATGAGGACAGATATAAGGTTGGGAATACAGGTCTGGGCCAGACTTGGGACAGCTGTCTGCAACAGATCCATCTTCTCATCCTGGTGAGGAGGAATTTGTGTTGTTCAGCTGAAGTCGGTGGCTGAAATCGGAGCTGAAACCCACTCAGGTGGAGAAACCACTTTTTTGAAAATGAGAAATATGAATCCATGAGTCTACAATTTTTAATTTTGCAGTGCATGAATTGGTTGAGTGCTTGGTATGTTCCTTTCCAACTGGGCTACAAAGAGTATTTCATCTGGTGTCTTTTCCAATAAAGAAAATCTCCAAGTTGTAGCCCATGATCTTTAAGGTCTTCGTCTCCTGGGAGCTTCATCTCCCGTTGTGAAAGGAATAAGCTACCAACTTTTCATTTCTTTTAAGTGTCTGAATGAGACCTTGAAAATAATGCAAGATATCTACCTTGAGAAAGTTGGTTCATACATTCCCTGATCTAATTGGATAGGTCATCCTGTTATTGTTTCAAAAGGAGACAGCTGATGTTTACCCAAGGGTGTTGATGGTAAGATTGTGGAGCACTAGTGGAAGAGATTTTGGCCAGGAGAGATTAAATCCTCCTGAAAGCTTTGCCCATTGAGTTTTGATTGTGCCATTAGTTAAAATGTAGCATTATTTGACCAAAGGTCAAAATAGATTTAATTATTTGTTTGACCCAGTAAAATGAGTTCCCCAATCACTGTGTAATTTGGAAGAAATTCCTCAAAAATGATTTATCCTTTCCAATAATAATTAACCTACTGCTAAAGCCATTGTTCCTCGGCAAGGAAAAGCCTCAACCCACTGTGAGAACCCTGAGACCACTAATAAGATATTTATGTCCTTGAGATGGTGGCATCTGAACAAAGTCCAATAGCCATATCTCCCTTTAAGAAAGGGAAAGTGGCTTTGTGAACCATGAAGTGGTTTTCCTGGATCCTTTTTTGTGCATATAGCACAACAAGCATAGGCTTTTTGAACCACTGTGGGAGAAAGTTTCTAAAAGTATTGTTTTCCCCGTAAAATCATATTTTAAAATGCCCAGTGGCTAATTGGTATATATCCAGGAGCAGTCCTCCACTAGGCACTATTGGTTTTTTATCAGGCCTGACCCACATCTGCGTGGTGGTGTCAAAATTCCCTCTTTTTGTTACCATATTTGTTTCTGTCTGTGGTGATTTCTTGAGGTTGTGGAAAGAAATCTTCTACAGGGTTAGTAGAGTTAATAGAAAGTTGTGAGCATTCTTGAGGCTGGACAGGATATCCAGCCTGGTAATATCCCTGCTCATCCTCTAAGTAAGACTTATCTGTATACCAAATGAGATAATAAAATGTAGTCATTGTTGTTTTCCTGCTGTGGTGATGGAAGCAAGGCAGCAGGGTTAAGATAATGACTAGAGTTACAAGATGATTAACATTATGCCAGGAAATAGTAGGAATTATTTTTAAAATATCATGTAATATCTAAAACTCTTATATAAATAAAATGTATGCCTGAAAGTTTATGAATAATGGAGGCCTAGCATCAGTTATTTGAGAATACTTCCCATGTAATTTAACATACCAAACAAGCCTAATTAGATTAGTACCTCCCTCTTTATAGGAATAGAAACAAGGTCTTTGAGAAGACCCAGGAGCCCATTGCAAATTCTTGAAGTTATTTTCAGGTCAGAAGAAAGTCTTTATTTAGGATTTTAATTTTGGTAAAGCCTGTCAAAAATATCAAATGTCTTTAAAACTCTTGGTCAAATTGGATCATATTTCAGTGTGAAACAATATTTAGTTGTCCATTTAACGAGCTAATCTTATATGCAGCCTCCAGACGAGCCTTTAATTAATTCACGTAAATGATCACAGTGGAGTTTCCCATGGGACCACTACAGGTCACGAGGGTTTATCCTCTGACACTTCCACCAGGTTCTCAGTCACCTGAGATCGCCTTTGTGCTGGAAGGACCTGGTATCCCTTCTCTTCAGAGCTGAACAAGTTCAGATTCACATTTCTCTATCAAACAATTTGTTCAGGCTTTATAGGCACAATTATTTCCAATTTAAAGCCAAATTAAAAAGGTCAGCTTGCCCCATTCACTCTACGTCTCCCCTGAGGGTCCTCTGGCCTGGAACATTCCCTTTAGTTTCCTCTTGCTTAAGACGTGCCCTCTAGGTTCTTGTTTCCTAGGACATTGCTGCTAGGTTTCTCTTACCTAGGAAACAGATCAGCAGCCCCTTTAAGACATGTAGTCTTAAAGCTTGAAACAGATCATATAAAACTCTGGAGCATTGACTTAAATAAGGTGGCCTAGATTTCAGGCGAACTCACTGGGATAGCTGAAGAATGCAGTGAAGCCAGGGTGGGGGATTCAATGTAGACTCCAGTTGGTGTCCACTCAGTTTTTCTGAAATTCTGCTGACTACGCCAAGAACTGCAGACACAAACAATCAACAATCAATCTCTAAGTCAAATGGGGGTGAATTCATTACATGAGCCAATCTGAGGACTACATAGCCTGGGACAATGACCTTCACCAAGGACGGAAACATTCCAAAGAAGCGGGGTTTACAGCGTGGTCATGTACGATCCTGGAACAGGGGAGATACGTCAGCTATGATGGGAATATCCCTTTGACCTCAGTCCCAGGATGTTTTGCTAGTACAGCAGTTCAGTGGTCACGAGATGAGGACAGCAGGGGTTATGAGAGGTTCAGGGATTCGATCGGAGACGTAAAAGAAACTTTCCACTCCACACAAGTGGACGGAAGTTTTATTTTATTATATAGAGGAGAGTAAAGGCGATAGTCTGCAAACAGATTCGAATAGGTCATGTAATAAGAGGGAAAAACATCAGATCAATTGGAAAGGGAAAACACCCACCTCGACTGAAGGGAAATGACACAAATCAACCAGAAAGAGAAACACCAGGTTGACCGAACAGAGAACACATCAGATCGGTTACTCACAACATCCACGCCCCACTGCCGGGAGAGTCCTTTCAATGGACACGGCTGGTCGGGAATCACACGTCCTGGGCAAGGCGTCCCTTCCACAGGTGGAACTCTCACCAGGCCTCTGTTTCCAGCAGTTTATGTAAGCAGTTACAGAGTTTACAGAGCAAGCATTCAGTGTTCCCATGCACAAATGGTCATCAGTGGCGTACGTGCACTGAGCCTCCTGAACATCGTCCCAGCCCAGCAGTTGTGTACAAGCTTTATTTTCCGTGGTTATTGCCCCAGCCTGGCACAGATGGCCAGTGTGCCCTGGGCTGCGACACCCAAAGGACCTTGAAATTCTTACAAATTGCAACTATCTCCGTGGGAGAAAGGCCAGTTCCCGGGAAAAAGGCCCGTTCCCACCACACAGAAAGCAGCTTTGTATTTCTTTGTGTGCTGGTGGCTGTAGGTTAATGGAATGGCCAAACACGGCTGTACTCACGTCAAGACAGTAGGTCAGCTATGAATCCTTTGTTTCTGGGAAGAAATGCTTATCTACAAAGAGATGCTGATATGGGGGTGAGGCATACATCCCTCTCTTTAGGGGCATCATTCTAGGCTATGAGTCACTGTAAATGTTTACGGCAGATGTACAATGCATGCTGCTCAGGTCATGTCAGGCCTTTCTGGAAAAACATGATCAGGCCGAATTGGTTTTAAACCAAATGGCTTCCTCACATACCTCAATACATTAACATTTCTTATTCTTTTCATTTCTTCATAATCACCAATGTTGATGAGTTTGGCAAAACCCCTGACAGTGTCTGGCTCCTGGGTGTTAGGTGCATATAGCCCACTCCCTCGTCTGTGCCCAGGGATCTGGCAAGACAAGTTTTCATGTTGCACATTGACCTGGGGTTCTTGGTACCCCTCCTTGTCCTCATGCTGTCTGCCCTGGTTATGGTGGCGGCGCTGGTGTCAAGTAAGGTCAGTCACTCTTGGGCTCATGACAAGATTCTCAGGAAGCAGGCTGAGCCGTCCCCAGATTCCTGTGGGGCCAGGAAACTGTGGCAGGAGTGGGCGTGACCATGCGATTTGAGTGCTCAAGCCACTGGGTTCTATCAGAATCCACACACATATCCCCGTCTGGCTCTGAAGGTCCCGTTCTTTCAGATAAACCCTTTGACATGAGAAAGTCAGTTTAGCTGTGAAGATACGTTGTGCTGAAATTTTGCAAACCATCCTATTGGACTGTGAGTGTGGCTTTCAGAAACATTTGCCCTGTTGTTATAAGACCAAAAATATGCTTTGAGGATGTTCACAGAAGCCCTTCCTTTGGCCTTGTCCTGAACTAGGATGTCAGAGCCGAGGGGTCATCCATTGTGGCAGGCCCTCCAGAGCAGCAGGAAGAGGCGAGCCTGGCCCACAACCTGGCAATGCTCATTCCCAGCTCACCTGACCTAACCTGTCTCGACAGCGCCTGGCCCGAGCCTTGCTTATGTTGTGCTAATAAATATGTACAAATATTAAGACCCCTCTTGTGCCATTGAGATCTCTGCAGCTTTTTGCTGTGACCCCGGGTGTGCTGGGCATGCATGTCCCCATCCTGAGCCATAGGCTCTCATTCCAGAAACAGGTGCAAAGCGACTTCTGCGTCCTGACCCAGTTTCTCGGCCTCGCCCGCCATCCTTGGATCTCAAAACAGCCTCTGCCAGGTCAGGCCTCTTGGGCTGAGTGGATGTGGTCAACACAGGTAGAGGGAATCCTCTGGTTTGCAATCTGCACAGTCGTCTTAGGGACGGGGGCTTCGCTGTGAGATCCTTGACCCAGGCCTTCCAGTACCTTCCAGTTAGACCAGAGTCATCCCTGGAGGTGTGGGGGTGAGCAGTAGCCTTGGGGTCCCACCACACTTCAC
Source organism: Diceros bicornis minor (assembly GCF_020826845.1). Lineage (NCBI taxonomy): Eukaryota > Metazoa > Chordata > Mammalia > Perissodactyla > Rhinocerotidae > Diceros > Diceros bicornis. The sequence continues at coordinate 50,307,206 of NC_080763.1, forward strand.
CCTCAAGTCCTCCTGGAAGCAACAGAGGAATTGTCTGCATCTAACTCTACCACGCCCACAGTGAGAGAACTTTCTGGAAACACCGAAGGAGCTCAGGTAAGGGGTGACCTGTCCCTGTGTCCAACCCTTATAGCTGGAGTGGGTTGTCTTCCAGAAGTGGAGGCCCAGTGTGGTCTGCTCAGATGATTGCTCTGGATTCGGCCCTGACAACCCTGGACCTCAGCCTCTGTCCAGGTGGGTCCTCGGGACTCGGCCCTCAGGCTGTGGGTGCCACATGCCTGCTGGCTGTTCCACGTCCTGCACCTGCGGCAGCATCCCGCCATCGGGCAGACTCTGACCTCCTGGTACCCTGGCTCGGGTGGTCTGCTTGTCAGGAGGACTGGCTGGTTGGCCAGACTGAAGGAGACCGGAGGAGGTTGCGCCGAGTCTGAGACACGACCAGGCTGTCTCCCTGCAGGACCCAGGCCCGCCTGGGGCTTTCTGCCCCCTCAGCAGATGGCGCGCTCCTCTCAAGGGGCCTGGACCTGGCCTCCCTCCCAGATCTCAGCCCTGCCCCCTCCTCTCCTCTTTCGCGGTCGGGGGAGGGCTTGGTCCTGTAGGGGGAGGATGTTTCCCTGCTTCCATGTTAGGTCTTCTTCCTGGAAAAGTATTGGCTTTCACGTCAGA